>NC_140180.1:46547226-47147226 GCF_963971535.1 Notolepis coatsorum | reverse complement strand
CCGACCCTGCTGATAGGCTCCGACCATGCAGACCTCATAGTCCCGATAGACCGGGTCCATACAGGACCCAGAGGCTGTCCTGCAGCAGTCGAGACCCGCCTAGGATGGACATTACAAGGCCCCCTCGCTAAATCTCTTAACCGAACAGCAGCCACTAGCTGCCTCCACTCCAGAGTGACAGAAGAAGACACCACTCTCCTGCAGCATGTCGAGAGGCTATGGACACTAGAGACAATGCCCTTTAAGAACGAAAAGAAAGACATTCGTTATAAAGAAGACATTTACGCCATAAACCTCCTCGAGCAGGGGACAAAGAGAGTCACAGTCAGCGGAGTGATGAGATACGCAACTCCACTCCTGAGGCGAGAGGGAATGCCCACCTTTCACGCCACGAAAGAAGCTACGGAGCGGTATCTATTGAACACAGAGCGGCGCCTAGCCAAAGACCCTGCTCAAGAGAGTGTGTACCGCGCTGAGATTGAGAAGCTAATCACAGCGGGACACGTGACAAAGATTGACATTAAAGAGGCCGATCAGACGACCGAATCATGGTACGTGCCGCACCACAAGGTCCACCACAACGGCAAGGATCGCATTGTGTTTAACTGCAGCTACCAGATCGGATCCCAAAATCTGAATAAAGAGCTCTTGTCCGGCCCCACACTCGGCCCCTCTCTACTAGGCGTGCTACTACGCTTCCGCCAGGACAAGGTGGCTATCAGCGGGGATATCAAAGGGATGTTCCTGCAGGTGAGACTAGTGGAGGAGGATAAGCCCCTACTGCGGTTCCTATGGAGAGAGAGGATCGGAGATGAGCACCCCGCCATCTATCAATGGGAAGTCCTCCCTTTCGGAACTACATGCAGCCCGTGCTGTGCTACATTTGCACTACAGAAACACGTCGCAGAGGACCCAGCAGCAGATGAAGAGGTCTGACACAGTGTGAAGAACAGTTTCTACGTGGACAACTGTTTACAAAGCGTTTCGACTCAAGAAAAAGCAGAGGCTCTCCTACTCAAGCTACGCGCCTCTCTGATCAAAGGCGGCTTTGATCTCAGGCAGTGGGCCAGCAGCGACCCGCACGTATTGCGCAGCCTCTCCCCCGCGGACAAGGCTGCCAGCAGCGAGACCTGGATGGCGACAATCCCAGGAGAAGCCCAAGAAATGACACTAGGACTAGTCTGGTGCTTCAAAACAGACTCGCTCCACTATAGACACAAACCCCTGACCACGGAGCAGGGAAGGTCGACGGCGATACCGACCACCAGACGGAGTGTGTACAGAACACTCGCCAGACAATATGACCCGTTGGGATGTATTCTACCTTACACCACCAGGGCAACGATGATTGTACGAGCACTATGGGACAAGGACCAGGGCTGGGACGACCCAATACCCGCACCCCTTGCCTCCACATGGAGAGAGTGGGAGACGGAACTCCGCTCACTTCCAGGCGTCAATATACGCCGCAGCTACTTCCCACCCACAGTGAGGCCAGAGACATGCAAGATGGATCTACACGTCTTCAGCGACGCCTCCGAAGTAGCCTATGGATCAGTGGCCTACTTGCGTGCCCAAGAGAAGGGAGGAGAGATACACACCGCCTTCATCCTGGCTCGCTCAAGAATAGCCCCACGAAAGCAACAATCTATCCCGCGTCTAGAGCTCTGCGCAGCCCTAGCAGGAGCGCATCTAGCCACGTTAATCCAACGTGAACTCACCATTCCGGTGCACAGAACAATCTTGTGGTCAGATTCCACGACAGTACTCACATGGATCAAGTCTGATTCATGCAGATACAAGGTCTTCGTGGGAGTCAGAGTCACAGAGATTCAAGAGTTAACAGAAGCAGCGAGCTGGCGGTATGTGGACACCAAACACAACCCAGCTGACGTCATCACCCGGGGAATGTCCCTAGATGACCTCACCCGTCACAACATCTACAGTGACGGACCAGAGTTCCTCAAGCTCCCGGAAGGAGAGTGGCCTACGCCCACCCCACGGGAGGCGAGTAAAGAGGAGGCTGAGAACAAGAAACCTATGTTCTGTGGACTGAGCACAGTCGCCTCCACAGACCCCAACATAGATGATTGCCTCACCCTACAGAGTGCGCAACTAAAGACATTTCTGTGGCACCACCCAGAGATTCAGCCCACTGCCGACATTTCAGCAGCTGACTACGAAGAAGCAGAACTTCTTCTACTACAACGAGCCCAGAGAGACTCGTTCCCCGACGAGCTAGACTGTCTACAGGGAGGAAAGCCCGTCCCATCAGACAGCAGATTGCTCCACCTGGCACCCGAGAGCGACGCCCATAATCTCATCAGAGTGGGTGGTCGTCTGCGGAGGGCCCCCAATCTACCGGATGACGTTAAGTACCCGATAGTCTTGAACAGCCGACACAAGGTCACAGAGCTGATCATAAAGAAATACGACGAGGATGTGCACCACGCAGGAGCAGAGAGAGTCTTCGCGGAGATCAGACGTCGCTATTGGATACTTCAAGGAAGAGAAGCAGTGCGACGCTTCCAGCGAACCTGTCTAGACTGCCGAAAGTGGCGCGCGCAGCCCAGCATACCCCGGATGGCTGACCTACCTCCCTGTCGCCTCCGACTCGGCGACAAGCCCTTTCACTCCACAGGCATGGACTGTTTTGGCCCGTTGTATATAAAGAAAGGAAGAGGAACCGAGAAGCGGTGGGGTATTGTATTCAAATGCATGACCACCAGAGCGATACATATCGAACTCCTTCCAACCATGAGCACAGACTCATTCCTTATGGCCTTCCGAAGATTCACATCACGGAAAGGAAAACCGTCTACATTGTTGTCTGATCACGGGACAAACTTCAAAGGCGGAGAAAGAGAGCTGAGAGAGAGCTTCCAAGCTATGGGCCCAGAACTTAAGACCCACCTCGCTCCATCCCAGATTGACTTCCAGTTTAATCCCCCGAACGCACCCCACTTCGGTGGAACATGGGAACGAGAAGTACGTTCTATAAAGACAGCCCTGTACGCCGTGCTTGGGGCCCAGACTGTAGCGGAAGAAGTCCTAATGACAGTCCTCACGGAGATCGAGGGAGTATTGAACTCCAAGCCCCTCGGCTACGTCTCCAGTGATGTAGCAGATGTCGACCCAGTCACCCCCAACACACTCTTGATGGGGCGGCTGGACCCCGCGCTACCCCAGACAATGTACAGGCCTGAAGAAGCGAACGGCCGAAGAATGTGGAGGTACAGTCAAGTACTAGCTGACACGTTTTGGAACAGCTTTCTACTCCACTACCTACCGTCTCTACAGACCTGCCAGAAGTGGGTAAAAGAGAGAGACAATTTGACAGAAGGAACAGTCGTCATGATTATCGACCAGTCACTACCCAGAGCTATGTGGCCGGCTGGCCGCGTAAGCAAAGTGATCACCGGTGCCGATGGCAAGGTCCGAGCAGCTGAGGTGCTCGTCCAAGGGCGAACTTACACACGACCCGTGGCGAGGCTGATAGAACTGCCTAGACTCCCAGACACTATCGATGACGACCATGACCCCATGACTTTGTGAGTTGACTGACCCTTACAGCGGACCTTGAGTGGTAGACAGTGCGGTTAATCTGTCTCTGCTTAGCTAATTAGGTGGGACTAATTAGGGGGCGGCTGTTGTGAAGGATCAGATTAAACCGAATATATATATTTATTTATGGATATATATTTAATAGTATTTGTATATCGTTTGATATCCCTTGTATATTCCTTGTACATATACACTGAATATCCCTTTAGTCTACTAACAGCCCATAATAGTTTCATTCTCTCATTGGACAAGAACTTGGCGCCAGCAGCCAAGCCCCTTGGTTCAAGTTCAATCGTGCCGACGAACATGTCGTTACTAGCCCGGTTCCGCGTAGGAATACGTCTGGCGAAATACGAATGGTACTATTTGTTCACAGCGCATATATATATGGCGCAAGTAAAGTAGAACTTTCTTTTAGTCCCTTAGCCCTTAGTTCTTTACCCTCCAACCTAGTGGCAAGACGTTAAGCCTCACCCACGATACACGTGTGGTGCAGTATGGTCAACTTGGCCTCAGAATGGCATTGAGATATCGTGTGGATTAATAGTTGAATTGTCATAGTTTGGCACTATACCGTCGAGTGGGACGTATTTCTATTAAGTTAATAATAGTCTATTATGTATGGTGCATCGTTCGGTTAGAGTTATACAGTGAGTAGTACCCCCATCGTTTCCTCGCGTTATCTAGAGTCTTAACCAGGCTGGGCAGACCACGTGTGGTGCTTTCATCCGAGGAGTTCTGGGCTAGGACGAGTGGACCTGCCCATTGGATTACCTTACCCGGACGACGGCGAGCCCTACACGGCTTGGATTATCTACTTGCTTTGGGTGCTTTGATTTATGCCATGGATAACAGCCAACACTGGTGAGTGTTGGAACTACCCCCCGAGAGGAGTCCAGGTGAGTCGGCGCTCTACCCCGAGTGAGGTCGCCTCACGTCTCTTCGTTGTGGACCGGCAGCTACCGTCTACAAGAGGGCCCAACTGTATTCATCTGTGGACCAAGGTTCTGTGGGCACCGTGTTCAGCACTCTGAATTCTCCCAAGAAATCGTTGGCCAGATGGGATATCGCCGGCGGCTCTCCTAACCCCCCCCCCCCCTACTGACTTACAACCAGCAGGACCCCCCTTTAGTATATCCAGCTATAATCATTAAGTACCATCGCTATAGTTCCCTAAAGAACCAGGTTGTATACTTGCTTCCTGCGTAACCAGAGATTGGACATTCAATGTTGATTTGCCTACGAATACTCATTTGCCTTACAAGTGCATTCAAATCATAAATGTCATTACGTGAACGTTGTATATACCCTTTGCTATATATTAAATATTCGACGGATACATTTGTGTGGACTTGGTTTCATGGTGGGAAAGTGTTCATCATATCTATATCATGTACTGTGTGGCCAGTAGTTAAAGTACATAAAGCGGTAGTGGTTTAATGATACCATACTTATCAATACAGTCAGGGAATTGTACCCCTCAGTTACACAAAGGTATACTCCCACTTCGTTCTCTCCCCCCATGTCTCTCAGTAAGAGAGGACCTATAGTGACTGCTGCTTAACACAGCAGATCTGGGTCCGGCTGAGCCCCCGACTGTAGTGTAAGAGTATTAGAATTGGGATTTAGCAGAGGGGCGGATGGGGCCTAGGGTTTACTAACCTAGGGATTCTACGCTGGTCCTTCTTGCCCTCCAGGGCGACCGTAATATTTCCTCAAACACCCACACTTCCCTTAATATGTCCCACACCCTCTCACACCCGGTGGCAGTGATGGTAGATGATATAATTTCTCCCCAAAGCAGTACCTTTCCTTGTTGACTGGTGAAGACCTGTACATAGCACCTGCCCCAATTGCACATAGACCGTAGGGAAGAAGGGGTTAAACGATAATGCACATTAATGGGAAGAAAATGTTTAAACAATAATGCACAGTAATTCACACACACACAGCTGTCCCATATATACGCCTCTCCTTTTACTGTCAATTGGGTATTTGCATGAACAAGTCCCCGGAAGGGTTAATACGCTTTTCATGTACAAATAACTAGGAGGTTAGCAGGACGCTCCGGGAGCCACACAATGGGAAACAACTTATCTTTACAATTGTGCCATATGCAATAACACAACACAACAAATACACTATTGTGGGCCCACACTGAAACAACATACCTGATCAGCCGGTATAAACAAAATAATAAAGGTTGGGGCGCCCCCTGGTCTCTAGTGCATGTGGAAGTTCAAAGCACCCTATTATCTTCGCTCTTAGCAAGCATGCTACCGAAAACGGAAATGTTCGCCGATAATATTCCAGGGCGCTTGGAACGCTAAATATACCTGCCGTGGGTATACCAACCGAGTGTCGTTCTGTCCCCACAACAAATGTTTGTGGCGTGGGTTGGCCGTCAAATGGCCCCGCGTGATACACAGGAGAGCTGGCTGGGCTGGTGGTAGACAGGTGCAGGCTGCAGGCGAGTCGAGCCCCGTGACGTCTGGCGGCAGTGTCTGCTTCGAGGGCTGGAAACAGCATGGCGACGCGTGGAGCTAACCAGGTTACTAGTCCTATTTGAAGCTAAGCTTTGGTCAGTGCGACCCCCTAGTCTTCCGCCTATACAGTCCTAAACGCGCGTGTGGAATATCAACGGTACAGTCCGGCTGTCGAACGTCTTCTTCTTGGTTCAAACGTACCCTAAGCACTATGCTGGGAAGCTAAACTTTCGCATACGACGTGACTTTCCCACACCGTGGCAGGAGTCGTATCTCGTGTGTCCTTATTATCAGGAGCTCTTGGTCCACCCGTCCGCTTGCTTCACTGGAAAACGATCAAGAGAAAGTCCTGTGTATCCAGCTCCTCCTTCCTACCAACCTCTTCCTCACCTGTCTTGGCCAGCCCAACGTCGCACGAGCTCCCCCTGGCGACAGTCCAGCGCCATGTCCCACTACTGAATGTCAATATTAAAGTATATAGAATCAAAACGGGTCATCCAGTTACACAGCATTATCAAAAAACAGTTAGAGCACAATGAATACAGTTAGACACATTGAATTACGGTTGGACATATTCACGTGTCTACATATATATATATAATCTTTCAAATGCCCGAGTTCAATTTGGATTTAGTATCACCAGGCGTACATAAGAACAGATAATGAAATCTACTGTAAATACAGTAGCTTTTTTATTTTGACTAGGGTGCAACCGTTTTGAAATTAATTTCAGATCTAATTGTTGCTACATGTTAACAATAGGGAAGAGAAACTAACTACGTTTCAATATGCGTCATAAACGTTACCTTTTGTGGTAGAATTATCCCGAATAATAGCAGTATTTTGAACCTTGAACCCAATAGAATCTTCCTTGAAAAATGTCAACGCAGAACCAGACCTACTAAGAAATGGTAGGTCTGCTACAAAATGGCCACAAAAAAATTCCCATTCCCCCGGTTTTACAAAATACATATACAGACATTCCAAAGAGGAAAATGTGTACTCATGCACGCTAGAGAAGCGGGCTGAAAAATCTATTATCCATGACCTGGTCAGCGCTAACGTCATACACACACACACACAGACATGCTGCGATGGCTGAGAGAAAAACATCTGATTAACCCAATACTGGTAAAATAGAGTCCTTACCTCACATCAGATGTTCTGCAAAAAGATTAATCCAATTTCTGATCGACATTCCAAATATTGATCGCGTTTATTGATCCAACGTTATAGTCCAAAACCCATAATCGAAAGCTGCTCCCAGCCTCCCCAGTGAATGTGGTAACAGATACTGCTTGCCAGAGAAGTGAAAACCCCGGACCGGACTTTTTTTCTGATGCACATGCCCACCCAATCCAATCCAATGATGTGCAATACCATCCAGGAGACGATAGGCGGCGGTATTTGCCCTTTTCGAGCTCAGACCCATTCCCAGTGATAACGTCAGGCTGGATGGATGAAAAATGAATGGATATTACTAATAAAAGAAATAACGATTAAAAAACGAGAAAACTCGTCATTGGCACGCAACGCATGGCGAGTTAACACGACTAATCTCGTCGTTGTCACTCAATGTGTTAAGCAAAAGCTTCTGCTTCCTTTGTCTATATTTTATACTGTAGCGCTGAGAGAAGGGAGTCGGAGGCGGTGTCTCAAAGCTGAATGTAACCCCTTTAATATCCATCAGTACAACAACAACATGCTACAATACGTTACTCGATAGAATGAATGCCGGTGGTAGAAAGTGCCACCGGGTATAACGTTCGGGGGGAACCAATGTTCCCAACAACAGTTCTGTGTGAATTATGTACAATCACTACACCCCCCAGAATTCAAAAACGAAACGGCTGTGGTGAGCGCGGAAAGCCGGGGGCGGGGAGGGGGAGCGTCGCAAGCGCCCGTGCCCTCTCCGACACCCGGGGGCACTGACATCGGTGAGGTCGCCGGTGACTCAGTGGGAGGCGGGTCCCGGGGTAACGGCGGACGGCCTCTGTGGGGGGGTAGGGACCAATGTTCCCTCTAATTATTTTTTGGTCTGAGCAAACACTCAAACCTCCTGAGCAGACATCAGCAATACTGAGCAACATACGTCACCTGCCGATTAACCGGTTAGTTGATATGCGGCGGTTTGTAAAAAATCTGAGAATCTTAATTTCCCTTAATGTCTAACATAAAAATATATACATTTTGCTGATACACAGAGAAATAATATAAAAAGGCATATTATATTCCTTAATCAAATATTTATTTGACCATTGATTGATGATACAGAGCATAGTCCTTACTTTGGCTGGGTTGGCGGCGGCGGTGTGAGTCGTGTCACTAACTTTTGTCTTTTTAGGAGGCTGACTCACATAATGACTCGTCACTATTTTATTAAGTGAATTATAATGCGACTTCAAGGGTGACCATATTGTGATTTTTTTTAAAGAGGACACTCTGCCTTCAGCCTCAAGATACTTAATCAAAGTTTACTCAAAGATGCCTTATCATTATAATATATTTAAAGTATACCTCCTCTGTATGGATATAAAATTATTGTTTATATTCTTTTATATAACAAAATAATATCTCTCTATAACCAAAGTTACTCAACATGCTGTATTATGCCTAAAGTAATCTATCTGACAAATCGCAAGAAAATAACTAAATCAACCTATGACAAAATAATATATATTTTCAAGTCTTACTGGACAAAATAAATAACAAGAAAAATATGATGTAATGTTCTAAATACTACCTCTTCTGTATTAGAAAATCCAGCTTTAAAAAATATATCTTTATCTTTTCAATGTAATGTAAATTATAAAACAGTAACCTCACAAAGATACTAATTTAAAAGTGCACTATGTAGTTTCAGATTTGTTGCAATTAGTGTACTAAACTAATTTATTACACACATAATCCTTACAATGATTGTATCATAAGCATCTTATCAAACCAAAACATAATTTTGAGGCATCAAAATAGTTTTAAATGATTTTCTTTCTCTCTCTGTATAGCTGCATTCTTCAATCAATTCGGTCAACTTTGCCATCAAACTCTCGCCTCGCACTGCTTTGTTTGTAATGTTTTGCTGTGTCCATGTGAGCTTTGAGATCGCCAGCACCTTTATTAGACACATAAACATATGGTCAAGCTTTGCACGCGTTGCACTCCGCTTCCAATTAGTCTCCACTGGGATGATAAATTGGAAGTTTTCTCTGCAGTTCATCTGTAATGTACATTTTCGCGTTTGCATTGTGAGGAGCCAGCAATGCTGGTTGGATCTGTCCACTTCCTCATCTGTTGTGTGTGTCTGTGTGAGCGTGCAGTAGCGCTGCCCACAAAGCACTGAAAGCGGGGCTTCTCTTGGTAACGTCACACGCAACAGGGTTAGGTATGGTTAGGGATGTCCCGATCAAATTTTTTTGCTCCCGATCCGATCCCGATCATGTAATTTTGAGTATCTACCGATAGCGATCTTTCCCGATCCGACCAAAAAAAATCAAAATGAATGATGATATGCTATTTAAAACCAAAACTAAAGCCTCAGTATGAGTTTAAGACGTGAACATGGTCATGTTTGTTGAATAAAAAAAAAAGTAAAAAAAAAATATATATTTTTTTTTTTTCGCGACCGATTTCTGATGTGCGCGGGAGCGTTTTGCCTTGTGCGCGCGCGCACGGGCGCACCTTAGGGGGAACATTGGTAGGGACAACTCTAAGGGTTGGGAAACGTCCATGTGGGCGGGCTTGATCCTGTCTACTGACAAAGTCTCCGTCCTACCGCCCATTTTCGACCATAAGGTCCTTATCACCGTGCTGCAGGACCCTAAACGGGCCATCGTAAGGGGGGTATAGGGGCCCACAGTGCGCGTCGTGGCGAACAAAAACGTTTTCCGCGCTGCACCCGGGAAACAGGGTTACCATACTGCAACGTGGGGATCGGGGAAACGGCTTCCACCTTCGACGTGTTGGCCAAGCCTCGTAAAGAGGCACCGGAGGTGAGCCAGGTGCTCCTCGGGCGAGGAGCTGGCAACGATGATGTCGTCTAGGTAGACAAAAATAACTCTCTGAGTGTCGAGTCCATTAGCCTCTGAAAAGACTGTGCTGCGTTCTTAAGCCCGAACGCGTGTATGCTTTTACCAACGCAGTTGTGTTTCCGGGTTCCCGTTTTGCGCTCTGATTGGCCACTGACCTACACGCGTACGCCCCCCTCGCTATCGCCTTTGGGGCGTGAGATATGAAGACAGATTTAACTGGGTATAGGAAGGCAGTACCATACGAGCCACAAATTGAACATGCAGTGAGTCTGTGACAACAACCCAATAATAAACACTCGAAACAGCTATTACCAGACAATTACAACAGCAGTGGTGCCTGCTTCAAATGTCACGTATTATAGGCTATAATAAACATACACCCTCTAGCAAAACATGACACAATGTGATCCTATCTCCGATAGAGCGGCTGGTCGCAGAGACGCGAGTTGAACCAACACATCGGGAGGAGAATGAATGAATGAATGAATGAAAACTTTATTTAACAGATTGCAGAATGGGTACAATACAGTACGGCTCAATACACACAATTGTTAAGGGGATGCAGACCAGAGAAAGACTTTTGTCTTAACAGATTGCAGAATGGGTACAATACAGTACGGCTCAATACACACAATTGTTAAGGGGATGCAGACCAGAGAAAGACTTTTGTCTTGTTTACATCAGGTTCATTCATTCATTCATTCTCCTCCCGATGTGTTCGTTCAACTCGGAACCAATGTTCCCAACAACAGTTCTGTGTGAATTATGTACAATCGTTACAATACACACATTGTCACTATCATGCCATACATAACTTTTAGATTATGGCTTCTTGTTCGATGTTATTGTTACTTAATACATGCATCTTTATCAAGCACAGTTTACCTTTTTTTTTGTACCTCCTATAATAGTGGGGGTCGCGGCTCTCTGACACCGTTTTTTTTGGGTCGCGGCCTGAAAAGTTTGGGAACCTCTGGTCTAGCCTGTACCCCCCAGACATGTTGCTGGCCCCGTCAAAACAGTATCCTATCAGCCTCTCCATGGGCAGGTCGAGGCGTAAAAGTATTTTATACACAAAAACAGCGTCTCGGCTGTTGTGTCTGGGCCGGGCATTGTAAAAACCCCAAAAGAAGTTCTGAGCTTCCAAGTTGTCATCGGCTAACTGTATATAACACGAGAATTGTTCTTTTCCAGTGAGTGACATCAGTGGTTCCGTCAGCGCTCAAGCCAAAGATTGGGCTTTTGGATGCTTTGCCTCTAATTTGTCGCTGAATATCATGGGCAAGCAGCTGTAAGATTTCGTTTTGGATGTTGTTGGACATCCAGTTGTCTCTCTTTTGGAGCCAATTCTTCAACTCGGGATCAGACTTGGTGCGCACTCTTTCCATCATGAGCTGCCATAACACCCCATCCCTATTTGCATCACCCCTCAGTGGAAGCCCCTGGCGCCAGAGGGGGGGTATAGGGGAACAGACTCAGTTAACTCTTCAATACCTGATGCTGAGGCTGAACCTGTTGTCTCTGTCTCTCTCTGACGTTTATCAGATTTAGTGGGACTGTCACTGGGACCGGCGGGACGTTTAGAAAATAAATCTGATATTTTTCTTTTCTGCGAGTGAGACATTCTGTGCTAGCAAAGTCTGACTACTAGCTCAAATCGACTGACTGCGCAAGCACTGTATCACAGTAGCTCAGTGGTTCGTGGCGCGTGGGAAGGGCGGGAGACAGGAGGTGAATACAATTAGTTGTTTCACCTGTCATTCAATCAGTCTGTGACAGTCTGTCATCACTCGAAAATCTACTCGGTTTTACACGTATGATTGTGTACATACAGTAGTGTAATGAATGAATGAAAACTTTATTTAACAGATTGGAGAATGGCTACAATACAGTACGGCTCAATACACACAATATTAAAATGGTGACGTGCTTTGAGCAGGATAAACTTATAATAATATACAGTGTTACAGTGTTTTTTTTTTTTTTTTTTGCAATAATTGACCCGCACCCCCCCTTCCCACGTCCCTGTAATAATATGATCTTGACATTTGAGACTACATGAACTCATTGACCGCCACGCTTAAGTGCGCCAGAGGGTGCTAGAGCGCCACCGCTTTAATCAATGGGAGGAGTGGGAGATTTGCGAGTGCTTAAAATATATCTTAAATTATGGCTATGGGTGTAATACACTCGTCGATTATCAGTGAGTTGCTTGCAGTCAACATGTACAAAACGGATAGTTTTTTCATCTGTACATTTCCGTTTTATACCGTTTTGAATAGTATAGTTTTGGTGATTTCTAGTAATTCCAGAGAAAGACGCGATAATAGCCTGTTGTAATTTTTCGGCTGATTATCGAATCTTCCTGAAATCAACGCTAGATCATAATTATTATCCTTTCTCGTGCATGCATGCAATGTTGTTTAGGCGCGCCGCCCCCCCCCCCCCCCCCCCCCCTCCTCCCACCCAACGGAAAACAGCCACACATACACACACAGATACAGCGTCGATCGGGTAGAAATACATATCAGATCAACAATCAAATTTATATATAATGTTCTTACCTTGTATCTGATGTAATGCAAAAGAAATAATCCAATTATCTGATCGCCATTTGAAGTACTGGGCGCGGAGGTCCGTGCCACGTTCAACAGCATTGCATATCGTTGAAATCAGGTTACCTCGCCTGATTATTTAAACCATGCCCGCACAGCTTGGATCATCCCAGAAAAAAAACTATACCATTCCCAGTGGAGTGCAATACCAGCCGGAAGGCGCAGGGGGCGGTATTTGCCCTTTTGCGAGCTCAGACCCATTCCCAACGATAACATCAGGCTGGATGGATGAAAATGAATGGATATCGCTAATAAAAGAAATAACGATTAAAACCCGACTATACTCGTGCTTGGCGCTGAACGGTCGGCGAGTTAACGCGACTATCATCGGGTCTGGCGTCCAATGAGTTAACCTGTTCCACCCGTGGAATATTTTCTGAAAATCCGCCTAAAATACCTAGGTAAATGGAATATTGCTCCACTTCTACAAGGTCCATTTGCATATTCTTGGTATCTAGGGACATCTATGGACCTCAGGGAATGTATTCACAGTGTCAGAAATATTGTGTCTATTACTAGGCTTGCTTAAATTGTGATGAAACAAAGGAGAATATGAATTATGATTTTTCTTCACTGATCTCGTTCAGGACCTTCTTGAGATCATGTGTACAAAAGATCTAAGGAAATTAATAAAGGGAAGATGATTAAACAGAAGGTTCTGTAGATACAGTACTGAATTCTCCCATCCCGACCAATGCAATTTGAAATATTATTATAGAATATAGAATAGGAGGCTTATAAATGACCTTATTATAGCCAATTCGCACATTTATATATATATACATATATTATCTTTCAAATGCCCGAGTTCAATTTGGATTTAGTATCACCAGGCGTGCATAAGAACAGATAATGAAATCTACTGTAATCTACTGTACTTTTTAATTTTCATCACAGTGCAACCATTTTGAAACTAATTTCAGATCATTTTCAGCTACATGCTAACAATAGGGAGGAGAAACTAACTGCATTTCAATATGTGTCAAAAACATTACCTTTTGTGGTAGAATTATCCCGAATATTAACAGTTATTGAAATAATCCATACAGATCTTTGAACCTTGAACCCCATAGAAATGTACAGGGTGTGTCGTTTTGAAAAATGCCAACGCTGATCGACAGCTAGCGATGTCTATTACAAAATGGTCGCCCTCTCGGAATAGACTTGACCAAATAGAAAAGTTAAATCTATCTAATGACACTTTTAACCTATTGCTAAACTAACGTATTGATGATAATATACATTCTACATGCTGTTGTGACATGTTTATGATGTTAATACTTGAATACATTTGAAATTAAAATCGCAACTTTTATACAACAGTCTAAAAAATATTGATTTATGACCAGATGTCATTTCGGGACCGGTACCGGTCCCATCGGGTGGAAGAGGTTTTAATGATTACCGTGATTATAAGTTAGTGTGCCCTGATATTCTGACTTGAATGACTCTGGTGTGCCTTGGCCCCAAAATGGTAGGGAGCCACTGAGGATAGTGTGCCGGAATATCAGGCTGTAGTTAGAACAGTTTCACTAGCTTCCTCATTGGTGGGTGTAGTTGCTGCTAGTACAGTTTATTGTTTTTATTTGGTCATTTCTGCTGACAGACACTGAACATGTATGGTAAGCATTGATGCTGTCAGCCTCGTGTTAATGGCCAGCGTGTATCTGATGACCATCTGGGCAGATGGCACACTTGGTGTCAGGGATCATGACCATCGTGATAGCTGCGCGTCTCCGCTGTCGGGAAATCAGGAAACGGAAGATTTCCAACACAACACAGCAGGACAACAGATGAAGGTACGGTATAGCAGAGGTACATCTTTATTTGTAAAAATATAATATACAGGTGCAAAGAAACACTGTATTGACGAGGGGGAGGAAATGTCCTAATCTTGGGATGCTTGCAGGTGGCCTGAATGCAGCACAGTGGAGGACGAAGTTGGAGGATGCTACTGAAGCCAACATTGCAGGGAAGGGTCTGCCATGTTTACTGTGGGCTCTCATTATAAAGCCCAGGTGTGTCTCCATGACCTCATTACGCACTTATGAAAAACTAGCAGAGGGCTTGAGGAGGTGCCCAGCAGGCCACGTGAGCGGATCGGCGCGGCCGAGAAATCCGCTCTTCGCTCTTTAAAGCTTGGTCCGCTCCGCTAATCGCTCATGTTGACCCCGCCCCCAAGTCGCTCTCCGCTCGCTCCCCACTCACCTTGAATCGAGCGCTCCCCGCGCCAGATCGCTCGGCAGTTTTTCTTTTTCTTTTTTGGAGCATGGTGTAAATGAGCTCAAACTACAACAGTCTACACCCCCTGGGCCCCTTAACAATTGTTTGTATTGAGCCGCATTGTAATTGTAGCCATTCTGCAATGTTAAATAACGTTGTTTATCCATAAACTAGCTCTATTAAGCGATGATAGGCTAGCCGAGCCACAATGCTATGGTCGCTGCCATTAACGTTAGCATGTAAGCTAACGTCAACAACAATGGCGTCGATACTTTTTCTACCAGGAGTGAGTGTGGGCGTCATAGATATCTATGGTGGGCGTCTCTACAGTGACGAAGCCTGAACCATTCTCATTGGTTGAAAATGGCCTTCATGTTTGTACATCGCCATCTGTTGCTTTGGCATTGTACTGCATGTATATATTACATCAACAGTGTTAAACCACTGTGAGCGGCCTGGAGTGGATTGGAGCGGAGGAGAACTCTCGCTCCGGACGTCGCGCCGACTCATTTTAAAACCCACTCCTCGCTCACGTCAAATTCGCCCGCTCCGCGCCCCGCGCCGCTCACGCTCCGATCCGCTCACATGGCCTGGTGCCCAGGCACCAACCAACAGCGAATCCCCAAGTCCACTCCCAACATTTCGTTTGTCCACAGCTGCGCCCAATCACATACCAATTAGTCCATAATGTCAGTAATGTTCTGGGCACAGCTGTGGAAGAGACATCCTGCAACACACAGTTCATAGTTGTATCTCAGTTATGAAATAATCCACAGCGTATTTTATGTTACTCCAACTGCCTGGTAATCCAAATGGGGGCATATTCCACCGTCACAAAAATAGTGTCCATGGTATAAAAAAAGGTGAAAGTTCAAATGACATGATTAAACAGTCATATAAGGAAAGGGTTTAGTTAGGGGAGCCCTGTCCTGTAAACCTGTGACATTCCCACTCGTTCTCATGGCACTAATGCTCAGAAGAGAACGTCCTGCATTCTAATGAGAATTGTGCTTCCCTTGTGGAGCAAACGGACGATTACTATCCATCTCTCTCATGGTCCCCTCATGGCCATACTGATGGTGTTGCATCTGAATGGCGGTTTGAGGAAAGTGACCTCCAAAATGTGACTGATGGTGGAGAGCTCTTGCCACTGACAGAATTTTAGCTATGGAGAAAGGTTAAAAGCTATTATTATGTGCACTGTATGAAACCTCCATTCATCAATATGTATGCTAGGGGAAACTCTCTAGAGATGGACTAGCCTCCATTTGGATTTAATCCAAATTGCAACATATTGAATAATACTGCTATTGACTAGGCTTTAAACTTCTTCTCACCCATTGACTTCAGCATGTGGTCCTGGAACAGTTCAGCTACAGTTACTATTTGTATGCTCTCATCTCTACTCCCTTTCAACAATAAACCGGTCAATGTACTGGCACAATGTGGAGCTTAGGTAATGAGGTTTGGCGCTGATGAGCTAGTAGTCAGTCACCTAAACATCTTTATCCAGATGACCATGACATTCGTTCCACCATTATGGAGCAAGGATCCTTGAGGCTTCTCTTTGATGACACCCCTGGAGCTCGGATAGGAGTGGGTCTCAGGTGGCCAGAAGATGTAGAGCGGAGGGGTAAACTGGTTTGCCTCTTATCTAAGGGAGAGAACGTTCTTGGTGGCTGTGGGTCCTTTTAAATCTGACCCCACCCCCCTCTCATGTGGGGTACCACAGGGATCGGTGCTAGGACCACTCCTTTTTGCCATTTACATGCTTCCCCTAGGCCTCCTCATCAATAAATTCACCGGCATTAAATACCACTGCTACGCAGACGACATACAACTACTCTGCTCTTTTAAACCCGACAACTTGGAGAAACTCAGCCTTCTCCAGGAGTGCCTGCTCGGCATTGAGAGCTGTATGGGGAGTAACTTCCTCCAGTTAAATGCAAAAAAAACTGAGGTGCTGATCGTAGCAGCTGAAAAGACTGCAGCTAGAGTGGCCACTCACTTGGGGTCCCTTAAAGACAACATACGTCCCCACCTGAGAAACCTGGGTGTTGTCTTCGACCAGGCCATGAACCTAGACAAACATGTCAAAATACTCACACGCACCTGCTTCTTTCACCTCAGAAACATTGCAAAACTATGCACCATCATATCTCACTCTGAACTAGAACTGTCCGTGCATGCTTTTATTTCCTCTAGGCTTGACTACTGCAACTCACTTTTCACCTGTCTCACCAAATCATCCACAGACAAACTACAAATGGTCCAAAATGCTGCAGCCAGGCTACTCACAAGGTCAAAAAAATCATGTCACATCACTCCCATTCTGGTATCCCTGCACTGGCTCCCGGTACACTATAGAATTCACTTCAAAGTCCTCACTTTCACTTTCAGAGCACTTCACGGTCAGGCCCCTATCTACATCACTGAACTCATCCACACCAACACCCGCTCACTCAGATCTGCCGATCAGCACCTCCTGGTGGTCCCCAGGTCCAAGCTGAAAACAAGGGGTGATCGAGCCTTCGAGGTGACAGCACCAAGGCTCTGGAACGCTCTCCCCCTGGACCTGCGAACTGCCCCCTCTGAAAACTCTTTTAAAAAACAACTAAAAACACATTTGTTCAGACAGGCCTTTGGTCATACATAGGCACTTTTTCTTGTCCTCACTGTTCTATAGTTTTGTTTTAATTCTTTTATTCTACTTTTTCTATCTGGTTTCACCGTTTTTAACTGCTGTTTGTTGTTGTTGTCATTTATTTCTGATTTTGTTTTATTGTGTTTTTATTAGAGGTGGGCATAGATTAATTTTTTTAATCTAGATTAATCTATCTGCAATCCTGGATTTAATCTAGATTAATCTAGATTAAAATGGCTCAAAAAAAAAAAAAAAAAAAACTGCCGAAGGCATTCAAAATATGTGTGTTCTACCCAAATAATGACCAGAAGTAAGTCCTTACTTTTTCTTTCCTCCTTATGTTTCTCAGGCCAGGTGGCCCATTACACCATGAGCCCATCTCCCGTTTCCAAAATGCATTACAGACTGTTTGAAAAAGCTGTTTTGCTATGATAATTGGTAATGAAATATCAAAATAATGTTCAATAAGATGTACTTGTGTTTAATAAGTTGTTTTATTCAGAAGTTAACACAAATAAATAATATTACCAGTACAGTACAGTATCTAGCACTCTCAGGAGCAAAACAGAAAGAATCATTTCAAACTTGAACTATGTGACATGGCTTGAATCAACTGCTCCAGTGGAGTTGCTCAGTGGCCAATGGTGTCAACTGTGGTTGTACTGGGCAGCTCCCAGGTGTGAATGGAACTGTGTGAATGTGAAGCAGGGCGTTCCTGAAAAAGAGCATCTGTGCTCAGCGAACCTACCCTGGGTAAATAAAGGTAAAAAAAAAAAAATGTAAAAAAAAAAATAAAATGTTAGATTAATGCGTTAATTATATTATCGCGCGATACTAGTATAGCGTTAACGCAGCACGTTAACGCCGTTAACGGCCCAGCTCTAGTTTTTATATTAAGTGTAAGTGCACCCTGTGCATTCGTGCTGTGAAGGGTGCTATATAAATAAAGGTCATTCATTCATTCATTCATTCATTCATTCATTCATTCATTCATTCATTCAGTATTGAGGGTGTGTAGTTAGAGACAGTAGACCGGAGGTAGGTGGGGGCTGTTCCCTTCTCTGCACGGTATGCCAGGTCAAGGACCATGAGCCATAGAAGGGAAGATGGCAAATGATAAGAATTACATAGAAAGATAGCCAGAAAGATACAGAGAATAGATAGCCAAGCAAGGCAGAGATAGGAAAGGGATGAAAGAGAAAGTCAATACAGAGGTGTTAACCTATGAGTCAGGGACCACCCGTGTGTCTTCCCCTCCACAGAGGCCAGTGGAGTTAATAAAACAACATCAACCCTTTTCCCCTCTTGTCTGAGCAGCTGCAAACTACTGTATACCATCCTCAAAAGGAATGATACCAAATAACATGCCACAAAATATCATAGCAGTTGAGTTCTGTTGAGCAGAACCTTCATGGAGTAGCTACCTGACCTCTATTGGATTGGAAAAGCTATATTCATTAAAATAAAATGGAATGGAACACAAGCCTTAGGTTTTCTGTGCTGTAGAAATGCACACAAGAGGCAGACAGGTTGTACAGATTTTGAATGTTAGCTTTTTATGATAATGTGCCGGACTTAATCTGCATAAAAAATACATTAGAGCCAGTTTAGACATAAATGAGGTGCCTCTTCATTATGCATTAAGTTACCCTTAATAATGAATAATGCAAAACAAGTTGCATTGTTTAGGATATGGCTTTCAGATGTTTTGCCTCTATTAGGTGGAAATAGAATGAGCTAGCTGAAATCCAGTTGCAATATGTTTTGTATTTGGAATATTTTTTATTATGACTCTGATTGAGGAGTTTCCTCATGTGATATGTTCCAGGAATAAATACTTTGATTCATTACAGCCCACTTTCAAACCACCCAGGTTACCCAGGACTGCTGTGCTGCTAATATACAGTGATAGCCATAAACCCTGAGGTTGTTGAGAAATTACATCAAATTAGCATTTGATTAAATTCATTCTGACTAAGCAAGCTGTGGGGAGAAAACCGCTGTCTCAAAATTGGAGAAATGCAAACATTGCCCCCAGATTGGATAAGAGCACATAAAGGATTTAATTCTTTTTTTTTGGGTATTTAGAGTGAGCACCTTCCTCTAGTGAAAACATGAATAATGAAAGAAAAGCCTGTCTTACTGTGTGTTTCAGTTGGAAACCAAGAGGACCAATGTAGCCACATGTAGGACCCTCACTGTGGTGGCATTTAGCAACACAGTCTCATCAGAAAACGTAAATAAAGTACTAATCCACCACAGGAAAAAAGGTACATAATGTATGTTATAGTAATATATTTACGTAGCAATGTGTATAGTTAAACTAGTGTGAACAGTAAATAGTATTATTTCCAAAAGAAACATTTAAACACATGTGCGATAGACTCCCCTGATTTTCCCCTGACGAGGAAAGACCACTGCATTTTTATGCTAGCTAGGTGATGAACTCAGCATTAGCCGATTTTCTCATTCAGATCACAAATTACAACTTGTATTAACTCTTTCTGCGCCAAACCCGAGTATAGTCGGGTTTTGTCGTCAACCGTTGAGTGCCAAAACCAGAGTATAGTCGGGTTTTTATCCTTCGATATTTTTCCTCTGATCCCCATTCTAACCACTCGCGCAGACCTCCCTGTATCTCCCTTGCACCACTGCCTACGTTAAAATTGCAATGACGATCGAATACTGCCAGGTGGCAGTATCGCCTACCTTTTGAACTGGGATAGTTTAGTGTGGGGACACTTAAACAATTTTTTTTTAATTCCTTCCCCTCAGAGGACAGAGCGATCGCTCTGAGATTTTATCGCCTCAAACCTATTTCCTGTATACACGAGTATACACATATACACGAGTAATCGCGATGGGATCACTGGGGATTATTCTTTTTGGAGTACCTTCTGACTAAGGTAAGGTCTATTCTATGTCTATTTTACCGAACCTGATACATGTTATTGTACCGATCACAGTTTCGTATTTTACCGGACCTAAAACATGCTGTTGACAGAATTGGCTATGGGGCGACAATAATATAAACATGAGGCATGGTTTCTACCTTGAGCCCTTAACACTTTCAGAGCCCAAGCTTAATCTTGAGTTACCGCTTGAATGCCCACCATCCACTTCAATGTTAGCGTTAATATCGCCTAATCTATGTGTCTAATCTGCCCGTCGCTTATCAATGACTCATTTTCCAGTCAACATTGTCAAAGCGGATTGTTTTTTTATCGGTTCATTTCCGTTTTATAGCATTTTGAAAAGCCCTTGTTTTCAAGGAAAATAAAAAGATTCCGTGATAAGCGCCCTGTACTGGAATATTCTAGAACGTTGTAATTTTTCGGCCTATTTATGGATAGTTTTCAAATAAACACTAGATTATCGATAGTATATGTGTACGTATACACGCTATATAGGCGAGCTGAAAATCGATTATCTTAGTTCCTGATCGCTCGCACAGCCAAACACACACATAGGGGAAAAGCTTATATCTCCGTGAAAACAGGTCTGATTATCCTAAGACTGGTAAAATAGATTCCTTACCTGAGATCAGATGGTATCCAAAAAGATTATTCCAATTCCTGATCGCCATTCCAAAAATCGATCCTTTTATTGATCCAATGCTACATACTGTAAACACATATTCCACGCTGTTCTGATGCTCCACAATGAATCCAATCGGCTCGGGGTACATGCGTGAGAAGTCAAATGTGGATTCCGGACTTTTTTTTTCTCATCCATTTTCATTGAGTCCATTCTAAAAGGGTGCATTACCATCTGGGAGACGATAGGGGGCGCTTTTTCACATCTGAGCTCCTGATGGGGCTGGTTTCCCAACGGTAGACTCGGTTGATGAAATTCAGATCGCTAATAAAAAAATAAAACAATAATTGTCGTGCTGGGCATTCAGGGGGCGGGCTGATAACGTTTTATGTCGTCCGTGGCATCCAAAGTGTTAATGCAAACCACTCTGATCAATATATCACCCATACTACATAAAGCATTTACTGACGATCACAGAATTATAAACGACCCCCCCCCCCCCCCTTTCATCCGCGCATGATGAGTCATAACGTTTAGGATCGTATTCAGTTGGATTTTTTTATATAGCGTGGATCGCGAATAAACTGCAATCGATAATCTATATTATGCGTTTAGGCCTATAACTAGCGTTCTAGGAATTACTGCAGAAAACGATAAAAACATACTTATATTCTAAATGTATGAATATATGAATGAAAAAGTATAACGTTCCTACATCCTGAACAATAGCTAATCGATGTTGAATGGGCCATAGTAATGTCAATTTAGTAATACAATTTAAAAAGTTATAGCCCTGCAAAGAAGGTGAACATCTCCATAGGCTTAGACTGGTGGCAGTGATCATACATTGATGGATATAAGCGTGGCAGTTAATGTGTTAATCAGCGTGGTTTATTATTTATATTGGTTCATAGTACAGCAGCACATGAGGTCTCCTCTCCGTGGGAGGTAGATGGGGAAGAGACAGAAGGGGGAGTCGGCATCAGCTTTTATACTCTACCTGGCGGTAACATTAAAAGCTCCGCCTATAGCGCCCTCCAGTGGAAACAGTTATGTACAGTCAGTGGAAACAGTTATGTACAGTTAGACAGTTACTTGAAATCCTACATAGAAACTCTAACTTTAACACTCCCACTTAGGGTTGTATAGCACACTGTATAACTTCTTCAAAAACAATTTACAAGGAAAATAATACAGTTCAGAACATCAAAAAGAATATGGCAGTCAATATTTACACACCAAACATGACCTCTGCAAATCTCTTCAATTTCAGTTTGGAAGCAGGTTTCGTCATAGCGTCTGCTACCATGTCGTCCGTTGGACAATAAATCAGTGTCATTCATTCTTCTCTGATGACAGATCTGATGAAATGATATTTTATATCGACATGTTTACATCTCTGTTGGCACACAGGGTTTCTAGCAATCGCAATGGTTCCCTGGTTGTCCTCGTAAACAACAGTCTTCTTATATACATAGGTATCCATCCCTTCGAGCAGTTGTTCTAGATAAATGTCGTCAAATAAATGAGGCTACCCACAGTTTCTCTGTACATTTTTACATCTCCTGGTAGTCTAGTTTTTGATCTACATTCCTGCATGTCAAAACTTTTCAGGATCTTTTCCACATAATTCTTCTGAGATATTTTTACACAATTGGTAGACTGTTCAAAATCCATGCCTAGAAAATGCTTTAACCTGCCAAGGTCTTTCATTTTGAATCTGGTGGAGAGCATACCTTTCACCTTTTATAGGTTTCTAGTGTTGTCTGCTGCGATGATTAAATCATCCACCCAAAAGACGATTATCACTTTTCCTGACTCTTTTGACTCCCTTGAGTAAACACAAAGGTCTACTGGGTTCTGTAGGAAGTGATCTTCAATGAGACATGTGTGAAGCATCTCGTTCCAATTTCGACCAGATTGTTTCAGGCCGTAAATGGATTTTTCTAGCTTGCACACTAGCTTCTCTCCTTTCTTTTCGAAACCTTCAGGTTGTTCCATATATATCTCCCTATCTATGGGTGCGTGCAGATAGGCTGTCTTCACATCCATCTGATGTAGAATCAAATTGTCCTCAGCTGCTTTCTGCATCACTACCCTTACACTGGTCAGATTGGCTGTGGGGGAGAATGTTTCACCGTAGTATATCCCCTCCCTCTGACTGTAACCTTTAGCTACAAATCTCGCTTTGTACTTGTCGTGGCCTTCAATACCCTTCTTGATTGAATACACCCTCCCACTGTCTTTCTGCCCTCTGGTAACTTGGTTAGAGTAAAGGTGTGGTTGTCCTCTAGGGACCTCATCTCCTCATCCATTGCTCTCTCCCATTTACTTGATTCAGGGGACACTATGGCCTCTTTAAAGGTCTGAGGTACCCCACTGACTACTCTGTAGCAGTAATCAATGGCGGTAAGTGTACTGTCATCCTCGTCACCGCCCTCTGGGGGTTGCTGACTGTCTGTTTGCACGACCGTGCTAAGTATACTAGGCTGAGGTGTCTCTGTTTCTTCACACCTTACTCTGGAGTCCAGCTCTGGCTCCTCTGTCTGTGTCTCGTTCTCACATGTTGTCTTTGTGACAAACTTGACTAGCCTGTGTTTCTGCACTCCCCCTTTACCGGGATAATAAACTAGGAAAGCGGGGCTTCCTTTGTCGTGCCCTACAAAGAGTCCTTTTTCACATCTGGACTCAAGCTTTCCTCTGTCCTGCAGGTAAGCATAACACACTGATCCAAATTTGTGCATTCCAGCTAGATTACACTTCTTTCCTGTCAGTGCTGTATACGGGGTGGTGCCCGTGTGCTTATTAAAGCACCTGTTTCTGGTGTAAGCGGCTTCTTGCACCGCATAATGCCATAGACTCTTAGGTAAGTTACTGTCTACTAGCTTACACCTAGCCATTTCGAAAAGAGTGTGCCATTCCCTCTCTGCCACTCCGTTCTGGTGTGGGGAATATGGACATGATGTCTTGTGTCTTATCTTGTTCCTTCTCAACAGTGATTGGAACTCTCTGTTTGTGAACTCGGTTCCGTTGTCGGATCTCAAGCATCTTATGTTACCATAAGGGGCTACGTCTGCCAGGAATTTATCCGTGGTCTGGAGTGTGTCACTCTTTGCTTTGAGAAAGTAAACAAACACTGCCCCTGTACACACATCTGTAAAAGACTGTACATATCTAAAGCCTCCTATGGACTCGTTTCTTACTGGACGGCTAGATCTGTGTTAACTAGCGCAAGTGGTACCTTTACTTTTTCTGTGGGATTTCTGTTTCTCGATTGAGTAAACTTCCCCTTTATACACACTACACATTCTTTGTCAGGTCTACGCTTTTCACCTTCAATGTGCATGCCTTCTGTCACTGCTTGCAGTTTCAGTAAATCCTCGTAATTACAATGACCCATAATCTCATGCCATGTCTGAATATCGTGACTGACAGTCACGTTACACATATCATTATCATCATTACACTTGTCGTTGTCATTACACTCTGTTTGCAGATGAAGTCACAAAGGTCTCTGTCCTGGTTCTGATGGGTCAGAACCAGCTTGATCGTCCTCTGCATTGTGAATTGAAGTCCCCTAAAAACCCTTGTACTCTCAAAAGACCAAAAGGTCTTGTTTGACAACAGCTGAGCAGCAGGAGAAATGAAGCGGAGAAGGTGTACTGGCAGCTGTTTAATCAAAGTTCAGTGTGTATACAAATTACAATAAAGAAAGATTCAAGGTACCGGAGCACTATGCCGCTCTCGTCCTTCTAAGAAATCAGATTAAAGAATGCTAGTTGATAAATTGTTGATGGTCTTTGTTCTCTGGCTGATGAACAAAGAAAAGTCTGTTCTCCCTCCAAATGTTCTTTGTCTGTTGATCTCCTCTGCCCGCGTCGTCCGCTGTGTGAAAAGGTGGGGTGTTGTCCTTGGGGTTCCGTTTCAGAGTGTCCTCCCACCGTCACAACACCCCCCTTATATCAAAAGCCTGGAGACTCTGCGTGATGTCACCAGAGTGACATCAGCAGATGTGTTCCTCCAATCCCAGGCCTGCACAGAGTATTTGAAACGGAGGAGGGCCCACCATATTATTTCCTTTGTTTTTCAATCAAAGAACAAATACCGTCTAACTAACATACTACTTTGGTTGTTGAACTTAAGATATATATATTCGAATTGAGATTGATTGCATAAACACAGAGATATCATAATTAAACAGTTTATCTTGATGCTACATGAGGATCACAGTCGGTTACCATTAAGCCTAGTTTCAACCTAAGTAAAACTAGTCTTACTATGCTGGGGATTAAGTCTTAAAAACAGTCTTTCTGGCTTTCATTGAATAGCTACAAACAGTTTATACTTAGCGTTCATTAATAATATGTTCCCCCAGGATTTACCAAAACTCTTTAACTTAAAAATCACATTGTGTTGAGTGATTGCCTCTGAGCTAGTATAATCACATCATATAATCACACCATTCTATTCAGCCTCATCAGTCCAGCCAGTCATATATGCAGGTATTTCACATTGATGGTAAACCTCCTACCTCAGTAAACACACATTTAAGTTATTTAACTCAACTTTAAACGGTCGAGGTATTTCTTTAACCTCTTTATTCTTTTCTATGTGGGATTACTTACTTGGAGACCAAATGGTGGTCTCATGTGTTTCACTAGGGCTTATCTGAAATCCTTCCTGTCCCCCACCCTGAAGAAACCAGGTGGCTCTTTTGTTCTAGAACCCCCGAAGGGCTTATTCAAACAGTTCTTTATCTTTTACAGCCGGCTGTTGAGTGGCCCGACACACAACCTTTTGTTATATCAGTTATTGTGTTGAAGTATGGGGGAATACTTATGGGACAAATATAAAACCATTATATATACTACAGAAGAGGGCTGTACGAATCACACATAAAGTGAGTTATCGAGAACACACAAATATATTATTTATTAAATCTAGAATAATTAAACTTGAAGACATGGTTAAGTTTCAAACAATGTTAATTATGTTTAGGGCAAGAAATAATACACTGCCAGAAAAACTACAAAATCTTTTTCATTTAGAAAGTGAGTTTAGTAGGAGAAAATACAATTTTAAACATCAGTTTGCACGTACCACACTTAAACAGATGTGTCCTTCAGTTATTGGTGTAAAGTTATGGAATTCTCTCCATAGCGAGCTTAAGGGATGTAACAGTGTTTATCAATTCAAAAAAATGTATAAAAAAAAAATATTTAGTCAGTATGAAAATCAAAATGTGATCTGAATAGTGAGATCTTTTTTTTTTCTCTTCTCTTTCTTTTCTTTTTTATTCTTTATCATTATTATTATTATTTAAATTTTTCTTGTTTAACTGTGGATTGTGTTTATTTTATAATGGTATAAATGATTATTTGTGTAAATAAGGTTATACGCCGACCATTAAGAAAATACATGTTAGTTTAGGAATAAGGGGCAGGTAATTATAAGATTTATTCTTCTTCCTGCTCCTTTTGTCCATGGAATGGCTATTTATGATTTTTTTATGAAGAAACTATGATTGTATTATTCCATGTGGCAAATAAAAACTCTGAACTGAACTGAACTGAACTGAGGGTTCTTGCGTTAGTAAACCACCCTATCTATTTAGAGAGACAGGGCCAAAGGGCAGAGTAATTTAATCGCCAGAAGAATGTAACTTCCCCCTACTGTCCCAACTGCTTTGGCCCTTTGGTTGACTGACTAGGACAGCTGTTTTCTGATCAAAGCTTAATCTTATGACCTTTTCTATTAGGAACATTTTTCCAATACAGTTTAGGATTTATGTTCTATCAAATAATACTACACAGATAATACATTCTCTGGTACACCTCTGTTAAATCTCGTACCGTTGGGCTTTACAAGAAAATGTTTACCTTTATTGAAGACCACGTTCGCAGTAGCAGCTATTACAGAGAATAGTTCTTGTGGGAACGATGGTACGTAGAGAGCGTTCTTTAACGTCACTGTACACCGGCGCCCCTCACTGTCTGTGAGGCATACCTGTGCGTCTCCTCTCTCTTGCGCCAACCCGTAGGTGCGCTTCCCATCTGCCAGCTCCATGCTGTGTCTCTCCGGGTGGAAAGTGTTCTTGAACCGACTCCTGTCGTTGATGACGTGGGACGACGCACCTGTGTCGACGATCAGTCCCTTCCTTTGGGCCTGCTGCAGCTGCGTTGGCCTGGTGACGTACGCTGTCTGCGCCCTGGGGATGAAGCCCTCTTGTCCCGCTACTCTCCGGGCGTCGCCTCGATTCGTCTCACGTCGACCGTCGCCGCCATCTTGTCCATGGCCGCCATCTTGTCCATGCGCGTATCGCGCGCTCTGGTCACGTTTCTTCATGCACGCTCTGTCTGTGTGCCCCGTGGAATTGCAGAAGCCACACCAGACAGTCCTGCAGACAGTTACCTCTCCGATGGCCTTTCTTTCCGCATCGCCAACATGCCAGCTCCGTCGTGGGCCTGGTCTTCTCCCTTGGCGTGGCTCGGGCCTTCAGCACCCTCTCTCCCGCCTGCGCGGCGGCTGGGTGGATATCTTCTGAGGCCTCGAAATTTCAACTTGGCCTTGAACTTTCCCAGCGTCATGTCCGCTGAACCGTGTGTTACCAGGAGTGTGAACGGTTTGTACAGCTCCAGTAGTCCCCTCATCACCATCGCCATCATTAGCCCATCGCTTGGTGCTTCTCCTGCACTCTTCAATGCCATCATGATCTGCTCAGTTCTGATGACTTATTCGGTCACAGTCTCGGTGTGCCCCTTCTTCAGTGCTGTTAGTGCTATGTAGAGGGCCACGACTCGGGGTCTTCCTTGCCCGATATAATGCTCTCTCAACACTCCCAGACTTTCTTGGCCTTTGTCTTTAGTATCGCGGAATATCAGCCCCAAGCTTGTGTAACGGATGGTACCGTGAAGCCCAGTCACGAAGAATTCGGATGTTGTGAAGTGGCTGTGGCACGGTAGCGCTACCAGGAAGTAAAACTCACTCCCCAGAGGCATCCAGACTGAGTGCTTAGAAGTGAATTCACCTCTTGGTACAGAGGTCTGTGATGTCGCCCGCGGTGGGGATGCCCGGGGTTCGACTCCCACTCATGGCATGTTCAGAGTAGTACCGGCTACAGTGGTGCCGTGACCCGGATGCCTGAATGGTGTGAGTTTAGGGGGGGTGAATGTAACGTATGGTACCGCAAAGCCCAGTCACGAAGAACTTCGGATGTTGTGAAGTGGCTGTGGCACGGTAGCGGTACCAGGAAGTAAAACTCACTCCCCAGAGGCATCCAGACCGAGTGCTTAGAAGTGAATTCACCTCTTGGTACAGAGGTCTGTGATGTCGCCCGCGGTGCGGACGCCCGGGGTTCGACTCCCACTCATGGCATGTTCAGAGTAGTACCAGCTACACTTGTGTCGTCGAGCAGTGGTGCTAACTCACAGTATGCATCTGCATTACGCTTGTCGTCCAGGGCTTGTGCTTCCGCCGTCAAGTCTCCCGTGGGGGCCGTCAAGATCGTCGTCTTCAGTCCCACACTGTGCATGCTGCATAACATGCGCTCTTCCCAGAGCTCATAGTCCTCTGCCTTTCCATTAAATGAGGGCCATTTGCTCCTTCCCTTGGTCGCCACGAGTTTGAAGACGGGGTTCTCCCCCTCACCTCTGTTGGGCTCAGCAGGCTCCGTCTCCCCCGGTGCCGCCTCCCCGGGGCTCTGTGCGCTGCTCTCCGGGCGGGTCCGCTTGCACAATGCACATAAAACCTACATTTAAATGTTTGCCAATTACACGCATTGGCTTGCCCCTTGCCTCATTTAAACAAAAAACTCCTACCCCCTAACCCCTGCACCAACCACCGTTGACAAAAAATAAATAAAATAATAATACTAATAATACTAATAATAATACTAATAATAATAATAATAATAATAATAATAATAATAATAATAATAATAATAATAATAATAGTAACCCCCCCCCCAACCCACCCCGTCATAGGCCTGAGAAGAAAAATAATTGAACAAAGATTTCAACAAAGACCAAGAAAATAAAAAATAAAAGGAATTATACAGATATAATTAGTTATGTCCTGCTAGCTATATAGTAAAGGTCCTAACTTGATAGAGAATATGGTTCCAGCTATCTATTGTTTGATAGCTTGCACCATTTAATCAAGCTGTAGAAAGCTCCATTGTTACAACATCAGCTAATAACTGTTTCCAGTGATTAAAGGGCAGAGAGTGTGGAGCTTGCCATCGCAGCGCCAACATTCTTTTTGCAGCAGTACTTCCTGCCAGCCAAAATCGTCTCTGAACAATACTTAAAGCTAAAGAATCATCATCATTAAGGAGAAGTAATTTGGGACAACAGGGAATATGTTTTTGTAATACTTTAGATAGATAATTAGTTATCTGTTCCCAGAAACTTTTGACTGTGGGGCATTCCCACATCATATGTGTAAAAGTACCAGTAGTATTTAGAGAACAAAGTGTACAGTTTGGTGAAATAGCACGTCTCATTCTATAAGCTTTCTGGGGGGTTAAATATGTTTTATGGACAAAATTGAAATGAATCTGCTGATGATTTGGGTTTCATGATTTTCAGATTCAGATTCAGAATTTTTATTTGCCACATGGAAGCAATACAATCATACAGTTTTCATACAAAATCATAAATAGAGTTCTACCATGGGCAAAAGGAGCAGGAAGAAGAATACATCTTATGGTTACCTGCCCCCTATTTTTAAACTAAACAAGTATCAGTATCAGTTTAATTTTTTCATTTCAAACCATACAACCTATACAATACAAGACAACCACAAAACAACACTACAACCACCACAAAACAATAGACAACAGCAACAATAGTTCAATGTACAATTGTGTTTGTTTGTACAGTGTCTCCTCCCCCCCCCCCTCAATGTACAGTGTTACTTGTTTATACAGTATGCCCCCCGCCCCCCCCCCAACCACCTCCAATGTAAATTACCCAGTATGGTTGTCAATATCCCAATGTACCCAACCCCCCCCACCCAACCTCCAATGTACAGTTTCTACGTCAAATGTATATACTCCCTTTTCTTGACTCCTTCTGTATCACAAACAGTACTGTATTTGCAAATCTGGTATGTCATAAATGTATAGATGTAGCAGTACTGACTATCTGTATGTCATGTATGTCATATATGTCTATATGAATTGAAAATGGGGGACCCTGATGGAAACAAGACAAACGTCTTTCTCAGGTCTGCATCCCCTTAACAATTGTATGTATTGAGCCGTACTGTATTGTACCCATTCTGCAATCTGTTAAATAAAGTTTTCATTCATTCATTCATTCATTCATTCATTCATTCATTCACCCATGGTCCGAAAAGTGGGATGGAAGAAGCCTATCCTGTGAACTTCCATTCCCCACACCCCGGCCATCACCCTCTACATACAACATGTAACACAGCTCCGCTTCCCACATCCCCCTACATCTCAACAAGACATACATGAGTCTGACCCGTCAATACATATTTTATATGCATACTCCTTTTAATGCCAAACATCATGTTCACCCTCCTCCTTATACCTTTCCAATATTCCTTTTTTTAACTTTCTTTTAAACTGGTATATGTTTTTACTCAGTTTAACGTCCTCGTCCAATCCATTCCATAATTTTACTCCACAAACAGATATACACATAGATTTTAGAGTGGTTCTTACACCCGGTTGCTGGAGTTTCTGTTTCCCTCTACACAATCCTTATGGCCTTTTTTTGCAGAATATAAAGAGGTGATATATTGGAACGATAAGTATTACCCCATACTTCCCGACAATAATTTAAATATGGGACTACAAGTGCATGGTAGAGGATGAGAAGTGACCTTTGGTTGACAAAATTCTTGGATCGATACATAATCCCCACACTTTTGGCCATCTTGGATTTTACATGACTGATGTGAGGTTTCCAGCATATCCTGTCATCTATGATTACACCCAGGAATGTGGTTTGCTTTACTCTTTCAATACATACATTGTCTATCATAACTTTCACTGTTAAATCACTATTTCGCTTTCCAAATAACATTAATTTAGTTTTACTCAAATTCAACGACAATTTATTCTCATCAAACCATTTTTTTTAACTTTATCAACTCCTGTGTGATCACCTGCAAAAGATCCTGCAAATTTCGCCCTGAACAAATTATATTAGTGTCATCTGCAAAAAGGATGAATTTCATGATTGATGATACTCTACATATGTCATTAATGTATAATAAAAACAGTATCGGACCCAAAATTGACCCTTGCGGTACTCCGCAGACTATGTTCCTCAATGTTGACCTATGTTTGTCAATTTGTACAAATTGTTTCCTGTCTTCCAAATAACTTTCCAACCAATTTAGAACTGTTCCTCTAATACCACATTGATCCAGTTTTTTTAATAATATACCATGATCTATAGTATCAAACGCCTTCTTAAAATCTATAAATATTCCTACAGCTAATTTCTTATTGTCCATACATGTGGTGATTTCCTCAATTAGGTCTGTAAGCGCCAATGAAGTTGATCTATTTTTTCGGAAACCATACTGGCTGTCGGAAAGCAAGTTATTTTTTTCAATAAAACTGAAAAGTCTTATTGAAAAGAGCTTTTCTAGAATTTTTGAGAACTGAGGTAGGAGAGAGACTGGCCGGTAATTTGTAAAAGTATGTTTATCCCCTGATTTAAATAATGGTATTACTTTTGCTATTTTCATTTTATTTGGAAATGTTCCTGTTTGAAAGGATAAGTTGCAAATGTGAGTTAGTGGTTTTATAATTCCCCCAACAATTTTCTTAATCATCTCCATATCAATATCATTATAATCTTTAGATTTTTTATTCTTACAGTTCAATACAGTGTCCATTACTTCATTTTCATCTACCGGATAAAGAAACATTGAGCTTGAATTGAAGTCTATCAGTTTATCCAGTGACCCAGTTGTGAATGTAATTTTCTCTGCCAATTCAGGTCCAATACGTACAAAGAATTTATTAAAACCATCAACCACCTCATCCATGTTGCTTATGGACTTTTCATTTACAATAAAATGATCTGGATAGTTCTCACCATTAGACCCCTTTCTGATAAGATTATTAAGCACCTTCCAAATACCCTTAATATCATGTTTTTTTTACTTTCTAGTAGATTGGCATAGTATTCCTTTTTACAGTTTCTCATAATAATAGTTAACTTGTTTTTATACATTTTATATTTAGACTCTGTTTCATTAGTTCTGTATTTAATAAATGTTCTATACAACAGGTTTTTCTTTTTGCAAGCATTTAATAGCCCCTTTGTTAACCATGGATTCTTTGTGGTATTTCTTCTCTTGTCCTGTTTTTTTATTGGACATTTGTTGTCATATGATGCTTTAAATATTTCCAGAAAGGAGTCATAGGCGACATCGATATTATTTGCTTGGTATATTGTATTCCAATCCTGTTCAATTAAGTTATTTCTCAGAGCAGTCAATGACTCCTCACTTCTTACACGGCTATAGTATACATTTTTTGCCTCCATGACTTTTCTATACATAGTATCATACACAACAAAAATTGGTAGATGGTCACTAATGTCATTAAGTAATAGCCCACTCACAGTATTGTTATCTATTATGTTTGTAAAAATGTTATCTATCAGTGTGGCACTATGTGAAGTTATTCTGCTGGGTCTGGTGATTTTAGGATATAGGCTCATGCTGAACATAGTGTCAATGAATTCCTCTGTCAATCTATGTTTCTGTGGATTTAGCAGATCAATATTGAAATCCCCACATATGAATACATCTTTTTGATTATTTATAGAAAATAGTTTTTCCATCCAGTTGTTAAACACATTAATATCTGATCCTGGTGTCCTATATATACAGCTAACAACTACATTCTTCTTTTTTGCCAAGCTTATTTCAACTGTTACACATTCAAACACATTTTCTACTGCCAATGACATCTTATCCAACACTTTACAATCCATTTTACTATCAACATATAATATTTCCCCAAACTCTGGTCCAATTGATAGAGTGATGGTGTTCTAATCCTAATTCTGTGCTCCACGATTGGATAACAGGTATTAACGAAGTACATCTTTGTGATAGATCTTTATAAATTATAGAGACTTGTCCTTTGGAGAGACCTGCAGTTTTATTTTAGAGAAAGTAATTAACGGGTGAGTAGTTGGTTTGGTCCATGGAACTCCATAGGCTCGCATAGCCGAACGGAGCTGTAAATATAAAAAAAGGAGATGCCAGGTAAGTTATATGACTCTTTCAGATCTGAGAATGTTCTTAGACCATTGTCCTCCATAACATCGCCAAGTACATGAATGCCACAATTGGACTATGATTGAGCTACAAAACTGCGGCCTCTGCTAAGCAAAAAAGGGTTATGAAATAAGGGAGTCTGTTCATGCCACTTAGTATCCCATTTAAGTAACTTTTCATATTTGCGCCATAAAGATATGGCATGCGCTATTATCGGACCATAACGTAATCTACATTGCTTTAGTGAAATATCTGTGAAGACAATGTCTTGTAAACGAATCGGCGCCACAATATGTTTTTCAATATTAAGCCAGGGGGCCTCAGAATTTAAATTAAACCAACTCAACAGAGGACGAAATGATAACGCTTGAAAATATAACTTAAAATTTGGCACAGTTAAACCACCAGATTGCCGCTCATTTTGTAAGGCAGTAAGTTTAACCCGAGCTCGCTTGCCTCGCCATATACATTTTGAGACTGCTCTATGTAAATGTTCCCAATGAGCAACAGGTGGGGAAATAGGAATCATGGAACTACAGAAGTTTACTCGAGGTAATATGTTCATTTTGATAATAGAGACTCTTCCAGAAAGGGAGACAGGTATATTACACCATTGATTGAGATCGTCTATGATTGACCTAATGGTTCTATTGTAGTTTACAGACAAAACATTTTCAATTGAAGGAAATATATCAATACCAAGATATTTAAATTGGGTTACAACCGGGATCTCATGGTCAAGCACAGAGTTAGGAGTGGTTCTTAGGTACATTAGTGTTGATTTGGTCCAGTTTATTTTATAACTTGAAATTGAACTGAATTTTTTTTTAAAAATCAGGAGGCTTGAGAGAGACTGAGATACATTCTCCATATATAACAAGATGTCATCCGCATAGAGCGAAATATGATGATCAGTAGAATTTACAGAGATTGGCTTAATGTTTTCTGATTGCCGTATAGCTTGGGCTAAAGGTTCAAGGGATAAAATAAACAAGCTTGCAGAGATCAGATCCCCTTGCCTACTTCCACGAGTGATTTTGAAAGGAGGAGAACTAATATTTCCGGTTATGACACTGGCTGATGGATTAGAAAATATTATTTTTACCATATTTATAAAATTTTGACCTAGTCCCATATGTTTCAGTACAGCCCAAAGATAGGTCCACTCCAGACGGTCAAAGGCCTTCTCTGCGTCAACAGAGAGAACAGCTGACGATACTTTAGCTTGAGAGGCGGAGTTGACAATGTGAAGGAGACGTCACAAATTATCAGACGAAAGCCTTTTTTTAACAAAACCACTTTGATCTGGGTGAATCAGTTTAGGTAAAAACTTTTCAAGACGGCAAGATAATACTTTAGAAAATAGTTTGGCATCTGTATTAATTAAAGAAATAGGGCGCCAATTAGAACACTGGTTTGGATCTTTACCTTTTTTTAATAAAAGAGAGATTAGGGACATATTCACGTCTCTCCCTAAGGAGCCTTTAGATATGGATATATTAATCATTTCAAGTAGTAGTGGGCCTAAGACGTCCCAGAACCGCAAATAAAATTCAGGGGGAATGCCATCCCACCCTGGAGACTTGCCTTTATTCATAGTTTCCAGAGATGTTTTGAGTTCTTGTAATGATATAGGAGCACCCATTAAACTTGATTCAACTGGTGACAAAACAGAGAGGTTAAGGTCACTTAAAAAAGATTCAATCTCTTCAGAGGAACGCTCGCCTTCTGTAGTATATAAATCATTATAAAATTTAGCAAATCTTGTATTGATTAATTTTGGATCTGTAAGCAGCTCACCATTTTCTGATGTAACAGTAGTAATATTTCCTACAAGATCACTATTGCGTAGTTTGTTGGCCAGTATTTGACTCGGTCGACTACCATGAAAGTATTGATTTACTCTACCTTTATGGATGGAGGATTCGGCTCTTTTCCTGATCGTTTAGTTCACTCTTAACATTGGCTAGTGTAGCGGCAGTCTGCTGAGAGTAATGCCTCTGTTGAGATAGGTCCAAGGTAGACAGCATGGTTTCTAATTCCGATATTCGTTTTAGCTGAGATTTATTAAGACTTGAAGAGAAAGTAATAGCATTATTTCTGACAAAGCCTTTAGTAGCGTCCCAAAGTATCCTGAAATCATACACAGAGTTATTATTAATCATAAAAAATTGGGCTAGCTCAGACTGAAATTGCTCACAGAATGCTGGATTATCCAATAAAGAGCAGTTAAAGCGCCATCTTGTGGCCTTTTTCTTAGCCTGGCTGAATTGAAATTGACAGAAATAGGCATGGTGATCTGATAAACTCATAGGTCGGATTTCAATTTTTTTTACGTCTGAAAATAAGGATGCTGATATTAAAACTAAATCAATACGGGAAAATGATAGATGTCTATTAGAGAAAAAAGTATACTCCCTGTTGCCTGGATTATGAACCCGCCAAATATCAATAAGATTAAAGTCAGATAGCAAGTGCTTTAAAGCGTTTGTCGAGCGAGCATTATGATTAACTGCTTTTGATTTATCCCAGGTATGATCCAAAACAGAATCCATATCTGACCCAATAATCAACTGGAAATCAGCTAGTTCCATTAGGATTTTATTCAATGATTGAAAAAAGTCTGGTTCATAACAGTTGGGTGCATAGACATTAACACTTTCCGTGCCACTCACGAGATTTCTCAGGTTTTTTTCTAGGTGGTTGCTAGCCACTCACGAGATTTCTCGGATTTTAATTTTTTTTTTATAGCGATCTGAAAAAATGTTGCATCACCCGAGCCTACCCGAGTATAGCCGAGGGGCGCCGGCGATCACTGTGGAAAAAAGCGCCCCCTGTCGTCTCCCAGATGACATAAGTGATTTTGGAATGGACTCAATGAAAATGAATGGGGAAAAAAATCCGGTACTCCACATTTTCCAGTTCACTGATCCAGCCGGGGTTACCACAGTTCATTCTGGAACCTCAGATCCCTGATGATCATGGAGATCTACAGTATCGCGTTGGATCCATACACGTATCGATTTTTTCGAATGGTGATCAGGAATTGGAATATACCAGTTGGATACCATCTGATGTCAGGTAAGGACTCTATGTTATCAGTGTTAGGATAAGAGTAAGTTTGATGAAGTTATAAGCTGTTTTGTGAAATGTCTTCTTTCGGTTTCACTGTAAAAGTCCGTGAGGAAGTCAACGGAGCGATTATCCGCGCGCGGCCGTAATGTGCTTGCGTGCACGTATAATATTGATCATCTAGCGTTTATTTGAAAACGATTCATAAAAAGGCAGACGAATATCAACGTTGTGGAATATTCCACTAAAAGACGATTTTCATAGAATGCTCCAGAATGAGCTGTTTTTTATATCAAACGGGGGCTTTTATAACTGCTCTGAAACGGAAACGACGCGATAAAAAAACAATCTGCCTTGACAGCACTGACTGGAAAATAGTCTTTGATAATGCGATGGGCAGATTAGACACATAGCCATAATTTAAAACATAGATTAGGCGATATTAACGTTAACATTGGCGCCGATGGTGGCATTCAGCCGGTAAAACGGAAAACCAGGCGTGGCGCTCAAAGTGTTAATAAACGCAATTCTTTTACCATTATGAATACATTTTAGAAAAGCTATTTTCCTTCTTGATCACTGCCTTTGCCTATGATGGTAATTTTGCATTTTTTTATCAATGATTATAGCAACCCCTTTGGTTTTATTCAAAGCTGAAGCAGAAGAAGCCACTTTATAACGCTGATTTTCTAATTTGTGCATATCTCTTTCAAGCAAGTGCGTTTCTTGAAACATGCATATTTCAACTCGATTTCTTGATATAGTATCAAGACAGCTAGCCCTTTTTTTTTTTTATTATTCTTTTTCCCCCTCCATTTTCCTCCGATTTTCTCCCATCCCAATGTTAGTCGTATGCCAATTCCCAATCCCTTCCTGGTCGCTGCGCACTTACCCCCCACAGTCAGATCATCTGGGAGAGTGGAGGCTACCACGTGCTTCCTCCGACACACGTCCAGCCAATCACCGCTTCTTTTCACCTGGCAGCGCGGATTCTCATTGAGAGGGCGTAGCGTGTGGGAGGATCACACTATCCCCCTCAGGTCCTATCCGCGCTTAGCAGGCGCCCCGACCGAACTGTAGGAGTCGCTGTTTACAACGACCCGGACCCACCCCGCCAGCTTCTCCCACCCTCTAATACAGCCAATTGTATTAGTGTGAACGGCCAGCCAAGCTGGTGACAACCCCGGAGCTGTGAGCTGGACTCGAACAGGTGAATCCAGCTCACAGCTCCGGGGTTGGTGACGAACGCAATCTCCGCTCGGCCACCTAACCGCACAGCTAGCCCTTTTAATGGAATTGTTAAGACCTTTAACGTTCCATGAAAAAATAGCTAAAGACGACATTTATAATATGAAATAAAATAATTCAAAAGTATATGAATCTGTACTAATAGATAACCCAAATTTGGTCTTTGTTGACGAGATGCCCAAAGTATGCACATACTGTAAGGGGGAAAAAAGGCCCATATAACCCACCCCATCTTAAAAAAAAAGTCTGTAAGAATATTAAAAAACAGTACAAAAACAAAAAAACAAAAAAACAAAAAAAACAAGAAAAAACAAAGGTGATTGGTGCCCCTCCCACGTAGATCCTCCCCACCCTGTATATCTAACACAGGGTTGTGACATAACTGCAAAAGGAAGCTCATCTCCTCATGTCCCAGTGGGTGGCTGTGTGCTGGTCGGTTCTCTGTGCAATTGGAGTAAACAGTATTGATTAACAGGTGTCTGAGCAACTATTCAGTTGGAACATATCTTTATGACATTTGTCAAATTGATAAAAATATTGTTAAAAAAAAACTTTGTGTTTATCCAATTAATAAGTAGACTTAGATAGCTTAACTATGTCCCTCTGCACAGAGAGGCCACGCAGAACTACACCACCCAGATGAATCCTATGATGGACTATGCAGATGGATAGGTTAAGATAAAATTTAAAAAAAGAAAAGATTAACTGAAGAAAAAAATAAATAACTATGAAGAGCAGCAGGTAAAAATGAAAGGAGTATTGGCCAAAAGTATGAAAATTACTTTTACATTGTTGGTATCACCATTAAATAATTGGTGTTCTTGAGTGAAAGTAAAAACAAATAACAGTAATAATAAATAGTACTGATAATATCGCCTATAGTAGCATTTTATTTAACCATCAAAATATGGTGACTATGAATGTGTGATATTGTCTATATCATCTGTTAAGTATTATGTTAATGCAAGTGGTTATATACTAAACTATAGTAAATTTACCTTCAGCCTTTTGATCGGTGTGGTTTATTATTTACATGGGAAGGCAGCAGTACATGAGTTCCCCTCTCCGTGAGAGGCAGGTGGGAAAGAGATAGAGGGGGAGGAGACATCTCCTTAAATACTCTCCACCTGGTGGTAGCATTAGCGGCTCCGCCTATAACGCCCTCTAGTGGAAACAGTTATGTACAGTCAGTGGAAACAGTTGTGTACAGTTAGACAGTTACTTGCAATCCTACATAGAACCTCTAACTAACAAAGGTGACTAAATATGGTGAAAACGAAAAAGAGCATTTGACACATGACTAAGACTAAAATGTAAAATAGCTAGGGTGACCAAATGTCCTCTTTTGCCCGGACATGTCCTCTTTTCACGCCCTGTCCGGGGCATCCGGGGGGGGCTTATAAATTCATGGAAATGTCCGGGGTTTCATTGTTTTTCAGTTTCAGTTTCAGTTTCACGGCCCTTTGCGAGCATCTGAAGGCTCGGGACTGCATTTTTCGCATATAAATTACCGAATTAAAGCGCTATTTGTTGCCGTTCGAATGCCATCTGAATCGCCAGAATCCGTGCCTCGGTTCTCGAGTTACATGCCGATATGTCAGGCGTGCAACTTTTTACGTGGCGCGCCAGATTATCACCCCGGACTCCCGGAGAAACATGTAGCTGCAGAGCCGCAGAGCCACCGGCGCTCTCAGGGCCGCGCTCTGACGGCCGTGCTGTGAGGGCCGCTCAGCAGCGCCACCCACCCAATGGCTGAATTGGAGTATTGCACTGTGCGGGCACAGCTGTGAGAGCCGCGCGAGGCCAGAGGATGTACATACTGTATGAATAAATTAACTATACTTTTGCTCACACAATATCTTGAATGAATGCGTTTATTTATTTCAAACATAAATTGAAAATAAATAATAATAAAAAACAAGTAATAAACAGATTAAAAAACAAACAAGCAGGAGTATAGGATGAAGTGTAAACGTATGTATTCCTACCCCCTTGATTGATTGATTGATTGATTGATTGATTGATTGAGAACTTTATTAACAGATTGCAGAATGGGTACAATACAGTACGGCTCAATACACACAATTGTTAATGGGATGCAGACCAGAGAAAGACTTTTGTCTTGTTTACATCAGGGTCCCCCATTTTCAATTCATCATAACATATGACATACATGACATACAGATAGACAGTATTCAGTATACCTTCACACTCTATTATCTTATGCAACTCATATTCACTCCACAAACTGAAATATACATACATTGTTGAATGAACAGCCTGTTTCTTGAAGTTAAACTCTCCTCTAAATTGTAACCCCCCTCTCTATAACAGAATTTTTGGACGTTACCCGGGAGTGAATTGTTTCGTGCTTTAAACATGATTTGTGCAGTCTTAAATTCAGCCAGGTCCCAGAGTTTCATGGCATGTGATTTAAAAAATAGTGTGTTTGTGTGTTCCAGATATCCTACCTTATTGATAATCAAATCAAAATCAAATGTATTTGTAAGGCCCGACAACACACGTTAATGTCCCTTCAGGCCCATGTCCCTTCAGGCTATGGATTTGCTGTGTTTTCCAGCTTATACAAAAAATATATATTATTTTGGAATATTGCAACTACTACACAAAAACGTGAGTACACAAGTTCAACTCATGTTCAGCCCTATGTTACTCATTAGCACTAAAAGTGATTTTTCTTTATTGTGTACGAAACTTCAGAATGTTATCTTTCATGTGCTATAAGCATAAAGTATAAAGATTTCCAAAAAAAGTATGCAGTCCTCAAGTTCAAGTAAAAAAAATTGCCACTTTTCTGGGCGCATGTTATGTGGTTCAATTTGGGATATTGCAACCACTGCAGAAAAATTTTAGTACACAAGTTCACGTTCAACTCAAGTTCAGACCTATATGGTACTCTATTTCATTAGCACTAAAAGTGATTTTCCTTTTTTGCATTGGTAACTTCAGAATGTTATCTTTCAAAAGAGACCAGGCTTATGCATGTGCTATAAGCATAACGTATAAAGATAAGCTTTGCAAAAAAAGTATGCAGTCCTCAAGTTCAAGTAAAAAAAAATCTCGCTTTTCTGGGTGCATGTTTCCAAGCATATGTTAAAACAATAAAGGCATCTTTGAGTAAACTTTGAGTAGAGATTCAAGATTCAAGAGGTTTATTCATCACATACAGTACAGTACACAAGACATAGTGAAATGAAGGTGGCCATGCGCGCTTCGATTGTGCAAAGTATCATTAAGTATCTCGAGGCTGGGGCCAGCATGTCCTCTTTTTTGGAAATCAAAATATGGTCACCCTAAAATAGCTGACAAAATTAATACTGATGTGAACCGGACCGCAGAAGGAAATATATTCAAGGGGTAATATTTCATATTACTTTAATATTGTGATTCTTAGAGTAAGTTACTGAATACACTTTTCATAATGCTAACTCGTAATTGTAACAGAATATAAGTTTATAAAGTAGCCCTCCCCACCCTGAGGCTGGGTACTGCAACCTGTAGAAAAGGGCCATTATGCCCCCGTCACAGCCATTTATCTACAAACTGTACCATTGTTCACCCTGATCAATGAGCAGGCCATCTTTAGATTGCTTTTACTGCACGGGGAGGTATGGAGTTTCAGCAGAGGTGGTGGAGAGACAAAGAGGCGTAGAGAGTGAATTCATAGTGGCCCTGCGATAATGGTGCTATTCACCTCATGTTTTCAGGCAACAAGGATGCTGCTGGGTTGTCGCTTCGGTATTTGCCACTTCCCTCATGTGTGCACCACATATCTAGAAGAGGATATTGACCTATGGTGTGTGTCAATTCTGAAACGACAACGCTGAGGTAGACAGAGAGAGATAGACAGAGAGAGAGAGGGGGGGGGGGTGGGAGAGAGAGAGAGAGAGTGAGAGAGAGAGAGAGAGAAAGAGAGAGAGAGAGAGATAGAGAGAGAGAGAGAGAAAAAAAAAAGACAGGCCGTTATTGATAAGCCTCCTCTCTCCCTCCCTCCCTCTCTCTTCCTTTCTCTCCCTCTCGGGTGTGTGGGGGGGGGGGGGGGACCTCCCTTCCTCCCTCTCTTCCTTTTTTTCTTTCTTCTCCCTTTCGGAGGTGTGTGCCGCGCGGCAGGCCCCCCCCCCCCCCCCCCCCCCCCCCCCCCAAGTGCTCCCGAATGCTCTCTATCTCTCTCTCTCTCACTCCCTCCAGAGTGCATGCAGAGTATGAGGAAGTGGTTTCCACTCGCTGTGTACAGTCAGTCTAGGCAGATTGTGGGCGGGCATTAGCTACAACCACAGAGCCAATCACATCACTGTCTGCTACCCAGAGCCTGAGTAACGTCACGCAGGCCTTCAAATCAGGATGGCCTAATTTACTGGAGCAGGAAATGATCTGAGCTGAATCAGAGCAATCCGCCAATATGGTATTTAGACACTAAAACACATTGATACTAACTCCTATTACTATAATACAATGCTAGAGACTGAAAAATGACATTTATAATGCATGTCACCTTTAACAGATTGCAGAATGGGTACAATACAGTATGGCTCAATACACACAATTGTTAAGGGGATGCAGACCAGAGAAAGACATTTGTTTTGTTTACATCAGGGTCCCCCATTTTCAATTCATAGTGACATTTATGACATACACAACATACATGACATCATGACATTTATGGCATAGGGACATACATGACATACAGGTATATAGTACTGTTACATTTGTGACATATACGATATGCGAATATACAGTACTGTTACCCATAGATCCTAACAGAGAATATATACATATGATGGGGAGGAGACTGTACATTAGGAGGGGGTGAGTGGGTGGGAGAAAAATATACATACGGTGGGGAGAAAATATATACATACGGTGGGGAGGAGACTGTCTATTAGGAGGGTTTACGGACATTTACGGTGGCCAGTTTCGAATTGCAGCCTTCCGTAGGTGCTCTGAGCGGTTTTGAATGTGGGTAGGGATTCACATCTTTTTACGGCTGTGGGTAGGGCGTTCTACATTGTTGTGGCATAATTGCAAAATGTGTTTAGTCCCTTGTTTGTGCCGAATCTGGGTTGCACATGATTTGTGTAACTCCATCTGGTGTTGTGGGCGTGGTATTCACTGACCTGTCTCAGGTCTCAAGTATTTTGGTCATGAGTCCAAGTCAAGTCTCAAGTCTCCTTTTTGAATAATGTGTTTTAATTGGCTGTTCATCAGGCTAGAAATAACCGCTATGCAACATGGTTATTTCTAAGGAATGTTGTGGCCCAAATGGACATACGATCTACCAGATGGCAATCAAATAATTGGAATATTCTTTTTGGAATCTCACCGGCCACAGGTAAGAGCAATTTAACGTCAATTTCAGCTTGATTGTGCCTTGTTTTCATAGCCATCGCCCTGATCAGCGTATGCTGTTGTACTAACGAATGCCGTTATTGACAATCAATTAATCACAAACGACCCCCCCCCCCCCTTTCATGCATTCATGATGGAACATAATATACCGATCATATGCATTCGAATTTTTTATTGTAGCGTGTATACTATAGGGACGAAATGCCAATGGATTAAGTATAATATGCATCACGGCCTATTACTAGCCTCCCAGGAATTACCCTAAACCGCTCTAAAACCATACTTATATTCACCACGGTATAACACGGGAATGTATGGATGGAATTCTTTTTTCTTTTTCACATCTTGAACAATAGATACTCTATGCCAAATGGGCCATAGTATTGCATCCATAGCTAAAATATATATATATATAGTTATAGCCCTGCAAACAAGGTGAGCGACTCCATAGGTTTAATGCGGGGCAGCACATCATCAGTCATATCCCGTTCCCAGCGTGGCGATCAATGAGTTAAGGTATCAATAAGGTCACTTTAAAATATCATACTGCATTGCAATGGAGAAAAAGATTTTCAAAGTGATTCTGTAGCTGTATACCATTTCTGCCTTTATCTACCTTGATGGTCATGTAGCCTACCAAACCACTTGCTTTGATATGAAGGGCACTACATATGATTTGCCTTCTCCAATGCAAATGATTCCTAAATCATCAGTGAACACAATCTTCACAAAGTAAATAATTGTTATAATAACCACACTGAAGTTGGGTACCTTGTTGTAGCCTTCTTGTAGCTTGTGGGCGGAGAAAGTGCAACTGCTTTGCAGTGGCATATTGTGCGGTTACTGGACATGAGTTACATTAGAAGAATAACCAAACCTTAAATTAAAAAGATAATTCTTTCAATTTCTACATTTGCCGCAGCTCAATAATATGTATATGTACAGTGAGGGAGACCTGTTGATAGGCTCTCCTGTATAAGCACCAGGCTCTCCTGTATAAGCACCATGCTCTCCTGTATAAGCATCAAGCTCTCCTGTATAAGCACCAGGCGCACACACACCTTTGAAGGACAGCTCATTTTGGTCAGTGCAGGCAAAATTATGAGAATATTATCTTGAAAATTAAACGAGATAAAACATTTTAGGCTGTGCCATAATAATACTGAGCCACGCTCTGTCTTTCTCGGGCCGTAAGGCATTCTGGGTATGACTGCCCCATTAGGGCATGTAGTAAGAAAGAATGTTAAGAAGAATGTTTTCATTCTCTAGTCTAGCTGATTTTCTAAGACTAAAACGAGCAAGTATGAGTTTTTCATTCTATTTGCTGCATTTTATGGCTGTAAAAATGGCTGAACTAAAACAGAGCTCTCTTTCTCCACAACAGGTTAAGAAAGTTACAAGTAGCATATTTTCCATCTACAGATCAAACTCATGAATGTAGTGAATATACCCCACATTGATGTGGTCAAAATAAATCACACATATTGAGAGGGTTTCCCAAGGCAGTTTCATCTCTGACCTCTGAGATCTTCCACTTTTCCTCATTTACTCAAAATGGTAATGAAGATGACCCACAGCTATTAAAAATGTCTGGATTCTTTACAGTTTGCTCAACACTGCTGCAATGTGAATTACAAGCCTCTCTCCCCTTTTATCTCTCTCTCTACATTCCATCTCTCTCTTTAACATTCTGCTGTCTCTCTTACCGCTGCAGTCATTCTTCTCCTTAGCAAAGGCAGCAGCAGCCTTTATGCAAAGCATAAATAATTCATTGTTTGAAATGGACACAAGGAATACAAATTCCCTAATATTACCCCAGCACTATCATCAAGGCTGATTGCTGTACCTGGAGTCATTAACGTCAACTCTGACCATGTGCCTGCAATCTTAACAGCCCAGTTCAGACTGTTGACACTGAGGTTAAGGTGGGACGCCTGAGAAGAAAGAGAACGTTATATTTTGAAGTTCAAGCTGTTTTCATATTAAAGACTCTTTCTCCTCTAAAGGTGCAACTGAGATTAGGACCTGAACTGAAGTCAACAGATTGCAGAGACACACACAGAAATAGACTTAGAGTTAAGACAATATGATCTACATGACATGTTATGTACTATTCTTTGTATGTTACATTATATAAGGTAGTCCGATCTTGCTTAAAATATGTAAATACAGTACAAATTGACCACAAGAAAAAAGTACATATTGTACGTTATGTTATAGCCATATGTGTGGTATGTATATGTATGTATATATATATATTTTTTTGTCTACTTTTTTCTCCCATTTTAAATTTTTCTCCCATCCCAATTTCGTATCGTCCAATTCTACCCTCCCCTGTCTCGAACGTTGTTAGGCCATGCCTCCCACAAGCCGGCTGCAATGTGGACTACGCCTTACATCACGTGTCCCCTCTGGTACTCGAGGAAGCAGCAGTCGCATCTTTTCACCTGCACAGCGCGATCTCTCAGCGTCGGGGGTCTGCGTTTGGAGGGCACGCCGCCCCCGTCGCTTCCTGATTCTGCTGCGCAGGCGCACCAACCGACCTGTAGGAGTTGCTGTCCACAACGTCCGATCCCCACCCATCAGCTTCCCACCCCCTAATACTGCCAATTGTATTAGTATGAATGACCAGCCATGCTGATAGCAATGTGGAGAGCTGGGCTCGAACCCAGCGTCTCCTGCATTGGTGGTGAGCGTCTTGCCCACTGCACCACCTAGCCCCCCTTATGTATGTATTTTATAAAAATAATTACAATGTGACCCTACCACCACAGAGACTCTCGGATCGAATCCAGCTGTCAGCGATACCTCCGGCTTGGTCAGTCATCCCTACTAACACAATTGGCAGTGTTAGCGGTTGGGAAGCCGGTGGCGTGAATACTTTACCCAAGGCAGTTGTCCTTCCGCGTTCGTTTGCGCACCCTGATTGGCCTCTCAGTGCCCAATCGCGTTAGCCCTACTATCGCCTAACAGCCCTACTATCGCCTAACTACTATCACCGTGCATCAACACGACAAGACAGTTTGCATCACTTCCCACGGTCCTCTGCACTTATTCTACCGGTAGTGCGGTAGTTGTTGCCACGGGTCTTTGGGTGAATACTTCATTGGCGGGGAAGAAGAACACTGATAGCGGGGTGTGGACCGTCCCGCGAGCCGCAGACCACCGTCCCGCGAGCCCCAGAGGCTCCCCAGAGTCTGGGGCTCGCGGGGCGGTGGTCTGGGGCTCGCAGGAACGGTGGTCTGGGGCTCGCGGGGCGGTGGTCTGGGGCTCGCGGGACGGTCCACACCCCGCTACCAGTGTTCTTCTTCCCCGCCAATGAAGTATTCACCCAAAGACCCAATACCGACCGTGGCAACAACTACCGCACTACTGGTAGAATAAGTGCAGAGAACCGCGGGAAGTGATGCAAGCGGTCTTGTCGTGTTTAGAACATTTATGTTGTGTTGATGGAATCACGTTAATATAGAGATGATTGATATGAATTGGATAATGCAGGCTATTAGTAGAGGCAGAACTAGCGAGCCGTTAATATAGAGAGATACGTTATTTCGATTGATATGAATTGGATAATGCAGGCTGTTAGTAGAGGCAGAACTAGCGAGCCGTTAATATAGAGGACTTGGGCTGTGGAACTGTTATTTCGATTGATATGAATTGGATAATGCAGGCTGTTAGTAAAGGCAGAACTAGCGAGCCGTTAATATAGAGGACTTGGGCTGTGGAACTGAAAGCTGAGTAGTATATTGAGCGAGTAGTTAGGCGATAGTCGATTGGGCGCTGAGAGGCCAATCAGGGCGCGCAAACCGAACGCGGAAGGACAACTGCCTTGGGTAAAGTATTCACGCAAGCCGGTGGGGTATGTGTCCTGGTCGTTGTAAACTGTGACTCCTACTGGTCGGTCGGGCGCCTGTTCAGCAAGGAGGGGATCTGGGGGAAATAGCGTGAACCTCTGCATGCTTTACGTTCCTCCAGTGAAACTCCTCGCTGTCAGGTGAAAAGAAGCGGCTGGTGACTCCACATGTATCAGAGGAGGCATGTGGTAGTTCTACACCCTCCTTAGGCCAACAGTGGGACAATGCGTGCAACGACCAGGAAGGGAATTGGCATAACGACTAAATTAGGATGGGTGAAAAACTTTAAAAAAAAATGTCTTTTAAAAATGTGTATATATTACAAATGCATACATAGATTCAAGATTCAAGAGGTTTATTCATCACATACATATACAAGACATATAGTGAAATGAAGGTGGCCATTCCATAAACATATCCTCAAGATGGAAACAGACTTCCGGTTAAGCTACAATATGTAGCGCACGCGTTTGGTAACAGCTCCGCTCCCGTCACCGTTAATTTCGTTCAAAAACATTATTTTAACAAATACCAATGAGATTAAACCACATCGTATGTATTAATAGGAACTTCTACTAACTATATCAAAAGACATAAAGACTCAACATGGATGGTAAGGATAAGAAAAAGGTTGGAAAGAAACACAAAGCAGCAAATCCAACGGCGACGATTGAGACACGTTCAAAAAAAATAACAGGCGACGCGGTGGCAGATCCGTTGTTGACAATCCCCGATGAGAATATACCGGGACCATCGGCGACTGGCTCCGAGAGGGAGACAATAGAGGACAACATAACGGGAACGACAGGAAAAAGTACCGTGAGGGACAAAGCATAGGATTTTGAGAAGATAATAGCCAACAAATCCATCGCTCCCATCACTGCACCTACAATATCAACTGACACAGGCAGTGCAATTACTCAACCCGACTTCAACTCTCTGACTATCCTGATGAAAGAACAGATGGTCGCTTTCAAATTACACGTTGCACACATCGATACTAAATTCGAACACATCGATGCTAAATTCGAAGAAGTTATGAAAGCGGTCGCTGTACAGTCTGTGCGAATCACGACAGTGGAGAATACGGTGACAGAAATTACACGGGTAGTCAAAGAGAACGAGAAGAACGTCAACGATGGATTGACAGAGTTAACGAAGGAGATAAAAAAGGTGGAAGAAGCATGTCGGATAAAAATACAAGAAGTCAAAGATGAAGCGATGGAGAGGCTGCTCGAGACCCAACGTTACTACAGGCGAAATAATATCCGCATTGTGGGACTTGATGAATCAGTCAATTGCACAGACGACAAGTTTCCAACAGTGTTAGCAGAGATTTTGGGTAACAACATTCTAACCACAGAGCCGATAGTGGACCAATGTTACAGAATCGGTACTCGAGAACAAAGAGGCAACGGTCCAAGAGTCATCATTGTTACTCTGCGCAAGACGGCAATAAGAGATGACATCATCAGAGTTGCACGTAACCAAAGGGGGAAACTGAAATATGGTGAAAATTCAATATTTATCTACGAAGATCTATGCAAAGAGGCCATCGCTCAGCGTTTCCCCTACAAGGAGGTGATGCAGAAATTGTTCAAGTGTGGCCTCAGACCAAGGCTAATATACCCGGCACTATTATCGATCGTGGGAAAAGACGGCCGGAGGGAAGGATTACGCACGCCTAAAGACGCCGAGGAATACTTGAATCTACATGGAGCAGGTCCCCCAGGGCAGAACGCAACACTGTCTCGCACCAGATAAGCCTACTCATCTCTCTCTTTCTCTTTGTATTTCAGTATTAGAATGACTTTACCACGACTCAACAAAAGTAGCAGATGATATGCATGCCGGCAACACCAAGGCACAAGGTGTATACTATAATATGGTTCGTAATGCATTATATTTACAGACTTCTGGTCTCCGTGGAGACAAGAATATATCATTGACACTGTGAACAATCTGGAATATTCTGGGCTCATCGCTCGACTGCTCTGGGACACTAAGGAATATCCCGAAAATACTAGTAGTCATGAACCCTGGGTAGGAAGATCATTCTGGAAAATAACAGCAGTCTGTTCGTATACTAGGGCATTCTACAACCTTCTAGAATAAAATGCACCATTACAACGAAGGCATGCAACTTTAACATTAACATCCGGTGTGTATAAGCATAATCAATTGACTGAAGTTTAATCAGGCCTTGATAAGGCTTTAAAAAAATCAGCCACACCTAAATGTATGAGCACAACAAGGTTATTCTAATAATTTAAATAATCACTCCACTGATTTAGAGATTGGCACAATGTAGCTCTAAAAGTCTCTGTTTTTCTCTTTTATCTATGTATTCAATTTTATTCTAGTGGTTTCTCCATGTTGAGTTTTATTTTAGCTCTCACTCCCTTTTTTTTATCTTACATTATTCTTTTCTATTTTTCTTCATTTTAAGGTGTTAGTGTTTGTCTACAATCTTTTCCTTTTTCTGATGTTTCCTACATAAGTTAGTAGAAGGTTCAAATGAATATATCAATGAAGGTATTCTTTTTTTCATTTTTCATAATATTTTACTACATTAAGGGAAGGCGCAAGACCAAAAGCGACATTCTATTGAATTAGAATGAAAATGTTAGATCCTATGGCAATTAGCATAGGAAGAGTAGGATTACAAAGCTCAGTTTGGGCAATCCGGTGGCCTAAGGGAGGGAGTCATACGCGGAGGATGTGTCTATGGAACACAGGCCTGTACGACTCTCTGGGAGAGGGGGAAAAAGGGGATTTTTATTTGTATATATATTATGTTTTTAAGCTCGGCTCTCAACGGGACCTCAATAATTGGATGTACATCTATTGTAGCTTCGCACTCCAGAAGCATTACCAAAAACTACACTACAACATGTATAGATTATGGCTAGTTTGAATATAATGATATGGAACACTGGTGGGATAAATAAACAACACAAACGCAAAAGCGTGCTCACACTGATGAAAAAAGAACATGTGGACGTGGCTCTACTAAGCGAAACGCACATTTTAGAGGAAGTCATAGATACGTTAGCGGACAACACATATCATAATATTAGTCACTCTTCTTTTGGTACGAGAACTCGAGGTGTAGCCATAGTTGTTAGACGTAAGTTAAATATTGAATTAAAGGGAGTATGGTCGGATGCAGATGGATAACAGGAAAATAGCGTTGGCAGCGGTATATGCCCCACATTTTTACGAAGAGGGTTTCTTCTCTACACTAACCAATGCAATGTTAGACCTTCCCGATTACTCATTTATAATAGGTGCAGATTTTAATGCCATTTGGAATCCAAGGATGGACAAATCTTACCTCGCCTTTTCCAGCGAACAAAAGAATTCATCTAAAGCATTAAAGGATTGGTCGAAGAATACAGGTGTAAATGACTTATGGCGATCACTTAATCCCACGACCCGAAAGTACTCTTGTCGATCTGCGAGACATAACACATAATCCAGAATAGATTACGTCTTTGCATCCCGAGACTATTTGATAAATATGAAGTGGAAATGATACCCAATGCACTATCAGATCACTGTTATTTACTCCTAAAAGGAACATTTGGCATACTATCTTCCCGAGCCCCAAGATGGCGATTTAAATCGATGCTGCTTAATAACAAGGAATTCATTACACAACTCAAAGAAGCTCTTATAGTATTCCTACGGGAGAATGCAAACTCGGTGCAAGACCCCAGAATTATATGGATGTCAGTAAAGGGAATGATCAAGGATTTCACTGATAGCTTTTCCTCCAAAATGCGCAAGAATCAATGCACAAAACTGTCTGAACTGGAAACGCTTTACTCAACGTTATTTAATTCTTTAAAATACAACAACTCAACTCGACTAGAAAATCAAGTTAACGTACTAAAAATAGAGATCAATGCCATATACAGACAACAATCGGAAATACAAATACGCAGCACAAGACAACAGCAGTACTCCCAAGGTTCTAAACCTAGTCACCTATTAGCCATGCGTGGGATGTGTGGGCCCCACTATTGGACTACTTTCCTGCTACAATTTCTCAGATCCTTCTAAAGGCCCAATGCCCCATTGTATGGACAGACTTTGGATAGAAAAAAATAATATATGTATATATATGTATGCCTACATGTGAATGGGCTCGAGGCAAGTGCAGTACTGTGCAGTGCCTGTCTGGGTTAGATTTCCTTTTTTTTGCTTGTTTTTCTTTTTGATCTGTTTTTGCTGGCATGACGGCATAGATGAACTGGAGGAACCCCCCCCCCCCCCCCTTCTGTCCCAATGTGTGTTTTGTAATGTAAGTAACTGTATGTGAAAAATCTTTAAAAAAAACCAATAAAAATATCAAAAGAGAGCCATGCGATTAAGAATTAATGCAAAATTTGCAGATATAACTACCATTAGAGCACAACAAGTACTTGAAACAGACCCTGAAAAAATAAACGATACATTCAAAGAATTCTACTCCAACTTATATAAATCAGAAACGACCTTCGATCAAAACAAAATGGACACATATCTTAATCAAATTATTCTCCCTAAACTTTCAGAGGATGACGCTAAACAGTTAGAAACACCGATCACACTAGAGGAACTCAAGAAGGCCATATCCGAAATGCAAAGTGGTAAGGCTCCTGGAAGAGACGGTATCCCACCAGAAATGTACCTTTCTTGTTGGGACATAATTGGACCCTTATTACTAAATATGATCTTATACTCAGTCAAGGAGGGGAACTTCCATAAAAACGACAATATTGCACTCATAACAGTCCTTCTCAAAAAAGACAGACCCCACCGAGTGCGGTAGTTACAGACCCTTAAGCCTCCTCGGAACCGATATCAAACTGTACTCTAAGGTATTAGCCATCAGATTACAAAAGCATATGACGTCTTTAGTTCATCCGGACCAAACTGGCTTCATAAGAGGCCGCCTGATCACTGATAACGTAAGACGAATACTGCACGTACTAGATGCCGACAAGGACGACACCATACCTAAGGCGATGCTGTCCCTGGATGCTATGAAAGCCTTTGACAGGCTGGAATGGTCATATCTATGGGCAGTATTAGAAAGGATGGGGTTAGGAAAAGGATTCATTGATATGATTAAAGTATTATACAAAGACCCATCGGCCATGATTACAACAGGTACAATCATCTCCAAAATCTTTCCGGTATCACGCTCAGCCAGACAGGGTTGCCTTATTAGTCCCGGACTATTCGATCTATCATTAGAGCCTTTAGCACAATATATAAGACAATCCCAATCCATAGAACCAATCGTAATCAAGGGCACACAACATAAAATTTGTTTATATGCGGACAACGTAATATTGTTCATGCAAAACCCCAACACCACATTGCCTCATCTGCTCAAGTTGATTGAGAACTTTGGTGATTTATCGGGATTTAAGATAAATTGGCCGAAGTCGGCTTTCCTTCCACTTAACACCCCTGCAAAAAAAGATATAACCCTCCCAGGAGAGATACCTATGGTAAAACATTTTAGATGCTTGGGAGTGGAAATATTCCCCACCACAAGACAAACGGTGAAGCACAATTACACAAAAATCCAAAACAAAATCAAAGACGACCTTGATAGGTGGGCAAAACTTAAAAACTCAGTACAGGCACGGATATCAATAGTTAAGATGGATGTACTACCTAGAATCAACTTCTTCAGTTCAATGCTACCGTTACCCCCTCCAGAGGGTTACTGGAAAAGATTACACTCCTCTACATACAAATTTATTTGGAATAACAAACCACCACGTATAAAAAGATCCACCGCACAGAGAAATAAAGCAGACGGTGGCATGGCATTTCCAGATTTTTTCCACTATTTTAAGGCATACACATTAAGACCATTGACAACATGGTTTGATCCCCAAGCATTAGTGTCCTGGAGAAAATTAGAAGAAAACATAGTAGCCCCACATAGACTGAAGGACATAGCATACACTAAACTACCAATCAAGCACTGTGAACGGAAATTTGGCCCCATAATTACCCATGCGATCCGGATATGGCGTGATACACAAAAAAAATATCCTAACCCACATAAATGGCACAATCATACTCCCTTATTCAATAACAATGCACTCTTAATTGAAAAATGACCTATAAGATTCCCTATATGGGAAGAGCAAGGCATACACTCATTAGGGGATGTTTTTAACAAACAGGGTTTTTGTAGTTATGGAGAAATATGCAAAAAAATGTATCTCACCAAGTCCACATGGCTTTTTTACATACAGTTACGGCTATGTTTGAAGTCTCACGGTGTTCCATTAGACATACCAATTGAACACCACAGATACCACAAATTCTTCTATGAAAGAGAGACATCGAGAGGTTTTGTTTCAGATTTTTATCATCAATTACTAACGTCCTCGTATGAAACCCTCCAACTAGACTCTGTCTGGAGGAGGGATATACCAGACCTGGAAAGTGACTTTGATTGGCAAGGAGCCTGGGCAAATGTCCGACTTACATCAAGGAACCCGGACCATCAACAAATCAATCTTAACTATATTCACAGGACATACTTGACTCCTATAAGACTGAACAGAATGGGTCTTAAACAAGACTCCAAATGCTCCCAATGTACAAATGGGGACTGCCCACCAGTTAAGACATTCTGGAAAGATGTGACCCAACAATTATCAAAACTCGTATCTTGGAATATACCTGTACACCCCTCTGTATTACTATTGAATGATGTTTTTGAGTTTGCAGTAAATCCACAGCTAAAGAGATTGGTTTTATCGGGTATCACAGTAGCTAAAAAGCTGATCGCATCACGCTGGTTTCAACCGGAAAAAATGTGCCGGAAAGTTTGGTTTCTTACATATCTCGATGTGATTTATCAAGAAATATCTACAGCAAGAATTCTGGGTCTCAATGAATCCAAAATGTCAATGTGGTTAGAAGTGGTGGAGAGAATAAAAGCTAGCTTATAATGGTAGTGTCTGGTTAGGAGCGAGGGATAATGGAGGTACTATCCAAAGAGGGGTCCGGGAGGGGGGGGTTCGAGCTGGAGCATATGTGTGTAGGTTTTTAGATAACAGGTATTAGGGGTATATCCTGTATAAGACATTAGTATAAATGGTAATTTCGTTGGATATACACTGTATATTAATGCTTGTGTATCTTATCGTGTGTTGTCATGTTTGTTTATTTGTGTGTTTAAAAAAGAAGAAAAAAAAAGAAAAAAAAGAAGATGGAAACAGTTCTGAAAAGTCTTCGAAAAGTCTATTGAATTCCTTAATTCTACCGGTCTCTCCTGCTATCAGTTCGATGATGGTTGATGCCTAGTGGTTAGCCAAAAGCCTTCCCTGTTAGCCGAAGCTGAATGAATGAATGAATGAAAACTTTATTTAACAGATTGCAGAATGGGTACAATACAGTACGGCTCAATACATACAATTGTTAAGGGGATGCAGACCTGAGAAAGACGTTTGTCTTGTTTCCATCAGGGTCCCCCATTTTCAATTCATATAGACATTTATGACATACACAACATACATGACATTTATGGCATAGGGACATATAGGTATTTAGTACTGATAAATTTGTGACATAAACGGTATTCAAATATACAGTACTGTTACCCCTAGATCCTGACAGAGTATATATGATGGGGAGGGGACTGTACATTAGGAGGGGGTGGGTGGGTGGGAGAGAAATATACATACGGCGGGGAGGGAATATATACATGCGGTGGGGAGGAGACTGTCTATTAGGAGGTGGTGGGGGTTTTGGGCATTTACGGTGGCCAGTTTCGAATTGCAGCCTCCCTTATGTGCTCTTTAAGAGCGGTTTTAAATGTGGGTAGTGATTCACATTCCTTTACAGCTTTGGGTAGGGTGTTCCACATTGTTGTGGCATAATTGCAAAACGTGTTTAGTCCCTTGTTTGAGCCGAATCTGGGTTTTACATGATTTGTTGAGCTTCCTCTGGTGTAGTGGTTGTGGTATTCACTGACCTTTGGGAAGTATTTTGACATGTACATGGGTACCCCGGTCGTATAGTGTATCTTGTAGACCAGGCCCATTGCAAGTTGCTGTACTCTGTCGTCTACTCTAAGCCATCCTAGGTTGTCAAAGTGGGCAGGGGTGAGGTGGGTTCTGGGGTTCAGGTCAAGTAGTAGTCTGACCAGTTTGTTTTGTGATGTTTGTATATATCGATCTCGTGGCGTTCCCCCTCCGGCTATCGGAGGGTGAAAGGGATTTCTGCTGTCTCTCTGTCGTGTCAGCTTCGTGTCCTAGTCTGAGTCAAACCGGAAGAACTCCCAACTAAGGTATAGTCCCTAGCAACGGCTGATAGCCCATAGCAACCGCGCAACGTCTCTACATCTCCTGTCACCTCTGACACACTCTAACGCCCTTTTTCTATCTCTTCCCCATAGCAACGGCTTCTCTGTTGATATTAACTCCCCTCCCTAGCCGACAAGCTATCACCTTGGCTCTATCTCTCACAGGGCCTGTCTGTGGCTCTCCCACCGTCACGTACATGGAAGCTGTCCTCCTTATTTAAGATCTATAGATCTGTCAGAGTAGATGTCTGCTGTCATCTACAGATATTTACATTATATACACATATGAAAAACAAGTGCTTCTATCAGTAAACTACTATACAATATACAGTTATACCCATGTCACTATGCTATCCTAACGATACAAAAAGTAACCTTTTTTCTTTCCTTTAACCTCTTAAGCCCGGAGCCCTATTTTCTGAAAATCCGCCTAAAATACATACCTAATTAAATGGAATATTGCTCCACTTCTACAAGGTCTATTTGCATGTTCTTGGTATCTAGGGACATCTATGGACCTCAGTGAATGTATTCCCAGTGTTAGAAATACTAGGTTTGCTTAAATTGTGATGAAACAAAGGAGAATATGAATTATGATTTTCTTTGCATCTTTGACAGTGAATAACACCATGCAAAAAATGACTGAGCTTGTTCAGTACCTTCTTGAGATCACGTGTACAAAAAATCTAAGGAAATGAATAAAGGGAAGATGATTAAACAAGGTTTTGTAGATACAGTACTGAATTCTCCCATCCGGACCAATGCAATTTGAAATATTAATATAGAATATAGAATAGCAGGGCTATAAATGACTTTATTATAGCCAATTTGCACATTTATGGATTGGGCCAAATCTTCTCTTTCAAATGGCCGAGTTCAATTTGGATCTAGTATCACCAGGCGTGCATAAGAACAGATAATGAAATCTACTGTATGTACAGTAGGTTTTTTATTCTTGCCAGAGCTCCGCCATTTTGAATGGTTGCTAAATGCTAAAAATAGGGGAGACAAACTAACCACTCCAATATATGCCAATAACGTTCAGTTTTGTGGTATATAATCCTGAGTAATAAGAACAATTAAAAATAATAATCAGGAAGTCAAGTGCTTGAAGAAAGCTAGAGGCCTTTGGGAAGTGTCGTTCTGAAAAATTCCAATGCTCATTGAAAGCTCTGGATGTCCTCTTCTCAAAAAACTACACTTTCCATCATTCAGCGTGGGCCGCTTATTCAAAATGGCGGATCTCCGCAACCACAACAAACACATTTAGAAAACTAAAATCTCACTAATAACACTTTAACCTATTGGTAAACAAACGTATTGATGAAAATATACATTTATAATTGCTGTTGTGACATGGTTATGATGTTTATTAGTTTGGGGGAAAAAACAATAATTATGTCAGACAGTCTGGCGATCTTGATTTATGACATGATGTCATTTGGGCGGAAGAGGTTAAAGTGACCTGTTTGTGTGTGAGAGAGTGCAGAATGTGTGGTGTGTGTGTTCATGTGTGCTTGTGTGTGGAGAGATCAGTGTTCAATGTTCTGATGGCCTGGGGGAAGAAGCTGAGCCTGAGTCTCTCTGTTCTTGCTGCATGTATGCGGAGGCGCTTGCCTAACTGCAGCAGCTTGAACAGGCTATTGTTGGGGTGGTGAGGGTCCTTCATTATTCTGCAGGCTCTGGATTTGCACCTCCTATTGTACAAGTCCTGCAGGGGTGGTAGTGCAATACCCGTAGTACGCTCTGCTGAGCGCACCACTCTCTGTAGGGATTTCCTGTTCTGGGCAGTGCAGGCAGTGATGTTCCCAGTCAGGATGCTCTCTACAGCCCCGGAGTAGAAGGAGTGGAGTATCTTCCCAGATACTCTGTACTTCCTTAATTGTCTCAGGTGATAGAGGCGCTGCTTTGCCTTTTTTACCACAGTGTCTATGTGTGTTGTCCATGTCAGGTCCTCTGTGATGCGGACTCCCAGGTACTTAAAACTGTGCACCCTGTCCACAATAGCCCCATTTATCCACAGTGGCGTGTGTCCCCTGCTGTATTCTCCTAAAATCCACGATCAGCTCCTAGGTCTTACCAATGTTCAGGAGTAGGCTGTTATATATTACATATTCATTTTTTTTTACGTTTTTAACATTTTCAGAAAACGTTTGAGTTCCCTTGCTCGGAAGCAAACCCGGGGCACTCGCATGGGAGATAATTGCGTTTACCTCAAGACTACCACACATTTTTCGACCTGTAAATCAGCTTGAAGTGGTCTACAGGAGTGAAATGGCCTAGCAGTTCCCAGGGAATTCCCATAGTATTGTCTCCATAGCTATAATATAGAATATAGATATAGCCCTGCAAACACTGCGACTCAGTGAAAATCCCTATCTTTTAAAGCGTGAACAATGTGGTCTCTTGTCTTCCTTGTATTCTTTTTCATATCCACTACTAGATGAAGATCGGTAGGATTAAAGCACTGATATTCAGGATCTAGTAATCTTGAAAAGTCTGAATCTGGATCAGGGTGATCCTATCATGAATTGCTTTGAAATACCGGGACACAATCTGGCCGAGTTGTCTGATCCTGGGCCCTCATTTATCAACAACGCATTGTAGATAAATAAGGGCCCAGGTGTTCTATTTTCTCTCCTACGCACGGAATTTAGAATGTCTCTATGCACTGAAAAATGTAGATTGATCAAACGTGCGTACACAGGTCGTATGCACAATTGCACACATGCAAATACTCCGTGTTGATAAACACCAATTGTTCTTACCGTCTATGCTTGTGCACGAAGTATTTGCATACATAACCGCCCCTAATTAACCATATATGGTAATTACACACCCCCATGGGAACATGCCTGTTTGTGGAATGTGAATAATGAAGAAGAAGAAGAAGAAGAAGAAGTCTTTATTTGTCATGCAGGTTAACACACATGCGGGATGGGCAAGACACAGGAACACACACACGCACACATGCATTGGGTCGCAGATGAAATGTCTCTCTGCACTTGACCCATCCCGTTGTCCTTCCCCCCAACGGCAGCCGGGAGCAGATAGGGGCTGCAGCGTGGGTTCGCGCCCCAGGGACCAATCCAAGTGCTCCTGTCCGTCTTCGTCAGGGAACGTGACAGCGTTAGCGAACTGTTGTGCATGTTTTTCCATTGGGTTTATCTTATTGGGAGGGGAAACCCTTGCGAGCACGGGGAGAACATGCAAACTCCACACAGAAAGGCCCGGGTGATACCGCACCTGGATTCATGGCTAAGCGAACTAGAGCGAGATTGATCACGGAAGTCATCTAACCAACAAATTGAAGGTAGAAATAATTTTGTTGTGAACAATGGGTCTCATTCCCCAATATTTTCCAAAGAGTTCTCTTGGAAGACTTAACTTGGAACCGACTGAGACAGAATCAATGACAAGTTCACTCTGAGTCCTCAACAGTCAACACGCTGGTAATATGTCTTAAGTGTCTTAAACGTTCGCACCTGTGATATCTGCGTTCGAGAATGTCTCAAACGCGAACGCGCGTCCCCGTTCAGGTCATTTGCATACAAAACAATGCCTCCAGAGCTCCTTATAAGGCAACTAATGACGCAGCTGTGTGAAAATGGATGCGGAAGTGTCTTGCGAGTCTTGCGACCCATCGAAATGAGATTAGATGAATGTATTGTCATCATATATAGTACAGCTCGTGGTACACCTGCCGCAGCGCGCGCGCACACACACACACACACACACTTCTATCCCCAGGCCATCAGGTTGCTCAACGAACAATAACACTATGCAACAACCATCAAAAGCACTCACAGCACACACATCCACACGCACACACTCACTTTAAACAAACAACTCACTGCAGCACCCACTCCACACACTTTAGAACACCTAAACACACTTTATATTTATTGGCAAAGAATTTGCACTACAACCCATACCTCAGTACACCTTACTGTAAATTGTACCTAAATTGTACCTCATCCCATTTCTGCTTTGCACTATATAGTATATTGTAATTCGTATATTGTATAGTATATTGTATGGTAACTCAGTTACTTCTACTCTGCATTGAACATTGTACATATGTACATACTGAACACTTGTGTCTACGTACGTGACTTCTATTTTATACTTGCTATACTTATTTTATTTTATACTTATCCCTTTGTCTAGCACAGTCTCTGGAGCGTAACAGAAAGAAGCATTTTGTATAAAAGTATTCTGTACTTCTGTATGACAACTAATAAAGAAACTAGAAACGCGTGTGCGCGCGCGCAGTACTGTAGCCTATGGCGTAATGAATGAATGCAGTATAGGCTTATTATTCCATGAATGCCTACGGCGTAATGAATGAACGCAGTATAGGCTTATTATTCCATTAATGACTTGTTGCATTAGGATTTAGTAGATACTATATGCTCTGCCCTACGTACAGTATAGGTACAGTCTGTATAGGTACACCTGCCCTACGTACAGTATAGGTACAGTCTGTATACAGACTGTACTTATACTGTACGTAGGGCAGAGCATATATATAGTATCTACTAAATCCTAATGAAACAAGTAACTAGAATATATTAAGCCTATACTGTTCAGTCATTAGACACGTAGGCCATACTGGCGCACATGTAGCAGGTATATAAAATATACTAATGTTGTATTCCACAAAGATCCCTCCCTAACGTTATTACTTTAATTTGTTTATTATTATCTTTTACTCTCATAGTCTTTTATTTTGAAGCCGTCGTCACTTCCTGCCGAAGTGACGTACTTACTTTGTCGCCCGCCTCCTTCCGTTCAGTCTGGCTGAGTAAGGAAGGAGGTAAGAGCTGTCCCATGTTCCCAGAACTTATTAATGGTTTAAAAGAACGTACTATTGTAAATAATTTACCGGGCAATGAACCGGAGTTGTATATATTGGTAACTGTGTTAATGCGAACAATTCTGCACTTTTTGTAATGTGGTTTAGCTGTGGTGGCGAACTATTGTATGACACATGCTGACTGAGTTTGTGGTAATGGCTGAACAATGCGTGTAGGCCTCCTTCTGACTGCGTGACATATTTCTCCCCCCTTGTAGCCTAGGCAAGTTATTGACGCCATCTGCTGGCCAAGTGTTGATATGTACCTGTGGAATGTCTTCTCCAGGTAATTGGAGATATCTTATTGGTTATTTTGTATTATTTCATTGTGTTGTTTTATTTTAATGGATATTTCAATGTATCATTCAAAATGTTCAGTCTGGCTGAGTAAGGAAGGAGCCTAGGCAAGGTATTGACGCCATCTGCTGGCCAAGTGTTGATATGTACCTGTGGAATGTCTTCTCCAGGTGAAATAAAACACACTGAATTGCCACAACTGAGTCTTCACTTCCACTACACGACGACGACACAGAGGGGTGACCTTAGACCAGTTACAGTGGTACCAGTGACCCGGATACGCAAGAACCAACGCCAGCTTGGTCACCGGGAGGTTGCTGCGGACAGAAGAAAGATGCTGTGATCACTAAAGATTTTTTTTGCAATGAGGGTTAAGGCCAGCTTGATCATCGGAGGTCGGAGGAAGAAGAGGAAGAAGAAGAAGAGGAAAAAAAAAAAAAAAAAAAAAAGTTCCCTTGGGAGGTTTGTGTCGATGTGACTGTGTCACTGTTGAGAGGACATCGTGTTCTTTCTAAGAAGAAGAGAGAAGAGGACATCGTGTTCTTTCTAAAAAAGGAGGACACCGTGTTCTTTCTAAAAAAAAGGAGGACATCGTGTTCTTTCTAGAAAAGAGGACATCGTGTTCTTTTTGAAGAAAGAAGAAAGTTGAGTTGTTGAAAAGGACTGGTGGTCAGTTTTTGTTTTTCTGTTTGGTTAAAGGTGCTGAAGCATTTGGAATTTTTTTTTGTGATTAGTGGAATATATATATAATTTTTTTTCCCTTCTTTCCTGATAGCTCGTTTTGTAGTGAGAGAAGGAGGATGGATCCCTATGTCGTAGAGGGGAGTTCATAATTTTTTTTCTGATGGTGATTTAATACATGCAATTAGTATAATTGGGATTGTTGATTGTTATTTGGTTAGCTGTTTGACAGCAGTTGCGGTGGTGTGGTTATATGGCAGTGAGCAGAGCCTGGAATTTTGTTGTCATGTCACTGGAACTCTCTGCTTTGGTGCAGAGCTGGTGCCCTACAGTACAGAGTCGGGAACTCTCTGTCATGTCACAGGAACTCTGCTTTGTGCAGAGGCCAATTATTTTTTTTTCATTTCTCACGCTCCTTGATTTCCGCGTCCTGTGTTTGTATCTGAGTGTTTAGGTTGGAGGGCAGGTTGCCGTAGTTGCTGCAGTTAGCTCACACCGTGTGGTCAAGGGGCAGTATACTATAGTGACTGCGGTTAGCCTTTGCAGGGCAGTGTACTGTAGCGGCTGCTGTTAGCTCACACCTTAGAAACCGACGTTGTCTAGGTCAATGGGCAGTATACTGTAGTTGCTGTAGTCAGTGCATATTTGTTTAGTCTGTGTACACTTTATCTTGCACTGTGACACTGTAAGTGGCGTGTTTACCACATGTGTTCACAGATGAGGTATGGGATTCGAGTGGGCCGGGTAGGTTTGGTGTATAAGGCACCAAGCGATTCTAGGAGGAACATAGGACTGTACACCCTTTTGTTTTCTCTGAACCTGTTTGACAGGTAGCTTCTAGCTGATTCTGAAGATACGTTTCTTCATGTAAACCCGTGCCGGTTCTGACGTGTGTTGGAGGTCCCTGTTAGTGTGTGTCGTGTCTGCCGGTTCTGACGTAGTGTTGGAGGTCCCAGTTAGTGTGTCCTGTAGGTTCGGGATTTTAGCGGAATTCAGGGGGGGAGTATGTAGCAGGTATATAAAATATACTAATGTTGTATTCCACAAAGATCCCTCCCTAACGTTATTACTTTAATTTGTTTATTATTATCTTTTATTATTTTGAAGCCGTCGTCACTTCCTGCCGAAGTGACGTACTTACTTTGTCGCCCGCCTCCTTCCGTTCAGTCTGGCTGAGTAAGGAAGGAAGTAAGAGCTGTCCCATGTCCCCAGAACTTATTAATGGTTTAAAAGAACGTACTATTGTAAATAATTTACCGGGCAATGAACCGGAGTTGTATATATTGGTAACTGTGTTAATGCGAACAATTCTGCACTTTTTGTAATGTGGTTTAGCTGTGGTGGCGAACTATTGTATGACACATGCTGACTGAGTTTGTGGTAATGGCTGAACAATGCGTGTAGGCCTCCTTCTGACTGCGTGACATATTTCTCCCCCCTTGTAGCCTAGGCAAGTTATTGACGCCATCTGCTGGCCAAGTGTTGATATGTACCTGTGGAATGTCTTCTCCAGGTAATTGGAGATATCTTATTGGTTATTTTGTATTATTTCATTGTGTTGTTTTATTTTAATGGATATTTCAATGTATCATTCAAAATGTTCAGTCTGGCTGAGTAAGGAAGGAGCCTAGGCAAGGTATTGACGCCATCTGCTGGCCAAGTGTTGATATGTACCTGTGGAATGTCTTCTCCAGGTGAAATAAAACACACTGAATTGCCACAACTGAGTCTTCACTTCCACTACACGACGACGACACAGAGGGGTGACCTTAGACCAGTTACACACACAAGACTTGTTATGGAATATTAATGCAGTCTATTTCCATGCGATTAACTTTAGTTTTTATTTATTTATCCACTGTCATTTCATCAGTGTTGGTGTATAGGCTATATAGTGTATTTCAATATAAGTTTAATTGATGAATGATATATTCGAAGGAATGCAGGTTTATAGCTATATCAAACAAAGGTCTGTCCCATTGTATACCAATCAATGGGATATATTGCATGTTGACCTGCATTCTTTCAAATGTATATAATTAATCATTAAAACAGATGTGTAACAAATAAAAATACAAATTCCACAGAAGGCATTAAATAATTATTATTTTCAATCATTTCACAATAATTGCATAATTGTGTTTGAATATCTGAGTAATTAAAGTAATTATACATTTGTCCAAAATAGCTGGTTCAGATATTGTTAATCCAGCTGCCCTGTGATCAGATGAATCCGTTGTATTTATTTTTCCGACATCAAATGCGTAATTTCTTATCGTACAAATATTGTCATATTTATTTGAATTATGATTAAGTAATTAATTCCAAGGAGGCCTGTAGCGTTGACATGAAGGAATCACTATGAGAACACAGTCTGTCAAGTTAATACAATTTTCAATTAGTCAATCAATCATAAGTGTGCTCCTCAGCACTCTTAAATCTGCTCTCAGCCACGCTCAAATCTGATCTCAGGAAAATTTGGGGAATCGTGCTACCAGCCTTAATATGTCTTAAATGGGCAGAAATCTGCCTAAGAGGACATTTTTGGTCGTAAATCCGTTCGGATTTGGAAACATGACACACAAAATAATATTCCGCTTTTTATTTTAATATTTAATCGTGTGATAAAATATGTCTGCTTGCTAGACACACGGTGGTCCATTAGGGTGGTGGGGACACCTCTTGTGGTGGTCGTGGCAGCAGTATAGTGTGCCCCTATTAATACCTGCTAGGCAGAGTTTGTGCTGCATGCCACTGTAAATCATGGCCATTTGATTGAGTGCATGTTTAGCCCTGTGACTAAAGCCTGTAATCAGAGTGTCAAACCTGAGTGGCTCATAGTTAAGGGTGTGAGTCAGTATAGTATCCACTTTTACACCCCAAACCTTTACTATTGGGGGTTATTGTGTGTGGAAATTATGTTGGCGCCTCTATTACTCTGGCTCAGTGCTGGTAGGCCAGGGTACCGCCCAGACCATTATACTGGCTAGATAAATAGATAGAGATCTTTATTGATAATGAAACATATATACAAGTATAAGGCCCACCATTATCAAAAGTATAAAAACTAGGGCTGTCAAAGTTAATGCTTTAACTTTGGAGATTAATGTAAATTGTTTAAAGCGTTGAAAAAAATTTATCTAGATTAATCTATGGAGTGAAAAATGTTCAACGTTCTGAACTTTCAGCTGTATCTGGGTTGTTTTTATTTGTTAGTGCCGCGGATATAAGAAAGAGGTCTAGCTGAGTCAATGTTGATGGTTTTGTTGAACATTTGTATTTCACAGGAGAGAAACTGTATTAAAAGAAAGCTATTAAAATAGTCTTTGAATCTAAATATACTTTCTTTGTGTTGATTTTACATTAATTCCATGATTTTACTCAAGTAAATATCTGTTACAAGCTTCGGTCTTAAGTAGAAAAATGCGATTTTTAATCTAGATGAATTACAGAAAATTGTGAGATTAATAAGTAAAAAAAGAAAATTATCTATTGACAGCACTAATAAAAACACAATAAAGTTTACAGCTTATTTCCATTGCGGTCCTTCAGATTTCTGTGAGTAAAATGTACTGGTGATTGTATGCCTGGATGTGTGTAGGTGTACTGTAAGAGAGTATGAGTGCATGATACAACATGCACTTGTTAGAGCCTGTGGGTAAAGTGAGGGTGTGCCCACCACGCAGGGGGGAGGAAAACATATGGAGATAAAATACAGTAAAAAAAATATCAAATACAATAAAAAACAATTAATACAATTAAAAAAAATATATAAAATAAAAAAACTATTATTTATACCTTATCCATGAATAAAAACAACTAAGATAAATAAAATATAATTAAACCCATGTTCTGATTCTCCTGATCCAGCTCACTACTTTGCCTTTAAAAGAGGAATAGGGACTTATTAATTTAATGTCTGCTGGTAGCCTATTCCAATCTACTGCCGCCGAGTACAGGAATGAGTTTTGCCCAATGCATCGTTTACATTTTACTGGGACTAGATCTGTAGGGCTCCCTCTAGTGCCGTGACCATGTAAGTCACTGACCTTGGTGAAGTAATTTCTGAGGTATTTTGGAACAACATTATTTACTATCCTATGTACCATCCTGAGTTTTATTTGGGTTACTCGCTCATCTACTCTGAGCCACTTGAGGCTGTCAAAATGAGACTGTTGTAGGTGAGTCCTGGGATGCAACTGTAAAATGAGTCTAACTAATTTATTTTGTGCGGTCTGCAGCCTATTCTTCAGTGACACTGTGATGCTGGTGTACCAGGAGGAACATGCATAATCAAATTGGCATTGAACCAGGGCCCCCTCTAGAATTTCCATTGCTGACCTGTTTACATAGGTTGAAATCCTAGTGAGTAATTTTACTCTCTGGTTGACCGTGGCTACTCCTTTGTGCCATGCTCTCTCCTGATAGGGTGTTGTCCAGAACACAGCCCAAGTAGGTGACCTCCTCTCTGGCTGAGACCTCTATGTCTCCCACCACTATCCTGAACCCAGGAGAACCTCAGTCTAATGACGGAACCAAAGAGGATAGCTTCAGTCTTCCCTAGGTGAAGGGACAGCCTGTTATCAACCAGCCAGTGACTGATCTTCAGTAGCTCACGGCGGAGTGCTCTTTCTACCTCCCCTTTATCCTGATGGGAGACCAGGAGAGCAGCATCATCCGCAAAAAGATATAAATTACAGTCACAGGCTGACTTCATCACATTTACATATACAAATAAGAGTGGACCCAGAATACTCCCTTGCGGCACCCCACACGTTGGCTGAAGTGAAGAGGATATAGTGCCATTCACTTCTACCACTTGCTTCCTACGCCCCAAGTATGAATCTACCCACCTTAACGTAGCACTTTTAAAACCCATAGCCTTCACTTTTTGCAGATCTAATAAGACCATACCACAAAATGTACCCTTGTCCACTTCTGTTTTAATTTGGTCTGTCAGATACAGCAAACATGTATCTGTGGAGTCTGAACCCAGACTGAAACTCAAACAGAAGGTTGTTTTTTGACAGGTAATCATTTATTTGCTAAAAAATTATCCTTTCCATTACCTTCGACGCCGTGCTGAGGATTGACACAGGACGATAGTTCCTATTTTCTTTTTTATAGAGAGAAATAACTCTTTCTGATTTAAGATCAGTAGGAAATTGCCCTTTTTCTATGGACATATTTATAATAAAGGTTAAACAGGGAGTGATTGTCTCCTCTGAATCCCTCAAGAATCTGGTGGGAATCTTGTCCTGTCCTGTTGCCTTCGCAGGGTTTAGGGCCCTAAGTTTTTTTTAATACAGTGTCTTCAGACACCATTGAAAAAGAAAAAGCATCTGCCTGGACACGCCTATAGAACTCCCCCACCTGTCCTTGTCACTTGGACTGGGCAATTTATTTACAAGTGTATTTGCTATTGTGTTGAAGAATGTATTTAAACAATTTGCTACATTAATATTACCACTAATCAGTGTGCCTCCTATGTCTAAATTCATGTTTTTAGCTTTTGTTTTAAGCCTGTTACCGTACCCTGTCTGTTTCAAACACTTCCACAATTGTTGTGGATTTGACTTATTTTCTGTAATTTTTTCATTGCTACAGCCACGTGGGGTTCCTTGTCACCAGGCTGCGCTGCATTCAGGCCACCAGCAAGCAGCCCTAAATCAGACTTCCTGTATCCTATTGCGTTTTTCACCCTTTGTAATAAGATTTCCAAATAAAGATGTACCTGTTACATCTTCATCTGTTGTCTTGCTGTGTTGCTGAAGGTGACATCTGAAAATGCAGCCTATTACTAGGGATGATATCAGTGACTAGTGAATTTCTGAATGAGGAGCATGGAGTAATGGAGTGTGATTTAATGGCGAGGTGGTGTGGAAAATATCTATCCCTACTATCCCTTTATCTATCCCTCTGCTAGACTGTCCAGCCTGTATGCACATTACTCCTGGTCACATCAGAGTCATACGAGATAAATCCTGTCTTTATATTCATAGTGACAGGCAGGATGGCCCAGGCGTCTTTTGGCTCTCTGTGATTTAAGTGGGTCTATCACGGTTGGCCGAACAAGGACCTAGTTCCTAGGTACAAAATATTCTGACAGTGGCTATTTCCCCACAAGGCCATGTGGAGACACAAGCAGTGATGTATAACAAGACCAAAAAAGAAGCAGCAAAGAAAAGACAACTTTCCTTGTGTAGCATAACATCTGACAACAGGAGAGATACAATATGTGTCTGTTGCAAGCTGTTGTAATGATTTATTAGTCAATTCCCAGCAGCATCCTATTTGAGCAATATCACACAAGAAGGATTTCTTTATATCATATGGTATATTAGCACCAAAGAGTTCTATTATAGCATGGCTGTGATCACAGGCGTTCTGTAATTATTCACTGCAAAAACAAGGCATAGGATTAATATACCAAACATACTTTTTTTGAATGACAGAATTGGATTGCAACCCCAGAATTCCGCAATTGCTTGACTTGATATTATCCAGAAGATTAGCCAAATGGTCTGTTTCTGCCTACCACCACTGCTATGTGACAGCAGGAGGGGGGTTTTCCATTCTAAGGGTTATTTTTTTGTGACTCGAGGACCTACTGCAGATTCAGGGTGCCAGTGCACTTGGCTGTGTCCAAATAATTCTTGGTAATTAGGTGAGCAAAGGTGCTACTGCATTGATGGTAGTTGTGCACGGGTCAAATTTAAGAGGAATACATAATCAGTGGATGCGGATGGGATCGGCTTAAAAAGGTGCTATAGATAATGTTCATGATAATAATAATTTAATTTAATATTTAATTTTATTCGACACCTTTCTAAAAGCTTGGTGGATGTATTATTTTTGAAAATGATTACTTTATGTAGCAGGGTGGATTATCCCTACTTTATGAGAGTAGATGTACACTGTTACCAGGTAGTGGGAATGCAGCAGATCTGAGTCCGGCTGAGTCCCTGACTGTAGTGCAGGAGTATTAGAGTGGAGCTTTAGCAGAGGGAGTGGATGGGGCCTGTCTAAGCTGGCATTCCCCAAAATAACAAACGTTGGGGTGCCCCTAATCACTGGTACACGTGCCAGTTCAAAGTATCTGGAGAATTATCCGACGTTTTTCCCAATATATTTATCATTATTATCCTTCATTATTATCACGAGTAACATTTATTGTATACATTTATTGCATGAGTTCATTATTATCTGGTGCCGCCTAGTGGACGCACTTTGGAGTACGTATTGCGACTCTGAGCAGGTAAGCTGTCTCTGCGCCGGCGCGTCGCGCTATTTAAGTGACACTCTCAGTCTAGACTGTAAGGTGAAAAGCCCTGTGGGCGAACTCTTGACTGGCCAACGGTACGTTGCATTATATCTTATGCGCCGTTAATATCCGCATTTCTCTTTAATTCATATATCTAGTTATTAATTAATGCAGTTTGTTTTCCTTTCCTTTTGTATAGGTAAATAATCTATAGACTGACTAACGTCTGATTGTATGCTGACTGACTAAACGCTGACTGAATGTACAAGCTGACTATAGACCAACTACATGCAGACCAACTAATGTCTGGCTACACTGTTACCTGGCTAAAACGTCTGGCTACACTATCAAGTACCGGTTGCTAAATTGCAAACCTAACTATCAACGAACTATCATCAGAGACGACTTGGTTGAACATTACCAATACCATATCGACCTCTACTAACATTATCCACCAATGCTTGGATGTAAGCTACTACTGACTATCAGCTACAAGCTAACCACTTGTTTAATTGACCACCTGGTGATTATTATATCAAGGATGAACTGGATGCTGGACATCAAAGTCCTAATAAACGAACATTCTTATGAAGTCCGAATTGTTTCAATGGTTTAAGTAAAGTCATTTCGCCCACACCCTTCCAAGGGGGACATCTAGTTGACTCATTGACTGAGACTGCTAGATAATTGGACAATTATTTACCGCACGCGCCCGCTACAAGACGGGACGGACGGAACGCAGAAGGAAGTGCTGCGTGGGATACCCCTCAACGTCAAGGTGGAACCAGGACGCAGTGGATACACACGACGGGGCACATTGGAGAGGACGCGGTCAGCTCAAGGGAAGTGAAACGTTGATGTTGACTGCTTATTGGGTTGGAATCGCCGTATTCCGCCCACATGCTGGTTGCTTGAAGTGGTGGGGTCGCCGAACTCCATCCAATGTTAATGCTTAACGCTAGCCATTAGCCAACCAATGCTAATACTGCTAACCACCAATGCTAACGCTGTTAGCCAAAGACTGCTAACACTGCTAGCTGCCAATGGTTAACGCTAGCCATTAGCCAACCAATGCTAATACTGCTAGCCACCAATGCTAACGCTGTTAGCCAAAGACTGCTAACACTGCTAGCTGCCAATGCTTAAACGCTAGCCATTAGCCAACCAATGCTAATACTGCTAGCCACCAATGCTAATGCTGTTAGCCAAAGACTGCTAACACTGCTAGCTGCCAATGCTTAACGCTAGCCATTAGCCAACCAATGCTAATACTGCTAGCCACCAATGCTAACGCTGTTAGCCAAAGACTGCTAACATTGCTGGCCACCAATGCTAATGCTGTTAGCCAAAGACTGCTAACATTGCTAGCCAAAGAATGCTAACACTGCTGGCCATCAATGCTAGCTAAAGAACATTTCATTGACACCCATGCCTTGGCTGTGTTGAACTGAGCAACTACATTGTTGCTCCAAACGCTGTGAACATTATCATTGACACCCATGCCTTGGCTGTGTTGAACTAAGCAACTACATTGTTGCTCCAAACGCTGTGAACATTATCATTGACACCCAAGCCTTGGCTGTGTTGAACTAAGCAACTACATTGTTGCTCCAAACGCTGTGAACATTATCATTGACACCCATGCCTTGGCTGTGTTGAACTAAGCAACTACATTGTTGCTCCAATTCCAAACGCTGTGAACATTATCATTGACACCCATGCCTTGGCTGTGTTGAACCAAGCAACTACGTTGTTGCTCCAAACGCTGTGAACATTATCATTGACACCTATGCCTTGGTTGTGTTGAACTAAGCAGCTACATTGTTGCTCCAAAGGCTGTGAACATTATCATTGACACCCATGCCTTGGCTGTGTTGAACTAAGCAACTACATTGTTGCTCCAAACGCTGTGAACATTATCATTGACACCCATGCCTTGGCTGTGTTGAACTAAGCAACTACATTGTTGCTCCAAACGCTGTGAACATTATCATTGACACTAGGGGTGGACGGTATAAACGGTATACGGTATAAACGGTATGAATTTGCTCTACGGTATGGATTTTGACTATACCGTGTAACCGCTAGCGCAGCTCTAAAATAGCAATGACGTCATGTAACCACAGCTCGACTATTTCACTCGCATTTGCCCCTAAAAATAGATAGAATTAGTCATAGATAATAGATATGTGCGAACTGGAAAAAGTTATTTAGGAGGCTTCGCGCAGTGGGCGTGCCAGCCCCTACCGCACGCATGTAAACACGGGTCTAGTAGTCTAGTGGGACGGGACACGGCACGCGGGAGGACGGCGGCGTCTCCCTGAGCTAACGTTAGCTTATCTACCGTTACAAAATGACCCAGTCAACTATTCACTTTTAGTTTAATACATGATGAGGCATTGTCTAACCGAACGGTATCTAGTCGGCCAGCTACCGATAGCTCCTGACATCAACAAACGCTCCACAAAGTCTAGTAGAGACGTGTGTGCTACCTGTTAGCTCACGTTAACGCAAGTTAGTTCACCGTTCAAAACGAAATGTCCCATTGAACTAAATAGTTCACTGAGGCGTTGTATTAACGTTATATATCCGGCTAGCAGTAGCTACAGATAGCTCCTGATATCAATGTCTTATAACACTGATTCGATGCGTATTCGAGCTGAGGGCTTGCTGAGCACAGTTAAGTAACGTTATACAAATAGGGTCCAGGTGCAGCGCTGGTAAATCCTGGCCGTAGCTCTGCTCGAGGCTACTCGAGTATAGGTCCAGGTGCAGCTCCGGAGAATCCTGGCCGTAGCTAGAGGCTACTAGAGTACACACAGACAGTGGAGCTTGTTGCGTGGTGGCGATGTCTCGCAGATAATACAAGTACAAGTCTAATTATATAATATATATATTTTATAAAAAAAAAAAAAATTATATAAAATAAATTTTTTTTTTATCAAAAACGATGATACCGTGATATATACCGTTACCGTCTATGCTTCAAATTATACCGTGATATAAATTTTAGACCATACCGTCCACCCCTAATTGACACCCATGCCTTGGCTGTGTTGAACTAAGCAACTACATTGTTGCTCCAAACGCTGTGAACATTATCATTGACACCCATGCCTTGGCTGTGTTGAACCAAGCAACTATGTTGTTGCTCCAAACGCTGTGAACATTATCATTAAACACGCCTATGCCTTGGATGTGTTGAACGGTGCAAATACGTTGTTGCTCCAGACGCCGTAAACTATACTATGAATGGATTAACCAAAGGCTGAAACGGTGCTCATTTACTCTATCCTACTTGTTCACTCTCATTGTGGCCATTACCAGGTTTCAAGTGAGTGAAGAAGCTGTAGCGGTGCTCACCAACTCTATCCTATTTGTTCACTCTCATTGTGGCCATTACCAGGTTCAAGTGAGTGAAGCGAAACTACGTTGACCCACTATACGGTCCCGTCATTATCTCCTGCTTGGAGCAGTGTCATTGTAATCACTCTGCTACATGCCAACTGTACGAACTGTGCTTCTGACTGTTAACCCCATTGTTTACTACTGCCTGCGACCAGCGACTCAGCCGCAAAAGGAGCTCCAGTTGGGGCAACGGCTGACTGGGACAAGATGGAAGGTGTAGATGTGGAAGAGCTAAAGAAGAGGCGTACTGCGGCGCAAACAGCTTTCACAAGGAGAGCCAACCAAGTAGCTGACAATGTTAACACTGCATCGCTAGCGGAGCTTGTCAACGACAAGAAAGCTCTTCAGATAGAGTTTGCGAAGCTCGTTGACACGACGGGGGACTATGTTGGAGCATTGGAGGAGGCCGACGGAACTGCGCATGCTACCGTGATGGCCGACGCCACAGCAAAGAAATACGGAAGCAAGCAGAGGAAAATGACACTAGAGAAGAAGATCTTCTCGGAGGTATGGTCCCGCTTCGTTCAACCAAAATTAGGCCCCCTTGAAGTGGAGTTTAAGGAGGCCTTGGAAGAGGCAAAGAGGCTCAGCACCCAATGGGCACCCCAAGACAAGAGAGCATTGGAGGGGAACAAATTGGAGAGAAGACTCAACACCTTCGAACAAATGATGAGAGAGTGGAGATACCTTCTTCCAACTCCCAACATATCTGAATTAGAGAAGCGGTACAGGCACTTGGACGAGGAAAGAGCAGCACTGATGGACAAGTGGTCGACCCTCCTAGAGCCTGGTGGAAAGGGTGACACTGGATGTGCTTATGAGGGTGAAGAGGATATAAGGACACACAACATTGAAAGGGGCAGTGAAGTAACCAACCCACTTGATATTTCAAACGATGTTCTGCAACGTGCCGCGGAAGCTAAACCTTCTCCGTCCACCAACGGCAAAAGTGAAGTCCTTCACATCCACTCGTCATCTCCTCAGCTTGACAGTAGTCAATCAGAGGGCGCTTCCAAAGACTCTCCTTTCCCTTTCGGGAGCCACGAGGGGGCCCCGAAAGCAACCCATCTCCAGCTTGGAGCAAAGACCACAAGAAGTGGACCTCATGAGTATACCGACAGGAGTTTGCTCCCACGGGTAAGACAACCCGGCAGCGAACCCTATCTTTACCAGAGCGCTGACCTCGCTATCATGCCTCAGTTACGAGGTGACCATGCCACGCCATCAGGCGATGAGGGCGCAAGGCGGGAAGGTCTCGCTCACAACAGAGCCCACCAGGGGGCCCGACCAAAGATAAAGCTCGCCGCCATCAATCTGCCCAGATTCTGTGGCGACAGAAGGACCTATTGGCGTTGGCGGGATAATTGGGAGGACCTCCAGGCTTTGGCCGAACCATCAGGATTGCCTGTATGCAAATTATATCACCTTCTTGACAGCGTAGAAGAGCCACTGAGAAAGAAACTCGGGTTGGATCGCTGCAGAACAGCGGACGACGTTTTCAGGCTCCTGGACAACCGCTTTGGAGACAGGAGCACAACCGCAAGTCAGATCCTCAAAGGTCTGGAAGAAGTGCCTCCAGTACGGAGTAACCAGCCTAGGCCAATGATTGACCTGGTCCAGGCAGTGGAAACCGCACTGTACGACTTAAAAGACCTTGGGATGGAGGACGTGATCAAAAACCACCTAACTGTTGCCACCATAGAGAGAAAACTGCCTATAGGCATGAGAGAGAAGTGGATCTCCTATGAGCGTGACCCCGCGAATGGCGTCACTCCCGCAAGTTACTTTGACAGACTCTTGTCATTTCTGAAAGGACAAGAAAGGATCCTCGAGAGGCTAGCACAGTTGGAGATCGGAGCCACCCACGCTGGCGAAAGACCAACCCAGCGTGAAAGGCTGAGCGACAGGGGAGGTGATAGACGGTCATTTACAAGAACGACAGCGAGCGAAGCACATGGGAAAAGACTGTACTTCTGCCCGGCCTTCAAGAAGGCTAAACTACTGGAAAAACTAGCCCAGGTGAAGAAAGCTGGAGCTTGCATCAAATGCCTTGCTTATCACGGGGCCAACGGCCTATGCGAGAAAAGGTTCCTCTGTAAAAAAGATGAGTGTGTAAAGGGGGGCGGCCCTGTCAACCATCATTTTCTCCTCTGCTCCAAGACACAGAGCAGGAACGAAACAACCAATGAGCCCGGCGCTCGTAAAAAGGGCTCCGAGGCCTTACGGCTGAGCTGGAGAAGGTGGTCACAGAGTTAAAATTGTCAACGCTCCCAATGGAAGCATTCAAGAAAGCCTTTACGAACAAAGCGACCTCCCAAGTGTACGCCAGCAAGAGCCTGTTGGACAAGAGTGGCATAAAAGAATACCCAGTCCTCATGATGCTCATGGACGTCACGACAAGAGGAGGAGACTGTGTTGGAGCGTTGATGGACCTCGCCTCCGACACCAACTATATCACACACAGAGCCGCCAAGAGGCTCGGGCTGGCCGGCGAACCTATCACACTGGTCGTGTACGGTGTTGGGAAGATGGCAATCAGAGTCGACACCAAGAGGTATATGGTGGCAATAAAAGTATGGACCCCGAAGGGGACCTTGAGAGCCCACGAGATGCTCTGCTACGGCCTTGAGGACATCGCCAAAGTAGATAGAGTGGTGAGCTCCGAGAGGCTAGAAAAGTTTTTCCCATGTGTCAAGCCAGGAGAATTGACCCGGCCTGATACAATTGATCTGCTCATTAGCACCCGGGAAGGTCGCCTGGCCCCACAAATTATGGAGAGAGCCGGTGATCTGGTGCTATGGGACGGCCCACTGGGCAAAACTGTGAGCGGTGCGCATCCGGACCTCTTCGAACAAGTAAAAATGACCACGCGTCATTCGTTGACCCACTTCGCACGTTCCATGGGAACAACCATCACGAGAGAATGCAAAAACCTCACGGTAGACTTAACCAAGAGGAAAAGCATGAAAGAAGCAGTAACTGCCACAAGCAACAAGGAAGTCTTCGACTGGCTGAAATGGGACAGCATCGGAGCAGCCTGTGACCCCGTCTGTGGGGGATGTCGCTGTGGCAACTGTCCTCCTGGAGGAAAGGAGATGACACTGGCTGACGAGCGGGAGCTAGAGATCATCAAGGCTGTCTTGACCTTCAAGGAGAAAGACTCGCACTGTGGGGACTCCCACTGGGATGCAAAATACCCCTGGAAGGAACAACCAGCATCTCTCCCTAACAATCGCCGAGCTGTGGAGTCGACCTTCCTCAGGACAGAGAAGCGCCTTGAGAAGGATCTTTCATGGAAAGTCGCCTATACTAGGCAAATCCACGAAATGGTGGAGAGAGGAGCTGCCGTGAAACTAACTAGGTCTATGATGGACCAATGGAAAGGAGCAGTATGGTACGTGAGTCACTTGACCGCACCGAACCCACAATCCGTCACCACTCCAGTACGAATTGTCTGGGACAGTAGCCAAGAATACAAAGGTGTAAGCATGAACAATATCCTACTGAAAGGTCCTGATGTGCTGAACCAAATCAGTGCAGTACTCCTCAGATTCCGAGAGGGAGAACATGCAGCCATCGGTGACATCAAAAAGATGTATAACTCAGTGTGGCTTGAGGAGCAGGAAGTTCATGTACACCGTTTTCTATGGAGAGACTCACCGCAAGACGAGATAGAAGATTACGCCGTCGTCAGGGTGAACATGGGAGACAAGCCGGCCGGATGTATTGCCCAAGTCACTATGCGAGAGACCGCATACCTCCCTCGGTTCTCCCATCTAACAGAGGAAAGATCTGTCATCGTGGACAACAGCTATGTGGACGATCTCCTCGTATCACACAATGACTCTCACAGACTGGAAGAGATCCTTAAGGGGGTCGAAGTCATCTTGAAGGCAGGCGGCTTCCACCTCAAACCCTGGGTCCGATCTGGTCACAGTGGGAGGCATGACACCCCAGAGACCAAGCCAGAGACACTAGTTCTACCGAACCAACTTAAGGATGAAGATAACAAGGCTTTGGGAGTCGGCTACCTTGTTCAGGAAGATAAGCTCTTCGTAATGGCATCCATCAACTTTTCCCGGAGAAGGCAAAAGATGAGGATGGAAGCAGATATAGCCGAAGAACATATCATAGAGAGGACGCCTAACCCTCTGACACGCCGAGTCCTACTCAGCCAAGTCGCAGGACTGTATGACCCGATTGGTCTCGCAACTCCACTCAAGCAGAAGGGAGTGATCCTAGTGAGAAGAGCATTCCAGGAGGCTGGAAAAATTACCAAGGACACTTGGGACCAGCCACTATCAGAGGAGCTCCGAGAGAAAGCAGTGGAGTTGTTCAAGGAATATGCTCGCCTGAGCCGCGTCACATTCCCAAGAAGTATCACGCCCGCCGGCTGGTTGGGCAAGCCATGGGGGATCACGTTCTCAGACGGGAGCTGTGATTCCTATGGCGCAGTACTGTATCTATGATGGGAGACGTCTGGGGGAGCAGTTGCCCGGCTAGTGGAGTCAAAAGCGAAGCTGGCCCCTCTTGACCTTAGAGGTGATCCAGTAAAGGCGGAAATCTGCGGGGCGGTGTTCGCATCCCGTCTAAAAAAGTATGTGCTTAAACATGGAAGAATCAAAATTGAAAGATGGTTCCACTTCGTCGACAGTCAGACGGTGCTGGGAGCCATCCAAAGAGAAAGCTATGGCTTTCAGACATTCTTCGCGAATCGGGTCGGAGAGATCCAGAAGGCTGGTCCCGTCACTTTTTGGTGGTGGGTACCAGGAGAACGCAATATTGCTGACCTGGTCACAAGAGGCCACTGCTCCCCAGAGCTACTCAGAGAGGATTCTGCGTGGCAGTGCGGCCCTGACTTCCTTGCCTACCCCGAAGAGGAATGGCCAAAGAAATCAGCCTCAGAGGTATCTACCGCTGCGAGAGACGCAGTAAGTAGGCTTCAAAGAAAGGCCTTCACAGTTGCTATCACAAGAGCGCAAGCAAAGACAATGCTTCCTCTTGCCAGCTCAGGGGAAGAGAAGTAAACAGCCACAAAAGAAGAATCAGATATCATTATCTCGCCAAACAGAAGCCCTGACAAACTTTGGGGTGGGGCTCTCGTAGGCCAGATAAACCCAAGGAGATACAGTTCTCTCAAGACACTCTGCAACGTCGTCGGCTTCATCCGAAGGGCACTGAAGTTCTGGGCGACAGTAAAAACCCGGAAGGCCCAAACGACGAAAGCACGTTTGCCAACCCACACATTGTTAAAGTGGGAGGCATTAACTGTAAACTAACTGCAAAGCGCATTCAGAGAACTATGCCTGGCCCCACAGGAAGGCGCAGAATTCCCTGTGACCACACTAGACAGACTTGTGGTCCACAAAGAGGAGGACTCCAAACTCTTGCTGTGCCACGGCAGAGTTCAAGCCATGGCCAAAGAATGGCCTGGGGTGCCCTTACTTCCCTACAGGGAATGGGTGAGCATCCTCCTGGCAGAGGAAGCTCACAGGGCAAACCATGAGGGCATTGCAGGAACCCTCTTGCGCATGAGAGATAAAGCCTGGGTTGTGCAGGGGCCAAGAGTAGCCCGAAGCACAATTGACTCGTGTATACACTGCCGAAAGAACAAGGCAAAAATGTGCCGTCAAATCATGAGCGAACTCCCCCCGGAGCGCACAGAGCCGGCCGCACCATTCGAGTATACCACGTTGGACCTCCTTGGTCCCTACACGATCAAAGACTCAGTGAAAAAGAGAACAAGTAAGAAAGCCTGGGGCGTAGTTTTCTGCTGCATGGCATCCAGAGCAATACATGCCGACATAGTGGAAGACCTCTCGACTGAAGGTTTCCTAAAAACATTCCAACGCTTCACTGCATTGAGAGGCCATCCTAAGAAGCTCTGGTCCGATAAAGGGACTAATTTCGTGGGAGCAAAGCCAGCGCTGGAAGAACTTTATAAGTTCCTAGCAAATATTGACAATAACAAAGTACAGAAGAAAGCCGCAGAGTCTGGTACAGATTGGATTTGGGTGTTCCACCCCGCTGACTCTCCTCATAGGAATGGTGCGGCTGAAGCAGCTGTGCGAGTATTGAAAAGAGCACTAAGCAGCATAGGCGAAGAAGGGAGCCTTACGGCCCTGGAGTTCCAAACCCTCCTATACCTAGCTGCCAATCTATCAAATGAGAGGCCTATTGGCGCCAATGCCCAGCTTCGGGATGGCACTATTGAGGTCATCACCCCCAACACTCTCCTACTGGGACGTGCAAGGCCCCGTGGAGACCCCAGAGGTTTCGAGTCCGCTAGCTACCCCTTCGTCCGTCTGAGAGAAATCCAGATTGAAGTGGACAGATTCTGGAAACGATGGAACCAGCTGGCGGGACCAGAACTCTTCGTCCGAAAAAAGTGGCACACTCCCGCTAGGAATGTCACTGAAGGGGACCTGGTCTGGCTTGCGGACCAGAACGCACTCAGAGGCCAGTTTCGACTGGGCCGAGTGATAAAGACTCACCCTGACCCAAAGGGTGTCATTAGGGACGTGGAAGTAAGGACTTGCCATAGCCTTCCCGTTACCGCCGGTCATCCCAAACGTGATCGTCACGTCGGGGTGTGCCCCACCACCGTCCTCCACAGGGACGTCAGGAGGTTGGTGGTACTTCTACCATTCGAGGAACAATGACCAAAAAAGGACGTCGAAAGTCGCCATGTTTCTGGCAAAAAAGGACGTCAAAAGTCGCCTTGTTTCTGGCACAAATGACGTCGAAAGTCGCCTGTTTCTGGCACAAAGGACGTCGAAAGTCGCCTGTTTCTGGCACAAAGAAGGACGTCGAAAGTCGCCTGTTTCTGGCGCAAAGGACGTCGAAAGTCGCCTGTTTCTGGCACAAAGAAGGACGTCGAAAGTCGCCTGTTTCTGGCACAAAGAAGGACGTCGAAAGTCGCCTGTTTCTGGCAGAATTGAGGACGTTAAGAATCACCCGATGCCGATGGAACCTGAGTAGTTTTTCGCGGGACCCGCTTGTGCTACCACCGTAAATGCGGCATAGTTTAATTCTTCGTGCCCCTGTAAAGAAATAATAATAATATAGACCGGGATCACTTGTATAGTTTGAATCGTTTTATGAGCCTGACGTTCAGAAAACTAAGTGGGAGGTGGAGAATTATCCGACGTTTTTCCCAATATATTTATCATTATTATCATGAGTAACATTTATTGTATACATTTATTGCATGAGTTAATTATTATCTTGTGCCGCCTAGTGGACACACTTTGGAGTACGTATTGCGACTCTGAGTAGGTAAGCTGTCTCTGCGCCGGCGCGTCGCGCTATTTAAGTGACACTCTCAGTCTAGACTGTAAGGTGAAAAGCCCTGTGGGCGAACTCTTGACTGGCCAACGGTACGTTGCATTATATGCGCCGTTAATATCCGCATTTCTCTTTCATTCATATATCTAGTTATTAATTAATGCTGTTTGTTTTCCTTTCCTTTTGTATAGGTAAATAATCTATAGACTGACTAACGTCTGATTGTATGCTGACTGACTAAACGCTGAATGAATGTACAAGCTGACTATAGACCAACTACATGCAGACCAACTAATGTCTGGCTACACTGTTACCTGGCTAAAACGTCTGGCTACACTATCAAGTACCGGTTGCTAAATTGCAAACCTAACTATCAACGAACTATCATCAGAGACGACTTGGTTGAACATTACCAATACCATATCGACCTCTACTAACATTATCCACCAATGCTTGGATGTAAGCTACTACTGACTATCAGCTACAAGCTAACCACTTGTTTAATTGACCACCTGGTGATTATTATATCAAGGATGAACTGGATGCTGGACATCAAAGTCCTAATAAACGAACATTCTTATAAAGTCCGAATTGTTTCAATGGTTTAAGTAAAGTCATTTCGCCCACACCCTTCCAAGGGGGACATCTAGTTGACTCATTGACTCTGATAATTGGACAGTATCTATTCTCTTCGAGGGCACGCTGGTACCTGGCTTGAGTGTACCAACCGAGTGCTGGCCTGCTCCCGCAACGAATGTCCGTGTTACGAGATGGCCGTCGAACGGTCCCGTGCTTGTCACCTGTGACAGGCAGAGGCGGGCTAGGTTGACGTTAGGCAGGTGACGGCTGGAGGTGGGTGTAGTCCGGCGACGTCCGTTGAGGGGTCCGCTGCTGGGCTGGGGAGGTGGAGCGACACGCGGGCTAAACTGTGGTGCTAGGCCTAATTGAAGCTAAAGCATTAACTAGAAGCTAAGCTATCGCATACTATAATAATAATAATGGATTGGATTTATATAGCGCTCTTCTCTGACTGACTGTTGCTCTGACTCAGAGCGCTTCACAGAGTCCATTATTCGTTCATACACAGTCATACCGGTGGTGGTAAGCTACAATTGCAGCCAGAGCTGCCCTGAGGCAGACTCACGGAAGCGTGGCGAATAATCAACGCCTACGGCCCCTCCGACCACCACCAACATTCATTCACATGCATACACATTCATACGAGGCAAGTAGGTTAAGTGTCTTGCCCAAGGACACAACGGCTATAAAGGCAATCATACGAACCGCAGTTGCCTTGAGGCTCCAGGTAATGCGTTGTTAGTCCGACACGCTCCGAATTGCAATCCAAAAAGAAAAGATGACGCTGGTCCAATGTACTTTCAAAACAAACGGGATTTATTGGGAAGCGAGTCACAACAGCCCCAATAGCTGCCTACCAATATAAAACAAACAAAAAGGGTTATGTACATGAACTTAAACTGTCAATCAAATCAAATGCGAATTGAGTGCGGTCAAAAACTATATGGTACCGCTCCACCTGGGCCTGCGTGAACTCTAAATTACCTGCCATGTTATAGGAGTGGTTAGGGGGAGCATGGGAAAAAAGGGGAGTTGACCAGGTAAGTCTCCATCTTGGAATTCATTGACAAATATTAATAAACAAATAAAAACACGAATACCATAATAAACCACATTTCTAAGGGGGCAATAAAGTTACAATTTATCATCATAGGATTTGGCTCCTACACATACGACATTACTAACCCGCCCCGTGACAGGGGTCATATATCGCGTGTCTTTAGGGTCTAGAGCTCCAGCTCTACGCGTCCGCTCGCTTCTGTGGAAAAACGATGAAGAGGCAGTCCCGCTGTCTGAGTTCTGCCTTCAGCCAGCCCTTCTTCACCTGTTGTCTCTCCTGCCCAACGTCACACCAGCTCCCCCTGGCGGCAGTCCAGTGCATGCTCCACTATTAAATGTCAATGTTAGGTAGGGAAGTTTACACAACGTTATCCTGAACACAGTAGAGTACAGGGAATTAGGTTAGACACATTGAATTATTGTTAGACATATTCAGGTGTAACATTTATATAACATTTTTATCTATAGCACCTTTAAATAATATATCCATTTGAGATGATGAAATCTACGGTAGCTGTTCCAAGAGACCTGCTAGTCCACTGTCATCCTGGTTTCAGTATAATTCCCTTTGACTGCAGAATAATTCACAGAGACTTGTCAGTATGATTTATCATGCATTATGGGCGAAGTTCATGCTCTACTCTCAAGCACCTTGACACAGTCCCTACTATCCCTATGCTCATGCTTAACACTTTCCGTGCCGGCCGTGTGTTTCCTATTTACCCCATTGAATGCCGCCACCCACTTCAATGATTGAGCTCTCATATTTGCGAACGCATAAACTACATCTTAAATGATGGCTATGTGTCTAATGTGGCCGTCGCTTATCAATGACTTGTTTGCAGTCAACATTGTCGAAGCGGATTGTTTTTTAATCGGTTCATTTCCGTTTTATACCATTTTGAAAAACGCTCGTTTCTTGAACAGTGGCGGCTCGTGAATTCTTCACGGGGGGGCGGAATTAATTAGTATCCCCCTCTATCTCTCCTTCTCTCTCTTTCTCTCTCTCACACACAGCGCGACGTGGAATCGATTCGTTACACAATCAGACCTAGTGTATGTGTAGTATTATATACCAAGAATAACTTCAGTATGAGTACAGGGCTGTACACATATTTTGCATATTGTTAAACGAGCCAAGGCTAGCTATTAAACTATCGATATGAATCGAAAACGGGGGACCCTGATGTAAACAAGACAAACGTCTTTCTCTGGTCTGCATCCCCTTAACAATTGTATGTATTGAGCCGTACTGTATTGTACCCATTCTGCAATCTGTTAAATAAAGTTTTCATTCATTCATTCATTCAAACATAGACGATATTGAACAAGCCATAATCCACTTATTTCCAATCCAAAAGAAACTCCACTCTCTCTCTGATCAATACAATAATAAACACATTTGTATAACTTGTCATTTTAACCCTTGTGCACTCCTAGTCGCTTTTTCTACTTTTTTGAAATATTTTGAGTGTGTGTGTGAGCACAGCGGTGTCTGTGTTTATTATTATTTCATGAAATTGGGTAAATATCTTAATTTTACATATATGTTCATTGTGTGAAAAGCTTAGAACATGAAACACTCTAGAAATAGTAGAGACAGATTTAGTGCCTTCTTCACCCCTAGTTACTATTTCTACTCTCATCCACTCCAACGTTAAAACAGCATTTTTAAGCATTTTTAAATCTGCTCTTATTCGTTCAATTCTCTATATATCTTGCCATGCGTTGAATATTCCACGAGACAAGGACCCTGCAATTGCTGGGATGTGCTGTTACCGATGTAAAACTCATGGTGGCGTCATTGCTCCACAGATAACTTTGCCACAAGTCAGGGGAGGTGAGATAGGCTGTGGCGGGCTGATAGTGATTGAAACTCGGCACACAGGTTTTGTGGTGGGGGGGGGGGGGGGGGGGGGCGGCGAGTGGATTTTCAAGACAGAACCAGAGGCGACCGGACCGCGCAGTCTGCAGCGCGCCACACGCCGAAAAACAGGACCCCCATAGGCGGCACGCGCCAACGAGGAAGTGTACTGCGCGGATCACCTCTGGTCCTTGTTTCACCAGCGAGCCGAGCCGAATATTCTGGCCGGGGCAGTACATCGAGCGCCCGGAGGATAATGCAGGTCAGTTGCCCACTTGGTAAAGTTTCGCCTCAACGCCGTTTGTGGTCGAACTAATGAGCGAATCTTTAATATTTTTTTGATTCATATTCAGAGGTAATTCGTCGAGATATTTCTAATTGGTATTTATCAAAAATAAATATTAGAAATATGGTCAAACAACATTTCGAACCGCTGAGCACTTCGTAACGTTCGCCTCAACGCCGTTTGTGGTCGAACTAATGAGCGAATCTTTAATATTTTTTTTAATTCGTATTCAGGGGTAATTCGTCGAGATATTTCTAATTGGTATTTATCAAAAATAAATATTAGAAATATGGTCAAAAACAACATGTAGCCGTTTCTTTTGAACCGCAATTCGCAGTTGACCACTTGGTAAAGTTTCGCCTCAACTCCGTTTCTGGTAGAACTAGTGAGCGAATCTTTAATATTTTTTTTGATTCATATTCAGAGGTAATTCGTCGAGATATTTCTAATTGGTATTTATCAAAAATAAATATTAGAAATATGGTCAAAACAAACATGTATCCGTCTTTTTCGATGAAAAAACATATTTTTTCAATAAAAACTGACGTGGTATCAAACAAACACTAATTTAAGTGGTTAAAATTCGAAAATATGTGTAATTTTTTACAGATATCTTGAGAATAGGCTATGAATGTTAAACATGGGTAAAAAAATGTTTTAAAAATAGTAAACAGTTAAAATTATATGGCTTTAAACATGATGTATCTTTTCCTCTCCCTAAGCCCAGTGAGCTCCCTCATCGTTAGGACAGCACAATAAACAAGTTACCATTCATTGTCTGGTTGATTATGATCCACCCGCGACGAAAACAAAAACACAGCATAAAGAGAGAGAGAGAGAGAGAGAGAGAGAGAGAGAGAGAGAGAGACCGAATTAACTCACTGTTTACGTCAGGGGTCAGCAACCTTTTTGCCTGTTTGAAATATAGTTGTAACTAGTGTGCCTCAACAATATTCCATGCATCGTAATTTTTTTCTCTCATAATCAGGTCTTTTTAATGATAATTTTTACATTATTACATCATTATTGTTATTGTTATTATTAACAATATTATTATGATGGTTGTATCAACCCTAAATCTGAGTTGGGGGGGGGGATGCAATGCAGACAAACAGCTGCATACAGTGCGACCATTTCACTCACATTTGCCCATTAATTTTTGGACACATCACACACCATCGGTGTGTGTACTGTACGTGTGCTGTCATAGCTCCACCTACAGGCCTAATGGAGAACACCAGGAGAACACCAGGATGTGAATGGAGGGTGAATGTGAGGTATATCGTGTAAATAAGTTTTGATTGATCGCAAGACTACACTGTAAAAAAATAAATAATAATAAGTTACCAAAACTTAAAAATATTGAGTTCAGTTACTGTGCATTAAGGTTTTCAGTTTTCAATCCATAATAAATTAACAGAAAAATAAGTACACAACCACATTATTTCAACCTAATAAAACTATGTTTATTGTCATTGTTTTAAGAACACAAGTTGACTTGGTAATACTCACATTTTGAGTAAACATGTGCAATGTTCAATGAAATAGAAAAATAAATATAATAAAATTTGTTGATTAATCCCACTGGTCACAATGGTGACCGTAATAATGTTTTTGTTATAAGGCTCTGCACATGTTACTGAATGATGTAACAATGTTTTTCCAGCTAAATTGAAATAATAAACAAATAAAGGGTCTCAATTAAATATGTGGTAGTAAAAAGAACCTGTGGGAGGATTTCAACAAGATAAATGTGACAACAGTGCAAAATATTTCACTATAATATATCAAAGCAAAAAAAAAAATTATAATATATATATATATTTTGTTTTATGCTGCCCCCTGTGCCTATGAAAATGCCCCTGTGTGCCTATGCAGGCACGCGTGCCTAGGGTTGCCTACCCCTGGTTTACGTGATCGAGACTGCATCCAGCTATTAGCTTGTTAGCATTGATAAAGTATATCCACTCCACTGTCCAGACTGTGTTGATGTCCATTGTCCATGCATGCATTGTCCATGCATGTCATGTATTTGATATATTAACGTTATATTGTGCATTGGAAACACAAACATACTTAAAATGAGTAAATATTATTCATTTTAAACATGTTTATATTATTTATAGGGCTATAAAACAAAAAACAAAACAAAAAATATTTCTTATTCTTCTTTCATTTAACCAGGGTTAACCAGGGGGGGGGGGGGGGGCGGCGCCCGAGCGCCCCTAGTGGCCAGCCGCCACTGTTCTTGAAACTTCCAGAAGATTACAGAAGATTCTGTGATAAATGCCCTTTACTGTAATACACAAAACACGTTGTAATTTTTCGGCCTATTTATGAATTGTTTTCAAATAAACGCTAGATTATCAATAGTATATGTGTACTTATGCACGCTATAGAAGCGGGCTGAAAATCGATTCTCTTATTTCCTGATCGCACACACACACAGACACACACATACACACATATGGCACACGCTGATATATAGGTGAAAATAGCTCTGATTATCCCAATACTGGTAAAATAGATTCCTTACCTCAGATCAGATGTTCTCCAAAAGGATTATTCCAATTCCTGATCGCCATTCCAAATATCGATCGTGTTTATTGATCCAACGCTGGGTGCTCGAACACATTATTCCACGCTGTTCTGCGGGACCACAAAGACTGCAATCGGCTCCGGTTACTTGCCTGAGAAGTAAAATGTGGATTCTGGAGTATTTTTCCCCATGCGTTTCATTCAATCCATTCCAAAGGGGTGCAGTACCATCCGGGAGACGATAGGGGGCGGTATTTTCCCAATGGAGCTCAGAGAGAGTTGCCGCACTAACGTGAGGCTAGATTGATGAAATATGAATGGAAATCGCTAATAAAAGAAATAATTATTAAAAAACGGCATATCTCATTCCTGGCACTCAACGCTTGGATTGAAATAACGAGATATCTCGTCCGGGGCACTCAAAGTATTAAGGTCCCTGGGGCCACTCAGAACTTGGGAGGTCAGCATTTTTTAGCGCCCCAACGTGTCACAATGTGGTAGTGTAACAGGGTTTTTAATGAACAAGAATATTAAACATAACAAGGGAACATTGTAAACTAAACAACAAAAACAAAACCTCTTGGTAACAACTGGAAGAGGGGGGGGGGAGACACAATAACTAACTCTAAATACTAACATCTAGCACAGGGAACACTGTGAGAACAACTGGAGAACCTAATAACAGACAGTAACTAGAAAGACTAAACAGTTAACCTAATACAATACAAGAAGAGTAACACTAGACCAACAGGGGAACATGAAGAAGAGCAAGAGAGAGAAGGGGAGAGAGAGAGAGCAATCGGCCCCGCCCTGGCATTTTTGGCCCAGACCGGCCCACCATAATCGGTCGGACACCACCCACCAGTACACCATCCTTGCGGTCCCCTTAAATATGCGTACCTACTGTACTATTCCCGTAAATCACTACAAAGCTGGGTAGTAAGTGCCATGGACAAGTGGACCAGTGCAAGTGAACCAGTGTACTCACTCGCTCTTGGCTGAATCTTGTTTTGGGTGGTGATGTAAAAACATCTGCATCATAGCAGGCTCAGGATGGCCAAAGTAGTCTATAGCCTGTTCATCCCTGTCTCTCTCCTCCACAACCTGGCTTGACTAGACATAAGGAGAGAGAGATGATTACAATTAACTGGTACATTCAGTTCCAGAATTGTTGGAATTCCCTGACAAAGATGTGCAAAAAGCTGTACAATTTAAACAATACCATACTGGTAATGAGCAAATAGTTGTTTATTCAATTAATGCATGGAGCTGTTCCATCTTATTTCATTTGATACTAACTACTCAGTTCATACAGATTTAAAGTATTCAAATATCAATGATGAATATATTGCATACGGTTTACAGAGTTAATAGATCACCTTTTTGTTTTATATTCATGTTCAGAGAGGAGTAATAGTTAGAGCTTTGTATGTGATTTATATGGCAATTAAATCAATGGTGTTCAAGTTTCAAGTTTCTTTATTCGTTGTCATACAGAAGTACAGAATACTTTTATACAAAATGCTTCTTTCTGTTACGCTCCAGAGACTGTGCTAGACAAAGGGATAAGTATAAAATAAAATAAGTATAGCAAGTATAAAATAGAAGTCACGTACGTAGACACAAGTGTTCAGTATGTACATATGTACAATGTTCAATGCAGAGTAGAAGTAACTGAGTTACCATACAATATACTATACAATATACTAATTACAATATACTATAGAGAAAAGCAGAAATGGGATGAGGTACAATTTAGGCACAATTTACAGTAAGGTGTACTGAGGTATGGGTTGTAGTGCAAATTCTTTGCCAATAAATATAAAGTGTGTTTAGGTGTTCTAAAGTGTGTAGAGTGGGTGCTGCAGTGAGTTGTTCGTTTAAAGTGAGTTGTGCATGTGGATGTGTATGCTGTGAGTGCTTTTGATGGTTGTTAGCATAGTGTTATTGTTCGTTGAGCAACCTGATGGCCTGGGGATAGAAGCTTCTTCTGAGTCTTTCTGTGCTTGCCATGAGACTCTGGTATCGTTTGCCTGACCGCAGCAGTTCAAAGAGGCAGTTGTTTGGGTGGCTGGAGTCTTTGATAATTCTCTTAGCCTTACCCATGCACCGCTTGTTGTAAATGTTCTGGAGAGTGGGAAGCCCCCCTCCAATTGTGCGTTCGGCTGAACGGGCCACTCTCTGTAGTCTGCTGCGGTCTTGTGCGGTGCTATTCCCAAACCAGGAGGTGATATTGCCAGTCAGGATGCTCTCTATTGTGCATGAGTAGAAGTTCTTAAGGATCTTCTGACTGACTTGGAACTTCCTTAGGCGCCTGAGGAAGTAGAGGCGTTGCCGTGCCTTCTTCACAACACTGTCAATGTGTGTGGTCCATGTCAAGTCCTCGGATATTGTATGTTGTGTGGTAGTAAGGCTTGCTCTTGTTGGGTGGTGGATGACAGCAGGACTGGGCACCACTGTATCCTGGAACTCGCTGCTCTTCAGGTGGTGGTCTTGTACCATGATTGTCTACTCGAGACAGTGCATGTATCACAAAGCGAGCACGCTGCGGAGTTGACCCATCCACTGGTGGATCTACCCTGGGACAAGCAGGTGGCTCACTCTTGCTACCAGGGGGGCATCTGTACTGGCAAACCTTTGTCAGTTCTGCACACTTCTGCTCCACATCCATCAGAGCCCAGTGGTCATAGAGGAGCAGTGTATCTGCATAGCTGATGCAGACACCACTCTTGTGCAGAGTGTCTACCAGATCTTTACTCCTTGTCATGCCATGGACATTTACGCCCAGGTTGATAGCAGTGGTAGTGCACTGTCCAGTGAGGTGGTACATTCGGACCCAGAGTTTTTGTCAACACCGAAGTAAGATAAATAAATAAGTAGCGCACAAGGGTTAAATTCGGCTCAAGCAACTAACCTTGCTAGCTTTGCATACAGAATACTATTTTATGTTAGGCTATAGTGCAAAATAATTTTTGGTTCATTATGAAAATGTGATGTTATGAACTGGACACCATATTCTCAGTAGCCTACCCTATTTAATGGAAAACCGCAAATCAGTAACTGTTGTTTACACACAAACATTGACTTTATTGACCTCAGAGATTACTTCTGTGTACTTATACTGTATATTATTCAACTCATCATGAGCAGAGCTTTCATTAGAGCCTAATACAAAGGCTCTGTGACGATTTTGAAAATGTTGGGGCTCAGAATTGGCAGCCATCTTGCATTTGAAGGTCAACAATAGGTCAAATCATTATATAAACACCAAATATGTATTCCTTGATCAAAATAAGCTCTGAAACCATGTATTGTGCATCATTGTAGGTCAAACCATTAAAAAGTTCATTTCCACGGCAGCCATTTTGGATTTTGGTCTCTCACAAATTTGCCCAGCCTTTTTAAAAAATACACCCCGGCTAAATTTGTTTATTAACCCTCCTAGATGACAAATCCATTGAGAAACGGACCTTCGCTCTCCACGGTCACGGAAGTGCCACAGATGACCCTACTAGTAGTTGAGTGATGTAGTATAAAGTCGCAATAGCATTCCTCTGTGCGTAAATTAAATGATAGAGGCCATAGAGAGGCCATAGAGCAAGACGACTATAAGGTCCTTGCAGCAGGAAGCAGCAAAAAGCACTGGAGGTCATGCGTCTATACTTTCCGTAGCCGCATTTCTGGCGGACGCTCTCTAATTGGCCACTGACTGACGCTCTCTGATTGGCCACTGACATGTTTGCCCAATCGCGTGACGAGCTGTGTCTTTGCCCATTTCCGCGTCGAACAGCCTGCAAACTACCTGGCGTTCTATCGCCATGCTCTAAGACAAACTCTAACCTTAACCAACTTCGAAGAGTGCCTAAGCCTAACCAGTGTAGAAACTGACGTCGGCCAATCAGAGAGCGTCTGCCAGAAATGCGGCTACGGAAAGTATAGACGCGGAGGTCAGGTCTAATGTCCTGGTTATGAAATGTGTCCTTTGACACCTTCACATTCATTTTCCACTGATAACTGACCCACACAGATGCAAGATGCAATAAATATATTTTTTTTAAATGATGTTAGTATAATGCCGTTTCAGGAGCAGGGCAGTAACGAAGGTTAGCCTGTAACCCTAGTTATGTGAATACCATCTGAGCGTTCCGCTCCGCTTATGGGATATCCGGCATTCGTGCGCCTAGTGCGCGTGTTGAAAAAACTCTGCACCTTACATCCATCGTGGCCACGCCCGCCCCGTGTTCCATAAAACACAGGGTGGGGCCACCCCCACCTCCTTCCGAGTCTGAATTGCATGCGAGAAAAAAACAGCCAAGGGTCCTCAGGGCATGAAAGCGGAACGCTCAGATGGTATTCACATAACCATTGATTGAACCTTTGATTCTAGCAACTCAGGGATGATCTCTGCAGAAGGAGAGCCAGGTCCTCCGCCACTTGACCCTGATCAACTATTCACCTTTTCCCCCATCTTGACCTCTCAGGTTCACAAAGCTTTAATGAGCCTAGATTTAAAGAAATCTTCAGGCCCAGACAAGATAGAGCCGTTCTTCTTCAAAGTTGCTGCAGGTGTAATTGCAGAACCCATAACCTGTAACGCTCCAAGATCAACTCATGCCTGGGAGAGAGAATGTCCCAGGCAGAGAGTTGACAGCTGTGTCATACCGCCATCCAGCGGCCACCTGCAGACAATGCACTCAGCCCTGAATATGTTGGTTCAAATCAATAACATCCTAATGTGGCAATTAGTGTCCTTATTACAAGTGTTGTCTGTTTAGGTTTGTTCTGTGTTATTATTCTTATTCTGTGTTTTGGTATTTAGCCTGTGTGTGTTCTTTGATGGTTGTATTGTATTTTGTATTGTATCAGTTCTAGTGTGTCTTCCCCCAGCTGTTGATCGTTGGTAATCATTTGTTAACAATTTGAGTGCCACGCCGGGTTTTCCTTTTTACCCCCTGAATGCCACCATCGGCGCCAATGTTAACGTTAATATCGCCTAATCTATGTTTTAAATTATGGCTATGTGTCTAATCTGCCCATCGCATTATCAAAGACTATTTTCCAGTCAGTGCTGTTGAGGCAGATTGGTTTTTTATCGCGTCATTTCCGTTTCAGAGCATTTAGAAAAGCACCCGTTTTCAGATATGAAAATCGTCTTTTACTGGAATATTCCACAACGTTGATATTCGTCTGCCTTTTTATGAATCGTTTTCAAATAAACGCTAGATGATCAATATAATACGTGCACGCAAGCACATTCGGGCCGCGCACGGATAATCGCCGCGTTGATTTCCTCTTGGGCTCTTTCGGTTTCACTGTAAAAGTCCATTTCACAAAACAGCTTATAACTTCATCAAAATTAGTCTGATTATCCTAACACTGATAACATAGAGTCCTTACCTGACATCAGATGGTATCCAACTGGTATATTCCAATTCCTGATCACCATTCGAAAAAATCGATAAGTGTATAGATCCAACGCGATACAGTAGAACTCCATGATCAGCGGGGCTCAGACGCTCCAGAATGAACTGTGGTAACCCCGGCTGGATCAGTGGACTGGAAAATGTGGAGTACCGGATTTTTTTCCCCATCCATTTTCATTGAGTCCATTCCAAAATCCCTTATGTCATCTGAAAGACGATAGGGGGCGCTTTTTTCACATATAATCTCCGGCGGTGCTCGTGTATACTCGGGTAGGCTCGCGTGATGCAATATGATTTCAGATCGCTAAAAAAATAAAAAATAAAAATTCTGAGAAATCTCGTGAGTGGCTTTCAACCACATAAAAATAAACCCGAGATATCTCGTGTGTGGCAGTTAAAGTGTTAATTAGGTTGAGTATATTAGGTTGTCCTGTTCCCACTTCCTGTTGTGGCGTCATACCTCCGTGTTACCCGTTCGTTTGTACAGTACCTTGCTGTCGTCTGCCTTGCCCTGCTGTTGTACTTAGAGTCAGTAAGTGATATTGTATACTGTTTTTGTCATCTTTGTTTTCGTATCACAGTCCGTGTTTGTAGTTAGCGCCAGCGCCGCTGTGCCTTTTGTTTTGTATTGTTTATATTCCTGCCTTGCTCCTGCCTTGAGTTCTATATTAAAGAACACTGTTGAGAAGAGCAACCACCGTCTCCTTTATACTGTCTAACCGCATATTGGGTCCTTCTTCATGCCGAATCGTAACAATAACCTCTATTTTGAATCTCAGTCTTTGTGCTGGTGAATTACCTAGCTCATGGAAGTCGGCCATGGTTCTCCCCTTGTTAAAGGGCGGAGACCCCTCTGACCTAAATAATTATCGCCCTATTTCCAGACTGTCTGTAATGGCCAAAGTCTTTGAATCTCTTGTAAACAAACAACTGAAAAAGTTTCTAGCTGACCATAATATTCTTAACAAGTCTCAGTCAGGCTTCAGATCAGGCCATAGTACTACTTCAGCGACTATGCTAGTCTCAAATGACATAATTGAAGCACTGGACAAGAAAAAACACTGTGCAGCATTGTTTGTTAATCTGTCTAAAGCGTTTGATTCTGTGGATCATGCATTGCTACTGCAGAGGCTTGGCTGCATAGGTATTGGTCAAATAGCTGGTTAAAAAACTATCTATCTGAAAGAACTCAGTGTGTTTCAGTAGAAGATTATACCTCAGCTGCTCTTGTAAACAAAGTTGTTCCACAAGGTTCTATTTTGGCCCCTGTCTTATTCTCCATCTTTATAAATAAACTAGGAAATGGGATAAACCCAGCACGTTTTCATTTATACGCCGATGATACAGTTGTTTACACAGTGGCTTCCTCTTTAACTCAGGCCATAGAGCTTCTACAGGATGCTTTTAATACACTGCAACACTCCTTGCTAAGGCTAAGACTGGTCCTTAATGCAAAAAAGACCAAGTACATGACCTTCTCTCGCTCTCGAGCTAATACAGCTGTCCCTCCGATTCTGACACTGGAAGGGACATGCCTTGACAAAGTAGCATCCTATAAATATCTGGGCATATGGATTGATGAAAAGATGGCCTTTGATGTTCATATTGGGAACCTACTGAGAAAACGTAGACCTAAACTGGGCTTTTTCTTCCGGTTAAAGAAATGTTTCCCATCTGAAGCCAGGAAGATAATTGTGCAGAGTTCCTTTCTGCCTGTATTAGACTATGGCGATGTGATCTATATGCATGCTCCTTCCACCCTGCTTAAAAAGCTGGATTATGCGTACCATACTGCCATACGTTTTGTAACGGGTGCAGGCTCTCGCACCAACCACTGCATTTTGTATCAGTCCTTAGGATGGTCCTCTCTGTACCAAAGAAGACAATCACACATGTTCATTTTTATCCTTAAGTCATTGCTGGGTAAGCTGCCCTTATATATCTCCAGACTTCTGTCCTTTTATACTTGCTTTTTTAATACCAGACGAGCAGCAAATGGGATGCTTTTAAATGTTCCTTTGATGCAGTCAGAGCTTGGTAAAGCTGCATTCTCCCACTATGCTCCCTTTTTATGGAATACGCTGCAAGTAAAACTTTGTCTAGAGGCACTTCCTACTGTGAATGCTTTTAAAGGTATGCTATGATTAGCCCTTTATGAAACATGTAACTGTTTTACCTGATGCTATTGCTGATCTGATTATGCTCCTTGCCACTGCACAAATGGCCTTCTGTATTTATATTTGAATTGTATGTTTTTTGTTTAATGCCTGTTTTATGTTGAAACTTGTTGTGTGCCGTGTTGGTCAGGACTCCCTGGAAGAAGATATATTGTATCTCAATGGGACATTCCTGGATAAATAAAGGATAAATAAATGTAAAAAAAAAATAAGTAGGATTATAGGATAACCTTCGTTATGTTTCATCACCATCTGAGCGTTCCACTCAGCTTATGGGAACTAGAGGGGGAGCGGACGCGCAGCCACTGACAAATGCACCCCCTGAGGGCCCTTACGACTATCAAGACGGGGAGGGGGGTCTCGTCCCCCGCTCGTCCTAACGAGGAGCGGGGAGATAGAAACTCCGATCCAATATGCGTAGTAGGGAACAGCCACCCTAGGACGCACAACGTGAGTGGGACCGTGTGTAAAAAACACCCTGTGGTCCACACCCACACACTCCTGCTAGCCCACCTGGTGGCGGGATGCAGGAGAAGTCCCGGTACTCAGGACTGCATGGGAGACAGAGCCCCCAGTCATGTCCATGAGGTAAAACCTGACAAAGGGGCCCGGGGAGGACCAAGAGGCCGCAGCGCAGATGTCCTCCACCGAGACACCCCCAAGCAGGAGTGGAGTGTGCCCTGACGCCTGCGGGGGGCCCTGACAGCGCCTTACCCGTGTTAGGGCCACCGTAACAGAAAAACAGTTGACTGGTGGTCCTGAGGTCCTGTGTGCGTCTAAGGTACACCGCCAGAGCACGAACAGTGAAGGCTCCTCTCCACCTCACCTGCGTGAGGGGGAGGGTAAAAAGCCTGTAGCACAATATCGCTGGAGCGATAAGAACTCCGGATATTTTTTGGCACAAAGGCTGTATTGGGCGTCAGAGTAACGCTGCTATTACCCTGTATAGACAGGCACTTGGGCCGAACTGAAAGAGCGCATAGCTCACCCACGCATTTAGCGGAGGTGATGGCCAGAAGGAACGCTGTCTTGAAAGACAGCCAATCCAACGGCGCCTGCTCAAGAGGTTCAAATGGGGCCCCCAACAGCCACACCAGGAGGTCCCAGCTTGGGGACAGAGCACATTTAACAGGCTTGAGGCGCCGTGTGCCCAGCAGGAAACGTCTCACGAGAGGGTGGCTGAACGTTTTCCCTCAAAGCCCACATGACATGAAGATACAGTATAACCGCGGCGTATACTTTCACTGTCGAGGCCGGGAGCCTATCCAGGATAGACTGGAGGAACGACAGAACCGAGTTCAGGGGACATGACACCGGGTCCAGGCCCTCAGCCTCACACCACTCTCGGAACATACGCCACTTCCCTGCGTAAACCGCGGTAGTGGACGGAGCGCGCATTCTAGATGGTGTTAATCACAGTAGTGTTAAGACGCATGCCCTCCAAATTCAACCTCTCAGCAGCTAAAACATTAGAGGCTGCCCCAGGACAGGTGGTAGAAACACCGAGCCGTGTGCCTGAGAGAGGGCCTGCGGTGACCATGGGATAGGCCACGGCGGGGCCACCAGGAGTTGAATTAGGGCTGGGAACCACAAGGCTGTGCCCCGGTCCGGCGCGACCAGGATCAAAGTCCTGCACTCCTGACGTACCCGCTCCAACAGCTGGTTTATCATGGGGGGGAACGCATATAGAATCCCGGCGGCCACAGGTATACGTCGAGAAGGCATCCACTCCCAGAGGGGGGTTGTCCTTCTGACTGACTGAGAACCACAGGGGGCACTGGTGGGACTGACTGCTCCCAAACAGGTCCACAGCGGCCTCCCCGAATCAGTTCCAGATCAGTCTGACTATGTCTGGGTCCAGTCCCCACTCGTCTGGGTGGGGACCTCTTCGTGACATCAAGTCTTCACCCACATTGTCCTTTCTGGGAATGTGTAGAGCCATCAGGCTGCGCAGATTGCAAGATGCCCATAGCCAGAGTCTGACCGCCACCTGGTGGAGACGGGGGGAGCGCACTCCTCCCTATCTGTTGATATATGCCACTGACGCTGTGCTGTCTGTCCTGATCAGAACGTGCTCGCCCATCACATGAGGGCGGAGCCGTTTGAGGACTAGAAGCACTGCCTTCAATTCCAACACATTGATATGTAGGGTAGACAGAGCAGGCCAACTGCCTCCTACCGCGTTGGTCCGACATGTCCCACCCCATCCTGTGAGGGAGGCGTCAGAGAAGACCGTCACGTGTGACGTGTTGCTGCCCATGGGGAGACCGTCGGTAAGGGTCCCCGGCCTCCTCCAGTGGTTGAGGTCCCCTATCACTGAAGTGGGGACTCCCAGGCGCTTCCGCTTGCCTCTCAGAGTCTATTTTCATACTGAAAAACCACTGTATTTCCCTCATAAAGAGGAGACCAAGCGGGACCACGGAGTGGGCAGACGCCATCCTGCCGAGCAGGCGCATCACGGACCATGGCATAACCGTCCTGCCAGGATGGAACCCTCCGACCACACTGAGAATATCCTCTCAACGTCACTCTGAGAGAGTTGCCCTCATCGACCTTGAGCTTAGAATTAAGCCCAAGTACTCCACCTGTTGGCTGGGAAGAGGAGTACTCTTCTTCCAGTTCACAGCAAAACCGAGGCTGGTAAGGTGTTCCACCACCTGCCTGGTGTGAGACCTGGCGACCTCCTCCGACCAGCTGAGGACCAGAATGTCATCCAGGTAGAATACAATTCTTACTCCCCGATGACGCAGAGGCCCCAGCACGGTGTCCAAGCACTTGGTGAAAGTGTGAGGGGCCAGAGAGTAACCAAACGGCAGTCTCTGGTATTCGTATGCTATTCCCTGAAAAAGGAAGCGCAGGAATTTCCTGAGGAGGGAAATCGGGATGTGAAAATACGCATTCCTTCAGGTCTATGGAGGTGAACCAGTCTCCCACTCTGACTGCACGCAGCAGGTGTTTGACGGTCAACATTCTGAACCGTCTCACCGCAATCAAATGATTGAACAAGGACAGGTCCAGTATGGGTCTGATACCCCCGTTTTCTTGGGCACCAAAAAATCTCGGGAGTAGACCCCACTCATCACGTCCTCCCAGGGCTCTACAGTGCGACCAAATTGCTCGCATATGCCCCTAAAAATATGTGTGTGCGAACCGTAAAAATCAATTACGTGCACGCTGTGCGAGTACAGATTATAGCCTCTCTCGTCTTTTTTTTCTCCGCCGCGAGATCATTAAAAAACTACAAGTCCCACATTGCGCTCAAGCCAACGGTCCAATCACAGTAGAGTGACGTGACTGGTTTCATGAGAAAGAAAGCAAATGACCAATCGGAAGCTCTCATTTGGCTTGTTTACTTCCTGAAACGCCACCATTGCGATATGCGAGAGTTTCCCGAGACATGTAACTTCTAGTCTTACCAATAGCAATATATTTTAGAACACCTAGATTTATCGATAGCAATAGTAATATAACGTTAATGCAACAAAACGAATGCCTTGCTTTGTTAATCATAACGTTGATGCAGTAGCGTATGCCGTTGTGTTGACTGTAACGGACATGATAACAACATAACACTGTGTACACATTCAAATTGCGATAATCGATTCTAACATTTTCAAATCGATGCAGTCGAATTTTCCCCTTAGGATCGATGCATTGTTACACCCCTACACCAAAGTAACTGGCCCACTGTGTATGTGTACAGCTAACTTGGCTAGCGTTATTGTTATGTGGGGGTATGTTTGTGCCCTGATCAGGCGCTCCTAATGTGAGTTGTCATGTCTAGATGTAGTCCTTTGTCATGGTGTGTAGTCCCTATTGTTTTCCCCCCAGGTGTACCCAATTACCATTACCCCAGGTGTGTGTTGTCTCGTCATTCCCTTGTGTATAAGTAGTCTGTCATCCCTTCCGTCTGGGGCTGATCCTGTCTGTATAGTCCTGTGTTTGTCTGTCTATTATTTGATGTTCATTTCAGTTACGAAAAACCATGGTAACTATTAATTAAAATATTCTTTATTTAGATACTTTGGCTGCCGTCTCCTTATTGTGTAACATTGACAAGTTAACGAGCCTTCCTGTAGTCAATGGTTACGTAATATGGGGGCTCGGCCAAACGACTAGGAGCAAGCATTTGGTGATGGCCGCTGGGCTGGATCCACACTGTGAGGTATGGTTGGCATTGTCGTGTGTGTGACCCATGTTTTAGACCCCCTTGGCAAATACTTCTCCAATAGGGAGCGTTCTCAACCAGCTAGGGCAGTTGGACCATTTTATATATGGTACCTTCCATCGCCTGGGGACACACCACATGCGGTCGGGGTATTAGAAGGACCCTGTCAGGCTCCTCCTAGGCCGGCGTGTGTATAGTAGTTACTTATATAGGGGTACTATAGTGAGGGTTGAGAACGTTTGGGGATGGGTTTTTTTTTTTTTTTTTTGACACATGACAGTGGTTGATTTGCGAATACCTCTAGGTGTGGAGGCATTAGGCGGTCGTGCCAGCGCTTGTTTAGATATCGTACATACAGTACCAGGGTTGGTAGTGGAGCGGTGGCCGAAGTAGGTAGGGACTATACAGACGCTAGGGTGAAGCCGTTTTTCTTTTGTTTGTTGTGGTTAGTTAGGGGTTGATTGTTTTCGTTTGTTTTGATATATGGTGGTTGTGTTTGTAGGTATCCCTCGTTTTCTCCTTCCCTGTTTCTTCCCGGTTCAGAAATGCCAGTGACAGTGGCAGACTTTGTGCGCAGGCCGACAGTGGGGTTGTTAGGCGTGTGCACGAAGGATGAGCTGGCGGGAATAGCGGACCATTATGGGGTTAAGCTGGCCCCGGGTAGAAAAGCACAGCAGCGGGGCACATTGGTAGAGGCTCTGACCACCCAAGAGGTGGTGCATGACGACACCGATGAGGAGTTAGACCAAGTCTCTGATGGCTCTCTGGGGCTGCGCAAGTTGGAGTTGGAGCTTAGGTTTGAAGAGCTCAGGTTCAAGCGTGAGGAGGCGGACCGCGTGCGCGCGGAGGCGGAACGTGTGCATGCGCGCGAGTTGGAGCGGGTTGACCGTGACCAAGCCGAGGCGGAGCGCACCCACGTGCGCACGCTTGAACTGCAGAGGTGCGCCCACACGTTGAGGATAGGTTCGATGTGGCCAAATATCTCCGTCTCGTGCCACAGTTTCTGGGAAAAGATGTGGATAAATATTTTTCCATGTTTGAAACTGTGGCCACGACACTGAGATGGCCGGCCGAACACTGGACCTTGCTGCTCCCGAGTGTCCTTACGGGAAAAGCCCAGCATGTGTATGCGTCCCTGTGCCCGAATACCCAACACTACAGGGCGGTCAAAGCTGCGATTCTCAGGGCGTATGAGCTGGTGCCTGAGGCGTACAGGCAGCGGTTCAGGGCTCTGAGGAAGGGCAGCTCGCAGACTTATGTGGAGTTTGCATACGAGAAAGAGCTGTTGTTTGACCGGTTGTGCGCGTCGGAGAAGGTGGACACCCTGGTTAAGATGCGAGAGCTCGTGCTCCTTGAGGAATTCAAGTCGTATTGTCTGCCCGATAATGTTGCTATGTACATGAACAAGCATAGGGTGGCTGCGAGCCTGGCGGACGAGTTTGTGCTGACGCACAAGACACTCTTTACGCCAAGTTACCCTGTACGCAATGTGGAGAGTAAGCCGAGGTGGGGTTTCGGCGACAAGACGGTGGGCACGGGTGGTAGCAGTGGGGGCGAGGCGATTGAGCGGGGCGCGAGGTCTGAGACACGCGAGTGCTTTAACTGTGGAAAACGTGGTCATATATTTGCCCTTACTCATACCAGTAAGCAGATTTCGTTGGTGATGGCACCCACACGCACATCGGTTGAGTATGACAAAAGGGGTGAGGATATTAAAGCTTACCTACCGTTTATCAGCGGGGGGTTTGTATCCTTATCTAGCGATGGGGTGAGGGTTCCTGTGACCATATTAAGGGACACGGCTGCATCTCAGTCATTTATTTGGGGGGATGTGTTGCCTTTCGACAGTAGTACAGAGGTGGATGCGGGGATAACAGTTAGGTCTTTTGGGATGCATGTGATGAAGGTCCCGCTTCACATTGTCCACCTGACATCTGAATTGGTGTCGGGCCCGGTCGTCATTGGGGTAGAAAGTTGCTTCCCGGTTGCGGGGGTGTCACTAATCCTTGGGAACGATTTGGCAGGGGGTAAGGTCCTCATGAAGGCAGACGTGACTTGTGTGCCAGCACAGTCTGGGGCGGTAGACATCCTGGCAGAGGCGTATCCGCGGGTGTTCTCTTCATGTGCGGTGACGCGAGCCATGGTTGTTAGAGCTCGGGCCGAGGAAGAGGGCGAGGTGGACTTGTTCGATACAGTAGTAGCGGCTGACGGCGACGAGCCTGGGAGGGAGGGGGCACTCCAGGGGCAGCCTGGCTCGTTGTTATTGTCGCAGCTTGCCCCTACAGTTGACGCTGTTTCTTCTGTTTCAGCCGGTTCGTTCCTGAACACTGCTTCCTCGGCTGAAGTTGCCAGTAGCGCGGCTGAGTTCTCTTTCGCTCGTGAGGAACTTATCGCAGAACAAGGTAGAGATTCATGCCTGTCGGGGCTTTTTGCATCCGCTGTGGGGGAAAGAGAGAGTAAGGGTCTTAAAAGCTGTTATGTCCTGGGAGACGGGGTGTTGCTGCATAAATGGTCCCCTGATCCGGATGCGTCATTGGGGAATGATTGGAATGTGGTGACGCAGGTTGTGGTTCCGTGCAAGTACCGTTATGATATCCTTTGTTTAGCTCACGATCATAGGCTCGCAGGGCATTTGGGGGTCAACAAGACGTTCGATAGGGTGCTGCGCAATTTTTTTTGGCCAGGGTTAAAACGGGATGTGGTGCAGCACTGCAGGGGGTGTTCTACGTGTCAAATAGTGGGGAAACCCAACGACGTCATTCCACGGGCGCCGCTCTATCCTATCCCGGCAGTGGGGGAATCCTTTGAGAGGGTTATTATTGACTGTGTGGGACCGCTCCCTAGAACGAAGGCAGGTAATAGTTTTCTTTTGACCATTATGTGTGCCAACACACGTTTCCCTGAAGCGATTCCGTTGAAACGGATAACGGACAAGACGGTGTCACAGGCTTTGGTGAGGTTTTTTTCTGTGTTCGGTTTACCTCGCGTGGTCCAATCCGATCAAGGAACTAATTTCTTGTCGCGTATCTTTTCGCAGGTTTTGAAACAGCTGGATATATCACATAGCTTCTCTAGTCCATACCACCCGGAGTCACAGGGGGCGTTAGAAAGATTCCACTCCACGTTGAAGACTATGCTTCGGGCGTTCTGTCATGATACAGAGGATGATTAGGATGGGGGGGTTCATTTGATGTTGTTTGCCGCAAGGGAAGTGGTACAGGAATCTTAGGGCTTCAGCCCTGCAGAGTTGGTGTTTGCACACTCTGTGAGGGGGCCGCTCAGGTTGTTGAGGGAGAAGTGGTTGGGGGAGAGTGAGCCGAAAAACCTATTGGACTATGTCTGTGGCTTTAGGGAAAAGCTGAAGAGGGCATGTGATCTGGCGAGAATAAATCTGATTGACAGACAAAAACGGATGAAGGGGTGGTACGATAGGAAGGCTCGGGATAGGTCGTTTGTGCCAGGGGAGAGGGTCTTGGTGTTACTTCCGGTGACAGGGTCCAGCCTACAGGCTCGGTTTAGTGGACCGTATCGGGTTAGGGAAAGGGTAGGGGAGCTGAATTACCTTATTGAGACGCCGGATCGTGGGCGGAAGACCCGCCTGTGTCATATTAATATGATTAAGCCGTTTCATACAAGGGGGCCTGTGGCCAGTACTGTGGTGGCCGCTACGCCGGTGTCGGCTTGTGTGTTGGCCCCATCTAGTGTCGATATGAGTAATCTTTCTTGCAGGCGGCGTTGGTGGGCTGGAGGATGACGTAATTATCCCATCTAAAGCGGTTGTGGAGGGCCGTCTTACAAACACGGAGTCTGTGGTCACTCTTGGCTGTCGGCTGGGCCATTTGTCAGAGCTACAGCAAGCGGATATCATGGGCCTGGTTGGGACTCACAGCGAACTTTTCTCGGATATCCCTTCGCGCACGAGTGTCTTGTATCATGACATTGATGTGGGGGAGGCAGTGCCCATTAAACAGCATGCGTATCGCGTGAATCCACACAAACGCGCACGGTTGCAAAAAGAGGTGGAATATATGCTCGCTAATGGCATCGCGGAGCCCAGCTTCAGCCCGTGGAGTTCGCCGTGCTTGTTGGTGGATAAATCTGATAAAACTGATAGATTTTGCACTGATTTTCGTCGGGTAAATAATGTGACTAGACCAGATAGTTTCCCGTTGCCCAGGATGGAGGACTGTGTTGACAGGGTGGGGGGCGCGTCTTTTGTAACTAAGTTGGATTTGCTAAAAGGGTACTGGCAGGTGCCACTTACGAACCGGGCTAAACTGATTTCTGCATTTGTGACACCTGACAGTTTCCTGCAATACACGGTGATGCCGTTTGGGATGCGCAACGCGCCTGCAACCTTCCAGAGGTTGGTCAACCAGGTGCTGTCGGGAGTGGCTTGTTGTGCGGCCTACCTCAACGATCTCGTCATTTACTCTGACGATTGGGAGGGGCACATAGCTAGTTTGCGGGAGGTGTTTGGACGGCTTGTTGGGGCGAACTTGACACTGAATCTGGCCAAGTGCGAGTTTGGCAGGGCGACCGTCACCTATCTTGGCAAGGTAGTGGGGCGGGGGGAGGTCCGCCCTGTCCATTCTAAGGTGGAGGCTATACTTGGTTTCCCAGAGCCAGCTACACGTCGGGATCTCCGGTGCTTTCTGGGGATGACGGGGTATTATAGGGGGTTTTGTAGGAACTTTTCGGCGGTAGCCTCTCCCCTTACAGATCTGTTGAGCCCGAAGATCCCGTTTCAGTGGACGCCTAGGTGTTCCTTCGCGTTTCAACAGTTGAAGTCCATTCTGGTCAGTGCCCCTGTCCTTGCGGTGCCTGTGTTCACGAGGCCTTTTAAATTGGCGGTGGATGCTAGCGAGTTGGGCGCTGGCGCAGTGCTCTTGCAGGACGATGACGGGGGTATTGAGCACCCGGTGTCGTACTTCTCCCGGAAGTTTAATATACACCAGAGGCGTTACTCGACCATCGAGAAGGAGGCATTGGCTTTGATTCTGGCCCTCTCCCATTTTGAGGTGTATGTTGGCTCCTCTCAATCACCTATTAAAATTTACACGGACCACAACCCATTGGTCTTTATAGGCAGGATGCAGAATTCGAACCAGCGGCTGATGCGCTGGAGCCTCTTTCTGCAAGCCTTTGATGTGGAGGTGGTGCATGTCAAGGGCAAGGACAATGTGTTGGCCGACGCGTTGTCACGACTGTAGTCAGTGGTGGGGTGTGGGTTTGGGGCTGTGTTTCTGGGGGGGGGGGGTTGTGTGAGAGGTGTGGCTGTTGTTGTTTTGTTTTTGCTTTTGTTGATTTTGCTCTGTGTTCCAGGAGTCGGGAGTGATGAGGAGTAAGGCTGAGGCTGTCCATTCTCCGTACCTGGTTGATCGGGGACTTTATTGATGGATTGCAGGGTGCAATGCGGGGCAGCTCAATATGCACAGTTGTTGGGGGGATGCGGACCGGAGGGCGACTTTTCGTCTTGTTTACATCAGGGTTCCCCACTTATCAACCGCTATATTTTTTTTCCCCCTTTAGTTATTTAGGTACGGTTTTTCTTGTTTATGTCCATTTCCCCATTTTACTTTTATTTATGGTTATGGCCATAAATTTGAGGGGGGGGGGGGTGTTATGTGGGGGTATGTTTGTGCCCTGATCAGGCGCTCCTAATGTGAGTTGTCATGTCTAGATGTAGTCCTTTGTCATGGTGTGTAGTCCCTATTGCTTTCCCCCCAGGTGTACCCAATTACCATTACCCCAGGTGTGTGTTGTCTCGTCATTCCCTTGTGTATAAGTAGTCTGTCATCCCTTCCGTCTGGGGCTGATCCTGTCTGTATAGTCCTGTGTTTGTCTGTCTATTATTTGATGTTCATTTCAGTTACGAAAAACCATGGTAACTATTAATTAAAATATTCTTTATTTAGATACTTTGGCTGCCGTCTCCTTATTGTGTAACATTGACAAGTTAACGAGCCTTCCTGTAGTCAATGGTTACGTAATATGGGGGCTCGGCCAAACGACTAGGAGCAAGCATTTGGTGATGGCCGCTGGGCTGGATCCACACTGTGAGGTATGGTTGGCATTGTCGTGTGTGTGACCCATGTTTTAGACCCCCTTGGCAAATACTTCACATTGACAAGTTAACGAGCCTTCCTGTAGTCAATGGTTACAAGTTAACGAGCCTTCCTGTAGTCAATGGTTATGTAATAGTTATGAACAGCAGAGGTGGGCAATAGGGTCCAGCTGCAGCGCCGGACGGCCGGAGTGCAAGCGGTGTGACGTAATTGGCAGACTCGACTGTCAATCAATGGTCTACCTGACGCAAACTAATAAACAATGTTTCTGTACTGGAGGTGTACAGTATTTCAATAAACAACCATGAAAGCATTATTTCTCTAGAAGAGCAACACAGCCAAAACATATGCATTGTATGCATAAAAGGGGCAAAAGCTAAAGTTAAGTGACTGTTACTTTTGTAGCAGTAGTTTGATTTGATAGTTTATTTGATAGGGACAGCACATGTTAATGAACATCATATACAAAATACAAAATGTAAACATGCAGGGTTGTAGCAAGAGCTAATTTACACACATGCACGCACAGTACAAATATACATTTATTTAAAAGAAGAAAAAAAACTCTTTTACTTGAAATATTTTCATTGTGCTCCTAAATATTTTTGGGTGCTCCTAAATTTCTTTGTGTGCTCCTAACTTTTTTCATTTAGGAGCACCTGTGCCCCTAGTGAAAAAGGTTAGCGTAGAGCCCTGCCTCCAGTGGGACCGTGACGATGGCCTGCTTCGCCAACAGAGATTGAATCTCGTCAGCCAGGGCTGTCACTGCCGCTGCCTCTGATAACAGAGTATGGTTCAAACCCAAAAATGGAGAGTGGGGGAGTGCGAATTGCAACACGAGCCCCAATCTCAAGATTTACTCTATCCGTACCAACATGTGGCACTTCCGTAGCCACACGTGGTAATAATCGCAAAGCTGTCTCGCGGCCAACTGGCACTGACCTGCTAAGAATTGTAGATAGAGACCCAGTCCCTCCCGCTGTGCATTGCGAACCCTGACTCTGCCAGCGAGGTATCTCGTGGGGTCGGAGTTTCGCCTGACTCCGCCAGCGAAGTATCTTGTGGGGTCGGGGTTTTGCACCCTGACTCCGCCAGCGAGGCATCTTGTGGGGTCGGGCAATTGCACCCATGGGGGGACCCCGACAGAAAGGCGGGGTTTGAAACCAGGGGATCGGCAGTCAACTCGCTCATGCCTATGTCAGGGAGTGGATGATGCGGTTCCCCCGCTGGGCAGTGTCCTGTCTTAGCTATACGCTGGGGATCACCTGCCCTGCGGCTGGACATGCACAACGTGTGGTCTTTACTATTCTGTGAGTAAAAGTTCTTCACACACTGTAACCCTGTAATGATATTACTATCATTCAAATTACGCGTGCCTGACACACCTCTGCCGCTGTTAGGACCGGTAGTCTAGACGGGGGAAGCACAAGCGTAATACCCAGCTGGTGAGGGCGGGGCCAGTGGTTCCCACTCTGATGACTTCTTCGGGATGGGCTGAAACCCGCTCCGTATTCATATGTAGCGTCAGGCTCACCAAGCGCACACGCCGAGCGTGTGGCCGAGGGGCCGTCTGAAAATACAACATTCTCAAGGACAAACTCAGGCCTAGCAAGGGTCTCGGTATCAGCCTCTGTCATGAGAAGTGATTTGTCGGGGCGCTTACACGGCCCAACGCCAGAGGGGGAACAGAGCCCCTATTTTCATATCGCATATGAGGGGATGAACAGAGAGTTTTGCTAGACACAATGAGATGATGGCGTCAGTCTACTCCCCGGGGGGAGCCGCGCACTTCAAATTCGCCCGGGTCTGTCGGTACTGTGAGGCCCCATGTCTCTGTTTCATTATGCGCTTTAAGCGCCAGGGTGCCTCAGGCGGGGGTCGCAAGGCCACTGGTCGGGGGTCTCGCAGCAGCCGCTGACGAGACAGTACTCTCTCCTCTGGCTGTGAGGCGGTGTGGGGGCCTGGCTATAGGCCGCCGGCGCCCCCGCTGATAAACCAAAAAGAGGAGAGGGGGGCCCCGAGGCTCCTCCTCCAGGGGAGACTGCTCCAACCAAAGATGTCTGTGCATCAACGTTGAAAGCGTTGTCCCTTTCCCTGAGGCTATAGCTTGCAGCTGCGTTAGATGCAGCATAACCTCAAAACCCTGCACGAGGGTCTCGGCGTCGTCCGGGCCCAAGACCCCACCGCCTGAACAAAATTTTGACAGAAAGGCAGCTAGCTGTTAGTCGCTGCTGCCAGGTTCTGTACTGCGGCGGTATAGGCCTCGTCGGCCCACTCAGCCATCTGCCGGGCCGAGTCGCCTCTCTGCGTCGGTTTCCGGTCGGGGTGCCACTCTACCATTTCTGGGCAAAGGACCGCGGCAAGCGGCTTGTCTAAGCGCGGCACGCCGGTCCTAAGCCCCTCGACCAGGCCGTCTAACTGTGTAAAAGGTAGATAAGCCTCGGTCAGACCCTTAACACTAGACACCCTTAACACTAGACACCCTGCCCACTGCTCGGGTCCCCCCGAAGCACGGGAGTGGTACCCCATTGGCCGTGGCCGCGAACGCCATAATACTGGGAAAAACACGTAATAACATTGCTTGTTGTCTGCGTTCACCCGTGTACAAACCCCACCCGGAGGGGGAGAGGTGAGGAATCACAAAATGAAATCATCCTTAATTTGCACATAGTTCTGAAAAGGGTGATTTAATTACTCCCACTTCCCTTGCTCCCAGCAACTGTAAATACCCTGGAACATATTTTAGGCCTTGTGACAAAGTAATTTATCATTTGAATAGTTCATCTGTTTTCCCAGGCTTCTACTAAAGGCTAAAAATAGCATCTGAAAAGATAGTGTTGTTTACTATAGCCAGACCCCAACAATAGGTTGTAAGATATGTTACTCAACAGCCTGCTGTAAAAGATAGAACTGTTGAGTAGAACCCCCCACAGGCCATTTGGGGGCTCTCTTCAAAGAAGGCATCTGGTCTCACATGGTAAGAGACAGGATGCCGGCTGTGTGAAACTCTGTTTGCCTAGCACAGAGGGACAACAATTTGTCTAAAGTTGTGAAAACAGCAATCAAAACTAATAGTAATTCAGTATGGAAAATAGCCTCAATAGTTATGAAATAGTGTATTGATTAATCTAAGACTAAACCAGACAATTATTAATCATTGTTAAGGTTAATTAAGAAAGTAATATAGTTTAAAATAGAAGATCAATGTGGCAAAACATGTGTAACTTACTTAGAAGACTAAACTAACTTCAAAGACAAGATTATAGAATATATAATGCAACAGTTTGTCTTAAAACCAACAATAGGTCTAAATTAGGTATTTAGAAAGCCACAGAATTCAGGAAAATACTTGAATTAACTGTCTAAACCAAGTAAGAACTAATCTCACTAATTTTCAGTTAGTAAAATTAGATACTGTATACCTTTAAACGCTAAACTTTAGAAAAGTAATTAGTTCTTTAAAATAGGAGGTACCTGCCTCTTTAAGATTCAAAATGGCGGACGAACCCAATCTAAAATGGCCGCTGTGAGCTTTAGCCAATCAGGACTTAGAGATCCGCCCCCTGACGAACCAGTTCGACGTTCGCTCAGGGGCGGGATTTAGCCGTTAAAACAGTCTGCACAGGAGCAGACGAAGAGGAAGCTCTTGAAAATCTGTTGCACAGCCGAACGGAGGAGGACCTGTTTGAGACGCTGAGAACGAGAATAGAATTCCTTTGTCTCCCTGGCAACGAGACTCAACAACCAAAGCTCCATTGAAGATTGTTAATCTACTTTTATTAGATTGGACACAAGTGGTCGTGGCATAGTACCTCCTAACTTGTGTTCAGACAACTTCATTTATTGAAACAGAACATTTTTGTATACTTTGTCGACTCTGAATAAACCAGATCTAAGAAATAGAAACACTCTCATTGATTCATTTCCTCCGCCGTGCAACACAGTTTTTGGTAATATGACTTAGAGCCAATAGAACACAACGCAATTGAGTAAATATTACGATCAAGAAGGCTCTAGTCGATCTTACATTAATACTCCATCTGGACGCGCTGGGGAAGTCCTGGAAAGGACTTTGGTAATGTTCTTTTTCTTTTCTCTTCATAACGTCTGTAATATTCCACTGTTTGACGGTGCATATGAGCGAGCCTTCACGCGTGAAAAAACGAGGAAAGGAGGTGGGGGTGGCCCCGCCCTGTGTTTTATGGAACACGGGGCGGGCATGGCCACAATGGATGTAAGGTGCAGAGTGGAAGTGTTTTCAACGTGCACACTAGGTGCACGAATGACGTATATCCCATAAGCGGAGCCAGTGATGCAGTGGTGGTCCCACGGGGTACCACGCCGTCCACGCGCGCGCACACAAATGCGCTCCACTCATGTGCGCTAAGTACCCACCGTCTTATAACAATAGCGCAGGTCGTCAGGTGTCTTCAAATACACTACCCGGCACTTATCTATCACCTCCTAGACTTTGCATAATAATAGGATACCAATACTAACATTGTTATGGTTTGTAACCGACCCCAATCGCACAACACAAGACAGGTATGAGAGTAAGCCAAGAACTGGGCATTTATTGAAAACAACAGAAAACGGCACTGTCCCTTTAAGGGAGAACACAAATCACAGGAAAACAAGAATTGGGAAAAAGGCCAGTGCCTTTAAGAGGCGAGCTGGCTAAGGGGAAGGCTAAGGGAAAGGCTAACGGACAGGGCCAGGGCAAGGGAACAGGGCAGGAACAGGGAGGACTAGGATGACTGGAAAGGGATGACTAGGAGGACTAGGAGGACTGGACAGGGAGGACTAGGACTGGACAAGGAGGACTAGGAGGACTAGAAGGACTGGACAGGGAGGACTAGGAGGACTAGAGAGGGGAAACAGGGACAGAGGCTCGCGGAGGCGGGCTGGGGACAGGGAGGACTAGGAGGACTAGAAGGACTGGACAGGGAGGACTAGGAGGACTAGAAGGACTGGACAGGGAGGACTAGAGAGGGGAAACAGGGACAGAGGCTCGCGGAGGCGGGCTGGGGACAGGGACAGAGAAAACAGGGTTCGGGCCTTGGAACTGGGCGAGGGTCAGAGCTGCTTACAGGGATGGAGTAGGAGCGCGCAGGCTAGACGTCTGGAGGAGAGCGCATCTGGCGCGGAGGTCTGAGTGGTGCGCGTCTGCTTGGAGTACGCGCCGGTACGGAGGGCGCATCTGGCGCGGAGGTCTGAGTGGTGCGCGTCTGCTTGGAGTACGCGCCGGTACGGAGAGCGCATCTGGCGCGGAGGTCTGAGTGGTGCGCGTCTGCTTGGAGTACGCGCCGGTACGGAGAGCGCATCTGGCGCGGAGGTCTGAGTGGTGCGCGTCTGCTTGGAGTACGCGCCGGTACGGAGAGCGCATCTGGCGCGGAGGTCTGAGTGGTGCGCGTCTGCTTGGAGTACGCGCCGGTAAGGAGAGCGCATCTGGCGCGGAGGTCTGAGTGGTGCGCGTCTGCTTGGAGTACGCGCCGGTACGGAGAGCGCATCTGGCGCGGAGTCTGGGTGGTGCGCGTCTGCTGCGCGGAGGTCTGAGTGGTGCGCGTCTGCTGCGCGGAGGTCTGAAGTGGAACACTGGAATACCTCCCGTAGAGGATTAGAGAGCGCAGTAACAGTGTCTCCCTCCAGGCAAACGGCGACAGGTGGCGAAGGCTTGAGCGCATCTGGCGCGGAGGTCTGGAGTGGAACACTGGAATACCTCCCGTAGAGGATTAGAGAGCGCAGTACAATGTCTCCCTCCAGGCAAACGGCGACAGGTGGCCAAAGCTGCACCTCGTCTCACGCCGGAGATAAAACAGCATACAGACAGAAACAGAAACTCCCGTAGGAGCCTACAGACAGAGAACCTCCCGAAAGAAGTTTGGTGATAGAGATATGATACGGAACGACCCGACCAGGACAGAGGGGAAGAGCGAGGTACTTAAAGCCCACAAGGGCGCTAATTAGAATACACATCAGGTGCGTGAAGGTAATTGATACTTGAACTAGAAGAGTGTGTTCGGCAAGAACCAATCAAACAGATAATGACAGATAGTCCAAGGGTGTGGGCTGCTGAGAAGAGCAGACGAGGCTAAACGAGCGCGAGGGTGGGGGCTGGAGAAGTGAGGAGACAGGGAATTAAAGGTCCAGGGAGAGGCGAACCTCACAGTACTCCCCCCTCCACGGGAGCCACCGGGCGACCCAAAAACACAGACAGAGGGGCAGGGGAAAAAACAAGGCAACAAAACAAAAAGTACTGGGCCATGCTAGCAGGGGAAGCTACAACAAAAGTGGGGCTAGCAAAGGAACAGGGTAGCTGAGGGGTAACCAGGGTAGCAGAGGGGTAACTAGGGTAGCCGAAGGGGTAACTAGAGGAGCTGAGGGGTAACTAGAGGAGCTGAGGGGTAACTATGAGGAGTACCGGGAAGGGGCTAGCAGAGGGAAAGGGTAGCTGCCAGGGCACAGATAGCTACAGGGCCTATGCTAGCTGTACTGCTACATTAACAAAGAGGCTGCACTAGCTGCCGGAGCTAGGCCAGCAGACAGGGCTGGAACAGGGGCACTGGAGAGGGGAACAGGGAAGGGGCTAGCAGAGGGAAAGGGTAGCTGCCAGGGCACTGATAGCTACAGGGCCTATGCTAGCTGTACTGATACATTAACATAGAGGCTGCGCTAGCTGCCGGAGCTAGGCTGGCAGACAGGGCTGGACCAGCATGAGAGAACAAGCTAGCTGGAAGGACAGTCCTAGCTGTGGGGAACTGACCTTGCTAGCTGAAGGGGCAGTCCTAGCAGTGGGGAAAAACTGACCTTGCTAGCTGAAGGGGCAGTCCTAGCAGTGAGAGAAAACTGACCTTGCTAGCTGAAGGGGCAGTCCTAGCAGTGGGGAAACTGACCTTGCTAGCTGAAGGGGCAGTCCTAGCAGTGGGAGCAAACTGACCTTGCTAGCTGAAGGGGCAGTCCTAGCAGTGGGGCAAACTGACCTTGCTAGCTGAAGGGGCAGTCCTAGCAGTGGGAAAACTGACCTTGCTAGCTGAAAGGGCAGTCCTAGCAGTGGGAAAACTGACCTTGCTAGCTGAAGGAGCAGTCCTAGCAGTGGGAAGGCTACACAAAAAGTGGAGGCCATGCAGAGGGACCGGATTAGCTGCCTGGGCATGGCTAGCTACAGGGCCTATGCTAGCTGCAAGGGCTGCATTAACATAGAGGCTGTGCTAACAGCCGGGGCTAAGCTAGCAGACTGGGGCCATGCAGAGGGACTGGGTTAGCTGCCTGGGCATGGCTAGCTACAGGGCCTATGCCAGCAGCAAGGCTGCATTAACATAGAGGCTGTGCTAGCAGCCGGGGCTAAGCTAGCAGACTGGGGCCATGCTGGTAGTAGAGGCCTAACAAGCTGCAGGGGAGCTAACGAGGCTAACAGGGAAGCAAACAGGGGAGTCAACAGGCTAACAGGGGAGCTAACAGGGGAGACTAACAAGCTAACAGGGGAGCTAACAGGGAAGCTAACAGGGCTAACAGGGGAGCTAACAGGGAAGCTAACAGGGGAGACTAACAGGCTAAACAGGGGAGCTGACAGGGAAGCTAACAGGGGAACTAGAGGAAAAGAAAAAAAAAGGCAAACTCAACATACACCGTCTGTGCTGGCTGGGGTCGTCGACGGGTCGGGTCGTACTGTTATGGTTTGTAACCGACCCCAATCGCACAACACAAGACAGGTATGAGAGTAAGCCAAGAACTGGGCATTTATTGAAAACAACAGAAAACGGCACTGTCCCTTTAAGGGAGAACACAAATCACAGGAAAACAAGAATTGGGAAAAAGGCCAGTGCCTTTAAGAGGCGAGCTGGCTAAGGGGAAGGCTAAGGGAAAGGCTAACGGACAGGGCCAGGGCAAGGGAACAGGGCAGGAACAGGGAGGACTAGGAGGACTGGAAAGGGATGACTAGGAGGACTAGGAGGACTGGACAGGGAGGACTAGGAGGACTGGACAAGGAGGACTAGGAGGACTAGAAGGACTGGACAGGGAGGACTAGGAGGACTAGAGAGGGGAAACAGGGACAGAGGCTCGCGGAGGCGGGCTGGGGACAGGGAGGACTAGGAGGACTAGAAGGACTGGACAGGGAGGACTAGGAGGACTAGAAGGACTGGACAGGGAGGACTAGGAGGACTAGAGAGGGGAAACAGGGACAGAGGCTCGCGGAGGCGGGCTGGGGACAGGGACAGAGAAAACAGGGTTCGGGCCTTGGAACTGGGCGAGGGTCAGAGCTGCTTACAGGGATGGAGTAGGAGCGCGCAGGCTAGACGTCTGGAGGAGAGCGCATCTGGCGCGGAGGTCTGAGTGGTGCGCGTCTGCTTGGAGTACACGCCGGTACGGAGGGCGCATCTGGCGCGGAGGTCTGAGTGGTGCGCGTCTGCTTAGAGTACGCGCCGGTACGGAGAGCGCATCTGGCGCGGAGGTCTGAGTGGTGCGCGTCTGCTTGGAGTACGCGCCGGTAAGGAGAGCGCATCTGGCGCGGAGGTCTGAGTGGTGCGCGTCTGCTTGGAGTACGCGCCGGTACGGAGAGCGCATCTGGCGCGGAGTCTGGGTGGTACGCGTCTGCTGCGCGGAGGTCTGAGTGGTGCGCGTCTGCTGCGCGGAGGTCTGAAGTGGAACACTGGAATACCTCCCGTAGAGGATTAGAGAGCGCAGTAACAGTGTCTCCCTCCAGGCAAACGGCGACAGGTGGCGAAGGCTTGAGCGCATCTGGCGCGGAGGTCTGGAGTGGAACACTGGAATACCTCCCGTAGAGGATTAGAGAGCGCAGTACAATGTCTCCCTCAAGGCAAACGGCGACAGGTGGCCAAAGCTGCACCTCGTCTCACGCCGGAGATAAAACAGCATACAGACAGAAACAGAAACTCCCGTAGAAGCCTACAGACAGAGAACCTCCCGAAGGAGTTTGGTGATAGAGATATGATACGGAACGACCCGACCAGGACAGAGGGGAAGAGCGAGGTACTTAAAGCCCACAAGGGCGCTAATTAGAATACACATCAGGTGCGTGAAGGTAATTGATACTTGAACTAGAAGAGTGTGTTCGGCAAGAACCAATCAAACAGATAATGACAGATAGTCCAAGGGTGTGGGCTGCTGAGAAGAGCAGACGAGGCTAAACGAGCGCGAGGGTGGGGGCTGGAGAAGTGAGGAGACAGGGAATTAAAGGTCCAGGGAGAGGCGAACCTCACAAACATAACAAAGAAAGAGAAGTGCAAAACCAAAATACAAGCCCTGTGGGGGTTTGCTTGATCTGTGGAACTCTCACTATGTGACAAATGGTCCCGACTGGAAGGATGAGGCATTAAGTTGTGCTTCAGAAGGAAACTGTCCTTCTATAAACTGTAAGTTACATTGTTAATTTAGTTTGTATTTACTTGTCTAGTTAAGTTAATTCAATTAAAGAAATTGTAACTACAATATTGTATCTACAATTACATTTAAAACATTGTTTGTTTTTCAACCATATCTGTTGACAATATAATTTCTTTATATATTGAAGGCTACATCCTGCTACCTTTTTCAGCTTCTCTATTTCAAGGCAATATTTACAAAAACTAAACTAAAACCAGTAATTTCCTATACAAACATGTTTCCTACTATTTATGCATAATCATCTGTTCTGTGCGACCGCGAGGGAACATGTATGCGCATGCGCGGGCACGGGAGCGCGCATGCACGTGGCGTCCAGGCAGCGTGTATGCTTTCCGCAACGCAGTTGTGTTTCCGCGTTCACGTTTTGCGCTCTGATTGGCCGAGCGCGCGCATGTGCATGAGCCGCGGTAAGCCTCTCAGCCAGGCAGGAATACTAAGGTCCGCTTAACGCAATTTATACAAATGGAAGTATTGATTACGCCGTAACGAATAATTAAAAAAATATACCGTTAACTGGAATATGTTGTTTCTTTACACATATGTTGGATTATGTAATTGGTTTGTCATGTCAAACCAATAAAAAATCGCGAATTAACCGGTGGCTACAACAACACACAGTAACTACATGCATCATTGTTTACAATGAACGGTGGGGCTAATCGAAAGGACTGGACACTGACGCGTTAAACAGCAATCAATTAATTTAATATAACAGTCCGGTTCTGTGTTTGTTTGTGTCTGTAGATTGTTGGTGAACAACTAACTTTAGGTTAGTTTAACTTGTCCGTGTCCAGTCCTTTCGATTAGCCCCACCGTTCATTGTAAACAATGATGCATGTAGTTACTGTGTGTTGTTGTAGCCACCGGTTAATTCGCGATTTTTTATTGGTTTGTCATGACAAACCAATTACATAATCCAACATATGTGTAAAGAAACAACATATTCCAGTTAACGGTATATTTTTTTAATGATTCGATACGGCGTAATCAATACTTCAATTTTTTTATAAATTGCGTTAAGCGGACCTTAGTATTCCTGCCTGGCTGAGAGGCTTACCGCGGCTCATGCGCATGTGCGCGCTCGGCCAATCAGAGCGCAAAACGGGAACGCGGAAACACAACTGCGTTGCAGAAAGCATACACGCGTCCAGGCAGTTCTGATATTACGACTGCATCCCTGAGCAGAGCCGAACGCTCAGATGGTGATTTGATTTGATTTTTTGTAATCTTTATTTCGAACATGCAATGAATACAAACAAACAATAACAAAAGCAATGAAATTGCTGATGAAACATAACCAAGAGGCGACCATACCCGTCCTTCATGACGCACAAGATACTGACCCTTTAGCGGCTCCACGCAGCAGTACCATCATTCACCTGACGACGCCGCACCTCACGGGTGACGGCCATAGTTTCAAGTTTCAAGTTTGTTTATTATTTGTCACATATAAAATACATGTACTTTACGGTGAAATGCTTGGTTCTGTATGAGCCCCTGAGAATGTGCTTCATACAGTAAAAAAGTAAGTAAAAGAGGAATATACAATATACAATACAATATACAATCTAAAGTACAACCTAAATACAATGAGTAAAAATGTGTACAAATGCGGACAATGAGGTACAAAACTTTAAGGTAAGGTGCAAATGCAAATGAGGTATGAATGTAGTGCAAATCTCTTAGATAGATAAATATAATGTTGTGTTAAAGTGTCTAAAGTGAGTGTCAAGGTGAGTGTTTGTTTAAAGTGAGTGTGTGCATGTGGATGTGTGTGCAATGATTCGATTGTAGAAGATGGGTTGTTACATAGAGTCATTGAGCATCCTGATGGTAAATGATGATGGCCTGGGGATAGAAGCTCCTTCTGAGTCTCTCTGTACTGGCCATAGTATGCTAGTTCTAGGAGGATTATCTCTCGCATTCGCCATGGGACACAATCTCTCCTCCTCACCTGATGTCCCACTTCTCCCCATTTATAAACCCAGTTTTATTCCCATTCCAAGTTACTCCTACTGCTGTGAGCATCGAAGGTATTCACCCATCCATCTCTATTTATAACCATGCTCCATTCAATGACTCATCCATCCATCTCTATTTGCAACCACGCTCCATTCAATAACTTGCATGTCTCCTATACTCACCCTCTTACTTTCCATCCATTCTAGAGCTGACTGCTAACTCAACCACATCCCACCCTCCAGCCTCCACATCCCACCCTTCACCCCCCCAGCCTCCACATCCTACCCTCCACATCCCAGCCTCCACATACTACCCTCCACATCCCAGCCTCCACATCCCAGCCTCCACATCCCTGCCTCCACCCCCCAGCCTCCACATCCCAAATTTACAACTTTATTAAAGAAATAGTACTGCCCTCCCCCGGCTCCATAAAATCTCATTTGATTTTTTTTACCTATAATACCTAATAAGCCGTCATAACATTCCCATACCAACACCATAAATACAAATAAAACAGGCTTATTAAAACTAGAAATTGTCTAATACACATTAATTTGGTTTGAGATCTGTAAAAAGTTGAAAGAGTTGTAACATGTGATTAAGATGTCACACATTCCAGGACGTGATAAGTAGGCCTACAGCTCAGTGAAATTATGAAAATGAAAACATGAATATATCAAGGCCTTTGCGCCTGTCCATAAACTGTCCATAAACTGTTAGTCACCCACTGAGGTCTTGATATCTGTTCATTTTCATCATTTCATTGAGCTGAATTTAATACTTCCTGGCATGACATCACCTGGGCATACTAGATCAGCTTTATTCTTTTGGTGGAGGAGTGTTCCTTTAAAGTCACCGTGGTGTGAAAAACGTCTCTGTCTGGGTACCTCGTGTACATGGACGTGCTGTACAGCTTACGACAAGTGTACCAATGCATTTGAAAAATGAATGCATTTTCATCTTTTCTTTTTCCTCTTTTTATATGCAAATTAAATTCGTCTCTACTCCAGAGGAGTGGCGACATTTTGTCACTGAAGCACTCTGCACTCAATACCACTTCCCGCCTCCAATCATACAATATCTTTTGGAAGGCTGACATTGTTGTCCCTGGAGCTGTTTATCTTTGGTCAGTATTCAAATCAAGTCCCTTCCTGGTATTGGCTCGCTCCCGCCTGACAAGTGGAAACCACAATTGTAATGGCATTTCACGGTGACTTTAACCGATAGGAGCCACTAGGGTGTTATAAGCAGCAGATGTGACATGTGACAGAAAAGGTTATTCAGTAACGTGTTGTTGGTAGACTGCATGGGCTCTAGAGATCTGATAGAGGACTTGTCTTACACACATGACATTCAAAACGTGCATGTGCAATTCCTCTCATCTCCACTGTTCTTCTTTCTTTCTTCTTTCTTTCAACCTGGGACAATGTCACCCAGGGGCGTATCTAGACCCAGCACTTCAGTAGGGCACAGAAGGGCACCAAAAACTATGAAGCGGGAGCGCGTAGCGCGACCGAAAAAAATAATTGGCCGGTTTTGGACGGTTTGTGGGCGAAAATGGGTGGATTTTGTAACTATTTTTTTTAACTTTATTTCGGTTTTAGGGTTAGGTTAGGGTTATGTTATTTAATTATTTTGGGGAGCCAGCCCCCCAAACTCCTGAAATGCATAGAAATCTATGAAATAAATAAAACAATCTGACATTTATATTAAAAAGAGCTAGCCACCCAAACCCCTAAAATACATAGAAATCTATGCATTTTGGAACAGTTACTATATATATAGTCAAGAAAGCATTTAGTCATACTTAAAGTTTAAAGTGCTTTACTTGCATTGAACATTGCATTGAACATTGAACATTGAGGAGACATCATTAGAAAGCACAATGTATGTTTCCATAGTTACGCAGATGACACACAATTGTACATCTCCGCTGAACCAAATGATCACACAGCTATAAACTCCATTTCCGCCTGTCTCTTAGCAATAAACAAATGGATGACGAACAACTTCCTAAAATTAAATGAGGGCAAAACTGAAATCCTACTAGTCGGTCCTATAACAAAAAGAGAAATGTTACAGAGCAATATGGGGCAACTTACTCCTTGGATCAAACCCGAAGTTACAAGTAAGTAACCTACACTGGCTTCTGGTAACATTTAGAATTGATTTCAATGTCCTCCTCCTTATATACAAAGTATATACATTGCGATCATCTACTACTGGTCTATTGAAGGTTCCAAGCCACAGTCTAAAGAAAATCAGGGATGCAGCCTTTGCTAACTATGCACCAAAGTTATGGAACACACTACCTATGGACATTAGGGAAGCTAGATCTCTTAATATTTTCAGAAATAAGCTAAAAACGTACCTCTTCACCATAGCCTTCTAATACACCCCGCTGTTGATTGTACTGTAGCACTATTTTACTCTGGCCATTCTATTGCATAATTTTACTATCTATTCTACTATTCTATTATTGCACTGTATTATTGGTGTGCAAACCAGTCAACTTACAAAAAAGAGCCTGTTGGAGGATTTCAACAAGATAAATGCAGTGTAAAATATTTTACTATAATATTTCAAAGCGAAGTAAAAAATATTATAATAATTATTTGATCATGTTAAATGATCATTTGATCATGTTAAAAAAGGGAAAATAAAAAACATTTGTTAAAAAAAAAAAAAAAAAAATTATCATCAGTAGGGCACGTGCCCTACTGATAGTGGTCTAAATACGCCGATGATGTCACCCACAAGGTAATATTAGCACAGGGAGACATCATAGGGAATTTGACAAGTGTGCTTGTCACTCTGATCACCTCTCCGGAACATCACAAAGCCATCGACGGGAAAGAGAGTTGAGCCGGCGGTGCCGCTGACACCGGGATTAGAACCCCGGGCCTCTACAGTGGTAGCCGAGTTCTTGGACCTCTAATAATAATAATAATAATAATTCATTTATTTTATAGAGCGCTTCTCAGTAACCCGAAGTCGCTGACAGAAAGAAGGCAGAAAGCAAAAACAAAGAAACAAAAGAAACATATAACCACAGGGGAAACAGGGAACAATATGAATACACAGGAATGGAACATAGAGCCAAAGTAACAGACAACAAAAAATACAGGAGCCGGTAGGGGAGGGGAAAAGGGGGGCGACAGGTTGGAGGAGGGTGGTTATGGGTAGGGAAGGTTAAATGCTAGGGAGAAGAGAACAGGTAGGTTTTGAGACAGGATTTGAAGGTGGAGAGTGAGGGAGAGTCTCTGATGGTCTGAGGGAAGGTGTTCCAGAGTCGGGGTGCAGCACGTGAGGAGGCCCGATCACCAAAACCTTTGAGTTTGGATGACGGGACAGTGAGGGAAGCAGTGGAAGAGGACCGGAGGGAACGGGTGGGGCGGTAAGGGAGAAGGAGGTCAGTCAGGTAGGGGGGGACCAGGCTATGGAGGGCTTTGAAGGTGAGGAGTAGTACACTACCCAGCCTATATACTATGGTTAAGGTGGGTATACTGTACTATATTTTATACTGTACTATATGTAATAATGTACACATTTTGTGTGATATCTGTATCATTTACTGTATGTAGGTTAAAAGACTTAGGTTTCATTACGGACGTGCATACACGGATGTGGAGAATTTAATAACATTTGGACATAAACATCAACTGTTACTTACTGTATTAGAGCCTAATTAACAGATTATTGGTCTAAAAAATCTCACATTTACCGACCTGTCGGGGAATGTGCATATATCCCGGGAAATGTGTGTAAGCAATATCACGTATGAGATATGTCTTTATACTGAATATCAGCACGGCTGTGATTTGGTTATAGGTGCGAGGCCGTAGGTTGAGTACAGAAGATAATTACAGCTGTGCTGATATTCAGTATAACAGCAAGACCTCGAGTGTGATAATGCTTTTACACAACAGTTCTAAAATCACCATTTATTAGTTAACAATAATGAGCGAGTCCAGTGTTAATTTCGTCAGCTATTTTTAATTTTAGTTTTAGTCTTAGTCATATTGTGGCAGATATCACCCCCGTCTCATGGTCCAGGATATGGGAAGGACGGGCGATATTACTGTCACGGGAGGAGTGGAAGCAATTAGGTAGCTGATTAGTACTGATAGAACACACCTGTGCATCATTAGATCACCCACATCCCAGACACACACACTACAAATACACTAGGACAGAGAGAGTTGAGTCGAGAGGAGGTGAGGTTGGAGCTGAGTTTGTGTAGAAACTTTAAGAGATTGTTGTTAACGGAGTGTTGCAAGGTGAGATGTAGTGAGAGGAGAGGTGAAGGCGAGAAGGTGTTCATTGTGTACTGGACCATAGACTGGCTGAGAAAGCCCCTTGTATACTGACCCTGGACTGGACGACTACTCTGAGTATTGAACAATCCCTTTTTTGTATGAGAGCCTGTTTTTGTGTTTTGACCCATTGGACTGTATTCTGCCTGTAATCAATAAATATTATTATTGATTAAAATTGCACTTGTGTGGACAATTGAATTTGTTTGTTTTTGAACCGTGACAAGTCTAAACACCACCAGGCTCGTCACAATATTTAGACACCTTAATTTATTTTTAGTTTTGTCACCAAGAAAACAGGGGGGGTCAGACCTATACTGGATCTGTCCGCGTTCAATCGGTTGATTGTAGCGAGACCGTTCAGAATGTTGACCGTCAAACTCCTTCTGCTTGCTGTCAGAAGGGGAGACTGGTTCACCTCCATAGACCTGAAGGATGCGTATTTTCACATCCCGATTTTCCCTCCTCACAGGAAGTTCCTACGGTTCCTGTTTCAGGGCGTAGCGTACGAGTACCAGAGGTTGCCGTTCGGCTATTCCAAGTGCGTGGCGACTGCGCTGGAACCTTTACGTCGTCGGGGGATACGAGTTCTATTCTATCTCGACGACATTCTACTCCTCAGTCGTTCGGAGGAGGTTGCCAGGTCTCATACCAGGCTGGTGGTGGAATTCCTCACCAGGCTGGGTTTTGCTGTGAATTGGAAGAAGAGTACGCCTCTTCCCAGTCAACAGGTGGAGTACTTGGGCTTGACGTTGAGGTCGAGGCCCATGATTGTAACCCTCTCGGAGCAGCCCCGGGTGTCTATCCTTCGCGCGCTCTGGGGTTTCCGTCTGGGAGGGACGGTCACGGCGCTGCAAGTGATGCGTCTGCTCGGCATGATGGCATCTGCTCACACGGTGGTTCCTCTTGGCCTCCTCTTCATGAGGAGGATACAGAGGTGGTTTTTCTCTATGAGAATAGATCCGGTGAGGGACAAATGGAAACGGTTGACGGTTCCTTTGTCGATATGGGGAGATCTCGCCCACTGGAGGAGGCTGGGTATCCTCACCGTTGGGGTCCCCATGGGCAGCAGGCGCTCACACGTCACGGTCTTCACCGACGCCTCTCTCACGGGTTGGGGAGGGATGTGTCGGACCCACGCAGTGGGGGGCAGCTGGACGGAGGTTCATGCTGGCCCATCTACCCTGCACATCAATGTGTTGGAATTGAAGGCGGTCCTCCTGGTCCTCAAACGGTTCGACCACCTGGTGGTAGGCGAGCACGTTTTGGTCAGGACAGACAGTATGACGGCAGCGGCATATATCAACAGGCAGGGTGGGACTCGTTCCATCCACCTGCTCCGGGCGGCGGTCGAACTTTGGCTATGGGCATCCCGCAGGCTGCGCAGTCTGAGGGCGCTCCACATTCCTGGTACAGAGAATATGGGCGCGGATATGATGTCTCTGGGCGGTCCTCGTTACGACGAGTGGGAACTCCGCCCCGACATAGTCAGACAGATCTGGGATCGGTTCGGGGAGGCCTCGGTAGATCTGTTTGCGTGCCGATGCTCTCACAAGTGCCCCTTGTGGTTCTCGGTCAGTCGAGCAGATCATCCCCCCTTGGGGGTGGATGCCTTCTCGACCTTTCCATGGCCGCCCGGTCTTCTGTACGCCTTTCCTCCTGTACAGCTGTTGGGTCAGCTGTTGGAGCGGATACGGAGGGAGCGCAGGACGGTGATCCTGGTCGCGCCGGACCGGGGCACGGCAGTGTGGTTCCAGGTCTTGATCCAGCTTCTGGTCGCTCCTCCTGGGTCATTCCTTGGTCGTCGACGGCCCTCTCACAGCACAGCGGGTCACTGTTCCAGTACCCGATGTTGGGCCAACGACTGTTGGTGTGGCTGGTGGGAGGGTGAGTCTGGAGGGGATGGACCTTTCTGTGGTTGATACCATCCGGAATGCACATGCTCCCTCCACTGTCGCGCTTTACGCTGGCAGATGGCGTATGTTCCAAGAGTGGCAAGAGTGGTGTAAGGCGGGGGGCTGGGACCCAGTCTCCTGCCTCCTGGATACTGTCCTGCGTTATCTCCAGTCTCTCCTTGGTAGACTGTCGGCTTCGACGGTGAGGGTATATGCGGCGGCTATATCCTCCTATCATGAGGGGTTTGAGGGGAATGTCTTGTTTAGCCACCCTCTTGTGAAGCGTTTCCTGCTTGGCGCTCGACGCGTTAAGCCGGTGCAACACTCCTTGGCTCCGACTTGGGATCTTCAATTGGTCCTCGGTCGGTTGTCCTTGGCCCCGTTTGAGCCGCTCGAGCAGGCGCCATTGGGACAGCTGTCTTTCAAGACCGCGTTCCTGCTGGCTGTCACCTCCGCTAAACGCGTGAGTGAGCTCTGTGCTCTTTCGGTACGTCCAGAGTGCCTGTCTTTTCGGGCCGATTGCGGTGCCACTCTGCGACCTAATCCTGCTTTCATGCCTAAGAATATCCGGAGTTCCTTCCGCTCCCGGGATATTGTGGTTCAGGCGTTCCGTCCTCCTCCTCACGCTAGTGAGTTAGATGCAGGCCTTCACCTGTCATGTCCGGTCCGTGCTTTGGGAATTTACCTCAGCCGTACTCAGGACCTCAGGGTTACCGATCAGCTTTTTGTCTGTCACGGTGTTGGTTCTCGTGCCGGTAAGGCACTGTCGAACAAACGCCTGTCCCATTGGTTGTGTGAGGGCATTGCCCTCTGCTACACGTTGGCTGGGCAGGATCCCCCTGGGGGCATCAGGGCGCACTCCACTCGTGGGGTGGCTGCCTCTGCCGCTCTCCTGGGTGGGGCCTCGGTGGAGGACATCTGTGCTGCTGCTTCATGGTCTTCCCCGGGCCCCTTTGTAAGGTTTTACCTCATGGACATGACCGGGGGTTCTGTCTCCCAGGCGGTTCTGGGGTCTGTGGCCTTTCCTGCTTCCCGTCCTTTGGTAGGGTAGCAGGAGTGTGTGGGTATGGGCCACAGTGTGTAGGTCACACGTGGTTCCGCCTGTGCTGTGTGTTCAAGGGGTTCTAGTTCCCTCTTGCTCGCACTCAGGTGGAGTTGACTGCGCCCCCCCTTCATTAGGAAGGATGGGGTGACGGGGCTCCCCGAACCCCTTGATGTGGGCTTACGGGTCCTCAGGGGGTGCATCTGTCGGGCCTCGCGTCCGCTCTAACCCATATCTCGATAGGCTTAAGAGCGGGACGCGATAAGCCAAGTACGATATATAACGGTAGGTTATGTATATAACCTAGTTATATGAGTACGGGCTGAGCGTCCCACTCTTAAGCGGCCCTGAGTCCCCTTGAGGGGTCTTTTACTGGAAAGGGATTTTGGCGAGGAAGAGTGTATTGGTGACCATGCCCACTGTCTTATAGGCTGCGCCTCCATAGAGGCGGGACCCGGCAGGTGTGGGTGTACGTGTTTTTTATTCATGATGGAGTACAATAGGTACATGAGATGAGGTGTATCTCGATAGGCTTAAGAGCGGGACGCTCAGCCAGTACTCATATAACTAGGTTATATACATAACCTACCGTTAAATATCACAACTTGTGTCATCAATCATTGGGGGAAACTAGCCAATAGCTAACGTTATAGATAGCTAGCCTAATAGCTAACGTTATAGATAGCGAATGCTAACGTTTGCAAACAAAGCTAACGTTATCCAGTTGACATTACAGATCATAATATAGCTATGATAACGTTGTCACAACCGTTACACAGGTCTGCGCATTTTAGTCTTCGTTTGGTCTCGATTTAGTATTTTTTGTTTAGTCTCTCCACTCAGTTACAGCCTCATTAGTTTCTTTGAGTTTTTTCTAAACAAAAAAAGCTAACGCTAGTGCTAAGCTATTTAATGCGTTCTATTGTGGTGGATCAACATAATGTAGTGATCCGCCATGCAGTAATGTAGGGAAGAAAGAGGAGAGTTTCCTTTTCTGTATGGTGTAGTGATTGTTAATGGTACATAATTCACCCACGGAACTATTGTTAGGAACAAGAGTTCCGCCCGGACATTATATGAGGTGGCACTACCTGCCACCACGAGTGAGTCTTCTGCACGCAACGTAGCCGTAGCATGTTGTATTTGTGTACTGAATAAATGCTGTTCGCTCTAACTCGAGCTACCGTCTCCGACTCCCATCTCTCGGCACTACACTGGTGACCCCGACATTGGTCTCGCTGAAGTATCAGGGACCGGACCGAACATGGCAAACGATGCCGTTATTATTCGATTGCCGGAGTTTTGGGAGCATTCTGCGGCGGCGTGGTTCGCGCAAACAGAGGCGCAGTTCGCCCTACGAGGGGTTGACGACGACGCCGCGAGATATTACCACGTCGTCTCGAGCCTCGGGAGCACGACAGCGGCGAGGACGGTAGGCTTCATAACAGCTCCGCCTGCCCGGTATAAATATGAGGCGTTTAAGACGCACCTACTCAGGATTTTTGAGTTGTCACCGTCTGAGCGGGCCCGACGCTTGCTGGATATACGTGGCTTGGGAGACAGCAAGCCGTCGGCGCATATGGAGATGATGCTGAACCTGCTGGGCGCCGAGCAGCCGAACTTTTTATTTAAAGAGCTGTTCCTCAGGCACATGCCGCCACGGGTACAGACGGCACTGGCCAATACAAACATTGTGGATCCCCGTGCTCTGGCAGAGGAGGCAGATCGCTTCTACCTGGCCACTCGACACTTTGCCCCAGGGCTAATAGCCTCGACATGCGGTTACACGCCGCAGGGGGGAGGGGCGAGGAAGATCAGGAGCAGCGCTGCCGCAGGCCGGTGTTATTACCACGCACGTTTCGGCGCGAGGGCGACAAGATGCCGTTCCCCTTGCACTTTCGGCATAACGCATAAACGCAGACACCTGCGCCCAGTAGCAGCGGTGAGCGCAGGTATGTCGAACCGGCTGCTTTTCATTAGAGACACACTCTCCGGTTGCAAATTCCTCTGCGACACCGGAGCTCAGAGGAGCGTCCTGCCAGCTACGAAAGAGGACATCGCCGGCGATGATAGAGGTCCACGCCTGACGACCGCCAACGATACCCCTATCCGCACCTACGGTACAAGGACCGTGGAACTGTGTTTTGGGGGCCAGCGGTTCACGTGGGACTGCATCACGGCCGACATTTCGTTCCCACTACTGGGGGCAGATTTCCTGGGTGCACACGGTCTCCTCGTGGACATTAGACATGGCCGCCTAATAAACGCACAGACACGGGCTTCGTTGGCATGTGTCCGCGATGAGGCGACATACGGCGGCCTTCTTACAGCCTTCACCGACCACGAACCCCTCACGTTTTCTGAGTCAAGACACGTCGCCGAGAAGCCCAACGTCGTCATCGGAGCTGTACAGCCGGACCTCGACTACGTCAACAGGGGCTCGGAACAGGCCTCCGACCACGACATCCAGGCCCTCGGGACTGCAGATTCCAGGCTATGCCTGGAGGACGTCGCGATTGGTCACGCGGGTCCGACGCTGCTGGGTGACCTGTCCACCGGACACCCTAGCCCACAGGCCCCTGAGGACTGGCGAAGGCTCGCCTTTGAGGTGGGGTACAACCACCACAAGGTTGAACCCGCCCACGTAGACATTTCCCAGCCCTTAGAGCTGGCCCTCTCCCCCCGCCGAGGCCGTCCGCCGCTACCCCGGGACCCGCCAACGACGGAGCCGCCGTTGGCCTCGTCGACGTCTGTGCCCCCGGGTGTCGGGGAGGACACGGGCGCTTGCGCCGCCCCTACCTCCCCGACCCTGGCTTTCCGCACTCACCGTGGCCGGTTCATGCCCCCGGGCGCCGTGGAGGGCGCAATCGCTTGCACCGCGCCCCGGGTTGTCCGCTCACGCCGCGGCCGGGTCGTGGTCTCTCCCCGCCGTGGAGATTTTGACCATGGTTGAATTCTGGGGGGGCTTGTGTAGTGATTGTTAATGGTACATAATTCACCCACGGAACTATTGTTAGGAACAAGAGTTCCGCCCGGACATTATATGAGGTGGCACTACCTGCCACCACGAGTGAGTCTTCTGCACGCAACGTAGCCGTAGCATGTTGTATTTGTGTACTGAATAAATGCTGTTCGCTCTAACTCGAGCTACCGTCTCCGACTCCCATCTCTCGGCACTACAATGGTGCTTTATTTCCAGCTCAATATGGGGTTTTACAAGTTGATACTTCCCTTTTCATACACAACACTATGCTAGCTTCACAACAACAATGTAACATCCGGTCCGTCCTCCCATATCTCCCGGGGGGAAACAACACCCAACTAGAGCGACACACAAAACCCCAGAACATTACAATAATTCACCCACAGAACGATGTGTTGGGGATAAGGGTTCCGCACGGACAATTATGTTTGTTACTTTCCTGTTGGCAAACAAGTTCCTGTTAGCTAGCAAGTAGCAAGTTGAAGTTGAATAAACGTTTAGCAAGATTTTATTTAGCAAACTACATATTGTGTCATCGTTTTTAGTCAACGACATTGCATGAATAATTTCGTCAGGGGAAAAAGCTTTGTTGACAACCATTTAGTCATCATTTTTGTTGACTAAATTAACACTGTGAGCGACAACAGATTATGATTTGATTGTTTATTTTTTCAGCAGCGTTCTTGAACTTGGACCGTTGCCAGGCAACCTGAACTCCTGGACAGCTTGTTATTTTGTATAGCTCTACACACGTTACTGCTGGACAGCTGAATTTGTTTTACCTTTCTTCTTGACCGAATTCTGCCGTTCTGTCATCTTCTACAAGTTACCAAAGACGTTTCAAATTAACTGGAGAAACGCACCGTGGCACCCTCCTCCCTCTCAACATGAAACTACAGTTTGGGCTTTGGGGCGAAGGGGCAGAGCGCACTGATGTGAAATTAATGTGCGGTGGAGTGATACATATAGTTAAAAGTCCCAGTGCTGTTATACTGAATATCAGCACTCATGGAATGCCTCCTACATTTACCATAACATGTACACTGTGAAGCACTTTAATGGGAAATATGTATGCCTGCTTTCTTTCAGTGGCAAAGAGAAGCAGTGCTTTACACAACTCCTGTGATATGTGTGTGTGATGGTCGTGGGTAAATATGTAGTGTGAACTAAGAATAAGGATGGTTTTGAAATGTAAAAGTTGCATCCCACTCAGTCCTCACAACAGGCTAGGCACCAGCCCACATTCAATACAAGACAGAATTGCAGTAAATCATATTCCGATGGTAATTGATAACACTGAATTTGGCCTTGTAAGGACTGCATTCAGCACACAATAACAGCTTGCTGACGGCAACGCTATTGCATGCCAAGAGCTCACCGCAGAAAAGGGAGTGTGTAGAGTGCAGTGCTTTCAGCCTTTGACGCAAGCCACGCACAAACACAAGACATCATTTACATTTAGTAATTTTATCCAAAGCGACTTACACGTTCTATAGACCACTGCAACACTTCCTGTATTCTGAAATCATGGGAGGGAGAGCGGGGGGAGAAAATGAATGAATGTGAATGAGAGCCTTGACATTAAGTGGTTGTAGGTACGGCTGTGGGGGTGCTGGAGACATGATCCAATAGAGTTGTATACGCCTGAGTCTCCTGAACACGGAGAGACCAATCCCAAGTCGATCTGCACTTTCTCTGCCAAGCTATAGTCACTTTTACACATCTACTGCCGAACTACACATGCACATTTACATTTTGTCATTTAGCTGACGCTTTTATCCAAAGCGACTTACAAGTTTTGTACAACAAGACAGCAGGAAGGATACAACTCTATCAGCTGAGTAACAATGTTCATCAAAGTGTTGAGTGCTACAGTGTAGGTTAGTATATTAGGACAAGTGCATGACAGTAAGGTTGGTTAGGGTTTGAATATTTTCTTTTTGTTTTTATTTTTCATTTCAGATAATGATTGAAGAAGTGCGTCTTAAGTCGACGGCGGAAGATTGGACGGGTTTCGGCTGTCCTAACTGGGGTGGGTAGTTCATTCCACCATTGTGGGGCAAGGACTGAGAATAGGCGGCTTCTCTTTGATGACCCTCCCGGGGCTTGGATAGGAGTAGGTCTGAGGCGGCCAGAAGATGCAGAGCGTAGGGGTCTTGAGGGTGTGTAGTTAGAGACCATTGACCGGAGGTAGGCGGGAGCGGTTCCCTTTGCCGCATGGTATGCTAGCTCGACGGCCTTGAGCCAGTGCAGGTCCCTAAAAAGTGGGGTGACATGGGCCGACTTCGATAGGTTTGAGATCAGGCGGGCCGCTGCGTTCTGAATGAGTTGAAGAGGCTTGGTGGCAGTGGCCGGGAGGCCAGCGAGCAGTGCGTTGCAGTAGTCGAGGCGGGAGATGACTGTTGATTGGACGAGGAGTTGGGTGGCTTCTTTTGTCAGGAAGGGGCGGATCCTTCTGACGTTGCTCAGGAGGAATCTGCAGGTTCTGGTTGTCGCTGCGATGTGAGCAGAGAAGTTCAACTGGTCGTCGAGGACAACACCAAGGTTCTTGGCGGTCAGGGACGCGGTCAGGGACGCGGTCACAGCTGCATTCTCGACTGTGATGGAAAGGTCGTCAGGGGGGAGGATTTGGCCGGCAGGTGGAGCAATTCTGTTTAGCTTAGGTTCAGTTTGAGGTGGTTGGTCGTCAACCAGGCGGAGATGTCGGACAGACCGGCCGAGATCCGCTCAGAGACGTGGCTATCTGAGGGAGGGAAGGAGAGGAAGAGTTGAGTATCATCGACATAACAATGATACGAGAAGCCATGAGACGTGATAATGTTACCCAGTGATTTAGTGTAGAGGGAGAAGAGAAGGGGTCCTAGGACCGAGCCCTGGGGGACACCCGTCCGCAGGGGGCGGGTGGCCGACAGGGTCCCTCTCCATGACACTTGATAGGAGTCATTGAGGTATGATGTCAGCCATGTCAGCGCAGAGCCAGCCACTCTGCGCAACTTGATACCTTTCCATAAACAAAGCCTCGTACAAAATGTAAACCAGTTCTGTATTGTCCTTGAAAAGTATTTGGAAGAAACTAAATTCATTATGTTTGGCACCTCATTCTATTCACACAACACTGAACAAACCCAATGGTCGACTCTAGTCTCTCCCACATATGCTATCCCGGCGAACGCTCCTTCTAATCCTCTTCCAATTATTAGTGTTCATAAATGGGGACTTTCCATCTGATGGCAGCTATTTGAATTGGTGACTACACTGCTATGTTCCAGAAATCCTAACCAACAAGTTATTCACTATAATTTTAGTCATCGTAAATATTATACTCCTCGCACATTACATAAAAGCAAAGCCTTACATCACCTAACCGCTGTTTATGCAATCACAACACAATGGGCACATTTCTTCATAGGTATGGGAATGCCCAGGGGTTGCAGATTTCTGGAAGAATGAAAGTGATGTGTTGTCCACCATATTATCCATAGCAATTCCATACTCACCATCTGTCCTCTTACTTAATGACAGCTCTAACATAAATCTTTCCTCACAGCTGTGAAAAGACTCATAGCCTGCAGATGGAAGCCTTCCCACACTATGTATACAGACATGGTTATTGGACTATATTGATATTACCAACATGGAACACCGGGCAGCTGATATGCACCACCATGCTAAATCTGTCAATATTACATGCTGGAATCATATTGTTTATACTCAAGTCCTTAATACAAACTTATTATGTTCTTCCATGAGGTCCTCGGGTAGTTTTTTTTCCCCCTCTTTGTCTGTCTTTCTCCTGTTTTATATATTGGGATTATTTGTACTGCAAGATCAAATTGCATCTCCTCTGTAAATCGAAAACTTTTGTTTGCAGGAAGGGGAAGGAGAGGTACAAACACAGGGGAGACAGCTTACCAAGAGGGGAAGTAGAGGGCAATAAAAGCAGCTGAATTGGGAAGTGAGGTAGAGTGCAATAGCAATCAGGGTCCATTGGAAAAATACATAAAAAAAAAGCTGGTTCCGGCCATTCTTCTTGGTAGTAGAATATATTCAGACCAGTCGAGGGAGAACTGTTATCAGTGGCGTGTTTATTCACAGCTTACCATCCAAAAGCATATACTGTACATAGAGAGAGAGTAATGTTACTTAGCTTGGGGAAGTTTAAGTAGAGGAGAACCTGTAGGCATGGCCGTAGCCAGCTATGAGGTCACCGAGGTCCGGACCTCGGTAACTATTTGCGAGTGGGCCGTTTGGTCAACGACCGGGGCCGGCCCAATAATCACATCTCTTACTAAGCCCCTCCCCCACTAGGCTGGGAACAGCGGCCCATTATGCGTGCTGCGGCCCAATCACATCTCTTAATAAGCCCCCCCCCCCCCCCCAATAGGCTGGGAACAGCGGCCCATTATGCGTGCTGCGGCCCAATCACATCTCTTAATAAGCCCCCCCCCCCCTCTCTCACCTGTTTCTCGTGTTAGAAGAACAGATGCGGAAACAGGAAAAATGGAGAAACAGAACATGGAGAAATTGCCGGCGGAAAAAATCTGAAAACTAGAGGTGGTCGTGGATGCTGACAAATATAATAAAATAACAGACATGTTTGCTGCTTCAACGTCGTCATCCACAATAATACTAGTGCAGCCGGTGCAGCAACAAGTTCAACACAGCCTCAGGTAGCCAGCCAGGCAGAAGGGCAGAGGAGGGACGGTGAGCTGGAGGAACCTGAGGTAGTTTGTGTGTGCCATCTCTCTCTGCCATGGTGATGTCGATAATAATATTAATTATAACGTTATTTGGTGAGCATCGCGTTGGCTAAAATAAGCCCAGGTTACTGTCAGTGACCGTCACATCTAAGCTGATCAGCACTTCTAATGAGCCGCTGCCCCCTAGTGGCCGGCTGTAACAAACAAGCACACCATTGATTTAATTGCCATATAACTCGCATACAAAGATCTAACTTACTCCTCTCTGAGCATGAATATAAAACAAACAGGTGATAACTGTTACGAACGGGTAAGTGACTTCCAAGTTGTCGAGGTAGAAGAACGAGACGGAGAATGTATTACTATAACAAAACAGTTGAACTGTTTATTAACAGGGGAAAAGCATAAACAATAACAGGGAGAAGACAATCTGTCTGTGCTTGTCCAGCGGTAGGTACGTCCGTAGAATTAGGTGAAGCTCTAGCAAAGAACAAGGAATAGAGCAAATGTTAAATACGTCACATTCTCAACATTCCACGCTGTCAATGAGGAGCAGCAGTCTGACAGCCAATGACAGCACCCAGGTGTGACAGACAATTAGTGATGACAGCAATCAGTGGTGACATACCAGGTGAACAATAACAACAGGAGTGACCCAGGTAGACAGTGGGAGACAATCCTAAGGATGATAGTCTCCCGAACGTTACAGTATCCCCCCCCCGACGAACGGCACCTGACGTTCACCTAGGGGCCTCGGGATGCAGCCGCCGGAAATCATCGATCAGGCTGGGATCTAATATGTCCCGTTGAGGCACCCAAGAACGCTCTTCTACCCCGTACCCCTCCCAATCCACCAAGAACTGAAACCCCCTACCCCTCCGCCTACAACTCAGGATTCTCCGTATAGACAGGCTGACCGTCAATAATGCGGGGTGGAGGAACCGCAGGGAGTGGCGGGGACAAGGGCGATGAGAGGAATGGCTTCAACAGGGACACATGAAACGTCGGATGGACCCTCATAGAAGCCGGAAGGCGTAGCCTGTAAGCCATAGGATTCACCCGACGTACCACTTTAAAGGGCCCTATAAAGCGAGGAGCCAGCTTCCTGGACTCCACCCGGAGAGGGAGATCATGAGTGGAAAGCCAAACCTGCTGTCCCGGACGGAAAACCGGAGCCGGACGACGCTTGCGGTTAGCTTGCCGCTGAGCCTTAACCGAGGCCTTCTGCAGCGCCGTCCGCACTCTGCTCCACGTCCTGCGACAGCGAGCCACATGTGCCTGGGCCGACGGCACCTCCACCTCCTGCTCCTGTTCGGGAAACAGAGGAGGTTGAAAACCATATTGACACTGAAAGGGAGACATACCAGTAGAGGAGGAGAGGAGGGTATTATGCGCATACTCAGCCCAGGCCAACCTCCTACTCCACGTCGCCGGACACCCAGCAACGTAGCACCTCAGAACGCCCTCCAGGTCCTGGTTGACACGCTCCGTCTGCCCGTTCGTCTGCGGATGGAACCCAGACGACAGGCTGACGGAGGCGCCCAGACCGGCGGCGAACGCCTTCCAGAACCTGGAGGCGAACTGAGGACCCCGGTCGGACACAATATCCACTGGAAGCCCATGAACCCGAAAGACGTGCTGCACCACAAGGTCAGCCGTCTCCCGGGCCGAGGGGAGCTTGGGAAGGGGAATGAAGTGGGCCGCCTTGGAGAACCGGTCCACCACCACCAGGATGGCAGTGAACCCATCCGATAAGGGAAGACCGGAAATAAAATCCAGGGATATGTGCGACCAGGGACGCTTGGGAATAGGAAGCGGTCGGAGGAGACCCGCCGGCGCACGGCGAGAGGTCTTACTGCGCGCGCACACCGGACAGGCCGCCACAAAGGAGCGTGTATCCCCCCCCTCTGTCGGCCACCAAAACCTCCTACGGATAAACTCCAGGGTTCTGGTGGCCCCAGGGTGGCCGGTGACAGAGGATGTATGCGCCCACTGCAGCAGGCGTGAGCGTGCCGCCTTGGGCACATACATCCGACCCGGAGGACCCCCACCGGGATCGGGCTCCCGTGCCTGAGCCGACCTCACCACCCTATCTATGCCCCATGACACGGGTGCCAAAATCAAGGCCTGTGGAACAATAGGGTGGGGCTTCTCCTCTCGACCCGGAAGATCAAACTGACGTGACAGGGCGTCAGGCTTGACGTTCTTGGAACCGGGTCGATAGGAGATGGTAAACCGAAATCGAGTGAAGAATAACGCCCACCTGGCCTGGCGAGCGTTAAGGCGTTTAGCCCCTTGGATGTAAGCCAAGTTCTTATGGTCAGTCCAAACAATGAAAGGATGTGCCGCCCCCTCTAACCAATGTCTCCATTCCTCCAATGCCAATTTGATTGCCAATAACTCCCGATTACCCACGTCGTAGTTACGCTCGGCCGGAGACAGCCGGCGCGAAAAGAAGGCACAAGGATGCACCTTACCATCCTTTAAACATCTCTGCGAGATTACCCCCCCCACCGCGGTGTCAGAGGCATCCACCTCCACAATGAACGGAGCCTCTGTGTCGTGACGGATCAGTACAGGGGCGGAGGTAAATCGACGTTTGAGGTCGCAGAAGGCCGACTCTGCCCTAGGCGACCATTCAAAGCCAGGGAGAGAGGACTTAGTGAGAGTGGTTAATGGATTGACTAAGGCGCTAAAATTGCGAATAAAGCGCCTGTAAAAATTTGCAAAGCCCAAAAACCGTTGTAACTCCTTGAGCGACGAAGGCCGTGGCCAATCCAAGACTGCACTCACCTTGGCTGGATCCATGCGAAGATCGCCCTTCGTCAACACAAAGCCCAGGAAGGAAACGGTGTCAGTGTGAAACACACACTTCTCAGCCTTAACAAACAGTTGATGCTTAAGGAGACGTTGAAGCACCTCACGAACGTGCAGTTGGTGTTGCACCATATCGCGAGAAAAAATAAGGATGTCATCCAAATATACAAACACTGACACCCCAATTAGATCCCGCAGCACGTCGTTGACCAGGGCTTGGAAAACTGCTGGAGCATTAGCTAAACCAAAAGGCATGACTAAATACTCATAATGCCCATTAGGAGTATTAAATGCAGTTTTCCACTCGTCCCCTTCTCTAATCCTGACCAAGTTGTATGCATTACGTAAGTCAAGTTTAGAAAAGACCTGTGCCCCCTGTAAGCACTCAAAGGCGGTGTCCATGAGCGGTAAAGGATAACGGTTCTTGATGGAAACGTCATTCAACCCCCTATAATCTATGCACGGCCGCTGATCACCATCTTTTTTAGCCACAAAAAAGAAGCCAGCGCCTGCAGGGGATGTGGACGGTCGGATATGCCCCGCGGACAATGCCTCTCGAATGTAAGTGTTCATGGACACTGTCTCAGGGCGGGAGAGAGAGAACATCCGTCCCCGGGGCGGAGAAGCGCCGGGTAGAAGATCAATGGTGCAGTCGTAAGGTCTATGAGGCGGTAGTGCTTTAGCACGCGTTTTACTAAAAACGTCCGCCAGGTCACAATAGACCGCAGGAACACCTGCCAAATCGGGGTTGGGGGATAATAAAGAATCTGCAACGTCCACCGTCAACCTGGAGAGAGACAAAAGAGGGAGGGGGGGAGGGACGGATGAACTCACGCCAGCGTCAGCGCTGACGCCGCTTCCCATGGAGAGTTCACCCGTAGCCCAATTAATACGAGGATTATGCAGCACAAGCCAGGGGTGGCCTAAAACAATGTCGGAATGAGGAGACATAACAACAAAAAAGTTCAAATATTCCCCCTCGCTACCCGCCACCCGAACCCACAGTTTCCCGGTGCGCTGGGTAACAAATCCACAACCAAGCGGTCGGCCGTCCAGCGAACGGACAGGGATGGGCACCTCTAGTGTCTCTAAAGGAACCCCCCATTCTAGAGCCACCCCCACATGAATCAAGTTGCCCGCAGCCCCCGAATCCACTAAAGCCTTGGCCGTTGTAGAAGAATCCCCCCACCTGACAGTGACATCAAAAAAAGTACGTGAGTCGTGAACGTTTATGACCGGAGAGACATGCCCACCTGCTAGCACCTTCCCCAGGCCTAGCGGGCTCCTGCGTTTCCCGAGCCCCGACAGGCGGCGAAGCGATGCCCCGTGCGGCCACAATGAAAACAGCGCTTCTCGTTGACCCGCCTCTGTTTCTCCGCTTCAGAGAGGTTCAACGCTCCCAGCTGCATGGGCTCGTCATCGCCCCGGTGCTCTCTCATTGGCTGGTATGCTGGCCGATCGACACTAGGAGAGGGACGGAAGAGTACCTGTGACGAAGCCTCCCTCTCGCGTCCCCTCTCCCGGTGACGATTATCTAACCGAATGGCCATGTTAATCAATAGATCCAGGCGTTCGGGTAGCTCCCGCGTAGCCAGCTCGTCCTGCATGCGAGTGGAGAGACCATGCAAAAAATGGACACAGCAGGGAACCTCAGGCCAGTCCGCCTCCCGAGCCACAATACGGAAATCTATGGCGTAGTCTGCTACGGCGCGAATGCCCTGCCGGCAGGACATAAGTCGACTGCCGGCCTCGTAAATGGAAATCACCCTGGAGGTATCGAATACACGGCGCAACTCCAGGGCGAAGGCATCCGCGTCGCGGCAGACCACAGACCCACTCTCCCACTCCGCTGTGGCCCAAGAGAGAGCACGACCCGTGAGGAGAGTTATAATATAGGCTACCCGAGCCACATCACTGGGGAAAGTACGCGGCTGTAGTTGAAAAATGAGAGAGCACTGGGCGATAAACTCACGGCAGCCGGTAGGAGCCCCTCCATAGCGCTCCGGCGCCGGCAGACGTGGCTCTCGGTAGTCCTCCCGATCCACCGGATACCTCCGCTCGCCTTCCCCGCCGATCGATGATGCTCCTCCGGCTGTGGATATCCTCGTTGATGTCGTAGAGCGGGCCTGGCTCACCGCCGCCAACGCTGTCTCCGCCGTCTCCTGAGAAGCCAGGGAAACATCTCCCAGTCGACCCAGCTCGACACCGACTGCCATCTGCCGCTCCATCATGATCCTGAGCTGGTCCCGTAGGCTCACCATCTCGTCCCGTATCTCCTCGTTGGAAGTCATGATGGCTAGAGCTTCTGTTACGAACAGGTAAGTGACTTCCAAGTTGTCGAGGTAGAAGAACGAGACAGAGAATGTATTACTATAACAAAACAGTTGAACTGTTTATTAACAGGGGAAAAGCATAAACAATAACAGGGAGAAGACAATCTGTCTGTGCTTGTCCAGCGGTAGGTACGTCCGTAGAATTAGGTGAAGCTCTAGCAAAGAACAAGGAATAGAGCAAATGTTAAATACGTCACATTCTCAACATTCCACGCTGTCAATGAGGAGCAGCAGTCTGACAGCCAATGACAGCACCCAGGTGTGACAGACAATTAGTGATGACAGCAATCAGTGGTGACATACCAGGTGAACAATAACAACAGGAGTGACCCAGGTAGACAGTGGGAGACAATCCTAAGGATGATAGTCTCCCGAACGTTACAGATAACTGTGTAAACCTTATGCAATATTCATCATTGATATTTGGATACTTGAAATCTGTATGAACTGAGTATAGTACCAAATGAATGAATGAATGAAGTTAGTATAAAATGGAACAGCTCCATGCATTAATTGAATAAACAACTATTTGCTCATTACCAGTATGGTATTGTTTAAATTGTACAGCTTTTTGCACATATTTGTCAGGGAATTCCAACAATTCTGGACCTGAATGTACCAGTTCATTGTAATCATCTCTCTCTCTCCTTAATGTCTAGTCAAGCCAGAAATGGACCTCCCTAATTTCTAAACCCTGGCTGGGTGGTGTCCGACCGATTATAGTGGGCCGGTCTGGGCCAAAAAAAAATGGACCTCCCTAATTTCTAAACCCTGGCTACGGCCCTGCCTGTAGGTAGAGTAGTTCGGTTGAAGATAGTGGATGTCACCTTACAGGTGGTGAAGAACCCAACATTGCAGGTAGCAGCTGAAACGAAACAACACGCTGTCATGCGACTCCCTCCTTGGACCAGTCTGCTATTTCCACATTCCAACTTCTCTCTCTAGCCCAGGTGCTGCTGGCCCATGACATCACTCCTGCTCCTATAGAAAAGCGTAGGAGAACAGGGAAGGAGGGAATAGGGGCAGACCCAGACACCCAGCCCTCCCAATCCTCAGGGGAAAGCATGCGTCTCAGGTCTCCCACTTGATTAGTTCACATTTCTTACAGCTGTTCATTTGCACCATTACACAGTCACGTCTCTAGTCTCTAGGGCCAGCACATATCCTGTGGCAGAAGAAGGGGTGATCCGCATAGTAATCCACACGGTTTGTAAACAAAGAAAACACACACAGTCTAAACAGAGTAAATCCCCAAGGTTTGTAAAGGACAGGGTTCTGTCAACCTGTGGCATGAGCTCCACAAAAGCCCAATAACTCCACTGAACGCTTGGCTTACCCATGGCTACGGGTGTGACCATGGACAAAAGGCTAATGAGTTCAAAGAATGTGTTTCTGTTTTCCAATATGTTCTTCAAAAAGACAAAGGTTATTTAGCACCCATCAAAAAAGAGATTAAATTATTTGTTTATTGATGTGGACTTTGCATAATGTGCTCAAGTCAATGTGAAAGGCAGAGTAGCCCACATTTGTAGCTAATTCCAGTGTGCAAGGGCACAATGGTAACCATGCCAGAGACCAAACAAAACAAAAAAAGGTCCAGGCTGCTGATGACGTGAAAATTCCTGGAATATTACTGAATTATAAGCAACGTATTATCATAGATGCAGGCATAGACGCCTGGCCTTACGAGCACGCGGAGCAGCTGCTCTCCCACTATTGAACTTGGGGGAGCAAGGATATGATCTTGCTCCACCACTTTTTGATCATATGAAAAATATGATATACCCCCCCCCCAATATATAAATCTAACCATAACTACATAATTTCAATCAAATTAATAATACGCAATGACACTTAATAACACGTTTTTAAGTTTCCAAAGATTGCGAACCCCCCCCCCCCCTGCCCCATTATGGTTTGATCCAGTTCCTCCCATCTCCAGCGCGTAGACCTTGGCTCACACTGCCTCACAGCGCTGCAGTCTGGCTGCAGGAGTCAGTGTAAATATCAAAGCCCACAGAGTGTGTCATAATATTGGTGGCAGGCAGGCAGGCTTTTCCAGTAAGTTGTTCAAATAAAAGGATTATTGTAACTGAGGGGTACAATTCCCTGACTGTATTGATAAGTATGGTATCATTAAACCACTACCGCTTTATGTACTTTAATTACTGGCCATACAGTACACGATATATGAATATGATGAACACTTCCCACAATGAAATCGGTTCCAGTCAAAGGTATTAATCAAGTATTTAATGGAGCAAAGGGTACATAGGATACTTTACATTATTCTTTGAATGCACTTGTAAGGCAAAGGAGTATGCGTAGGCAAATCAATAACGAATGTCCATTCTCTGGTTACGCAGGAGGTAATTATACGACCTGAATCTTAAGGAATTATATCTATGGTACACTAGTGATAGCGGGAGATACTGGAAAGGGGTTCCCACTGGTTGTAAGCCAGCAAGGGGGTAGAAGATCTGTCGGTAGTAGGACGTCTGGTCAACGATGACTAGGGAGACTTCAGGTACAGAAGCCGGTGCAGTAGTCTCTTGATCCACAGACGAATACAGCTTGGTTCTCTTGTAGACTGTAGCTCTACAGTGAAGAAAGCTAGGCGGCCTCAGGCTCTCTGAGCGCCGACTCGACTTGACTCCTCTCGGGGTAAATCCAACACGTGCAGGCGTCGGCGATTATCCGCTCCATAAATCATAGGACCAAAGCAAATATATTCCAGCCGCAAAGGCTATGTAGTCGTCGGGTAGATTAATCCAGTGTACATGTCCATACGGTTCTCGCCTAGGTCTCCTCGGGTGAAGGCGCCATGCGGTCGGCCCAGCCTGGATAAGAACTCTAGCTAATACGAGAAAGCGTTGGAGACGCTGGTCACTATAGAATTCTAACCGCACGATACACTATACACAATAGACTATTAAAGACTCAATAGAAATATGTCGCACTCGACGGTATAGTGCCAAACTCTGACAATTCAGTTATTAATTCGCACGCGGTCTCGATGCTCTACTCTGAGGCCAAACAGGCCATACTTCACCGCACGTTGTATCGTGGGTGAGGCTTCAACTTATCGGTAACATGCTAAGTGCACGAAGGGTACGGAGGTAAGGGGGGTAAGGGTCTTCTACATTCACCTGCGCCGTATTTATACGCATGGTGAACAAATAGTGCCACTCTCATTTCTGTCGCCGTATCCCTGGGCAGGGCCGGGGCAAGTACAGACATGTCGTGTCGGTGACTTTGAACTTGGCTCCGGGGGCCGGTCCCTGGCGCCGGTGGACCGCTGTCCAATAGGAGAATGAACTATTATGGTCTAGACTAAAGGGATATTCCGTGTATATGTACAAGGAATATACAAGGGATATCAAACGATATACAAATACTATACAATATATATCAATAAATAAATATATATATTCGGTTTAATCTGATCCTTCGTAACAATTATGTTAGACATAAGTTACTATTGAGTGGTAGTAGAACTTCTACGGTTCTACCACGCAATACATAAAAGTGTTTCACGGTCCCGAATTGCGATCTGGTCATACGGTTTCCTCGAATAAATAATAATAACGTTTCCCTCTCTGGTTGGCGTTAGCTTTAGTGCTAGCCGCTAGCTAACGTTATCTAGATATGTGGTGTGAGCTGGATGACGTTGACTTCATTTCCAAACGTTAACGCTATCGCTATCTATATGGCAGACGAGCAGGGCCGGATTAACGACGGCCGCGGCCCGTGGGCCTATAGTGACGAGGGGCCTCCATTTTTTTTTTTTACTTTACTTTTCTTTTTTCTTTTTTTTTTTGAGATCGATGTCATGATTGTGCACTGCAGACTCAGGGAGGAGGCAGAGAAGGAGAGAAAGAGACACAAGATTTACAGGTAATGGAAATATATCTTTTTTCTCTTTCTTATTAAAAACTTGGCCTATTTGAAAGGAGATTGATTTAATAAAAATGAATGAGCGAAAAATCAATATACAGTGTATATACAGTATAATATATTATTATTATAGTAATTGGCTATCATACTGCAATATAAACTGAGTTTTATAGTGAAAAGAGCAGCTTTATTGGTCAAGATTGAAGGCTCTATATTGCAGGAAATTGCACGTACAGGTTCATTAAATTAAAAAAAAAAAAAAGTCTGCCATGGAGGGGGTCGTGCCGGACACCCTCCAAACTACCCATTGCCTGTAAAAAAAGAAAAAAAAAGAAAATTAGAATAAAAAATAAAATTTAATAAAAATAATATTCTTGCACCCCCACTTTCAACTATAACTAGGCGGCCATGATTAGAAAATGTGCTTGTAGAGCAGTGAAAGTGAAAGCTAATTATTTTGACATGCAGGCAGTGTTCAGAAAAATGTCAGGCAGTGTTCAGGTAGTGTTCAGGCATAAAGTGTTCAGGCAGTGTTCTGTGTTCAGACAGTGTTCAGTGTTCAGGCAGTGTTCAGACAGACAGTGTTCAGACTGACAGTGTTCAGACAGTGTTCATGTTCAGACAGTGTTCAGACAGACAGTGTTCAGACAGTGTTCAGACAGTGTTCATGTTCAGACAGTGTTCAGACAGACAGTGTTCAGACAGTGTTCAGACAGACAGTGTTCATGTTCAGACAGTGTTCAGACAGACAGTGTTCAGACAGTGTTCAGACAGTGTTCATGTTCAGACAGTGTTCAGACAGACAGTGTTCAGACAGTGTTCAGACAGACAGTGTTCAGACAGTGTTCATGTTCAGACAGTGTTCAGACAGACAGTGTTCAGACAGACAGTGTTCAGACAGTGTTCATGTTCAGACAGTGTTCAGACAGTGTTCAGACAGTGTTCATGTTCAGACAGTGTTCATGTTCAGACAGTGTTCAGACAGTGTTCAGACAGTGTTCAGACAGTGTTCATGTTCAGACAGTGTTCATGTTCAGACAGACAGTGTTCAGACAGTGTTCAGGCAGTGTTCAGACAGTGTTCAGACAGTGTTCAGACAGTGTTCAGACAGTGTTCAGACAAACAGTGTTCAGACAGTGTTCAGACAGTGTTCAGACAGTGTTCAGACAGTGTTCAGACAGTGTTCAGGTAGTGTTCAGACAGACAGTGTTCAGACAGACAGTGTTCAGACAGTGTTCAGACAGACAGTGTTCAGACAGACAGTGTTCAGACAGACAGTGTTCAGACAGTGTTCATGTTCAGACAGTGTTCAGACAGACAGTGTTCAGACAGTGTTCATGTTCAGACAGTGTTCAGACAGACAGTGTTCAGACAGTGTTCAGACAGTGTTCAGACAGACAGTGTTCAGACAGATGTGTTCAGACAGTGTTCAGACAGTGTTCATGTTCAGACAGTGTTCATGTTCAGACAGTGTTCAGACAGTGTTCAGACAGTGTTCAGACAGTGTTCATGTTCAGACAGTGTTCATGTTCAGACAGACAGTGTTCAGACAGTTTTCAGGCAGTGTTCAGACAGTTTTCAGACAGTGTTCAGACAGTGTTCAGACAGTGTTCAGACAGTGTTCAGGTAGTGTTCAGACTAGGCCTGCCGCGATAAGCAATAAATTGATTAATTGCCGCGATAATTAAAATGAATGCAATGATTTTGACGGGCGCGATTAATTGCTATTTGCGCGTTTGTTTTAATGAGGCGGAACCAGTGCCCCTTGTCAGTCACTGTCCGTGTTGGGAGGCGGGCCGCTGGCTTTACTACAGAGCACAGCACAGGAGCTCCGTGGGGCAACGCCACATAGCTTAACTACATTTCTCAATAGTGTTGCTCCTTTTAACCAAGTAGCGTTATTTATAGTGTAACGTTAGCTATTTTTAGACCAAGTAGTTACTCGCTACTGCCCGGAGAAACTGGACTGCTAAATAAAGATGAAAGATCGAGTGTTTATTCTCATTCAATGCTAACAACATTAGCTAAATAGCTAACAAACGAAATACAACGTATAGCATAGCTACAACACAGAATAACGTTAATACAATTACATGCATCATTGTTTACAATGAACGGGTGGGGCTAGTCAAAGGACTGGACACGGGGACAAGTTAAACATGAATTAATTTATTATAACGTAGTAGGTAGTTTCGAGTCGTGCTGCAGTGCCTACGCACCACAGCTATTCTATTATATACTGCTTTGACGCTTCCTCCTCATCGTTGATTGCCTGTAGTAGCTGCATCTAACGTTAGTAGCTAACGTTAAAACTAACCTAAAGTTAGTTGTTCACCAACAATCTCAATATTTGTTTTATCATTAGCTCAAAAACACAGAACCGGACGAGACAAGTTGTCGGCTCATAGGTTCTGCTAGGATAATCACAACAATACTTCCAGTCCGGTCGGTGGGCTTCAAAATAAAAGTCTAAAACACCGGAAAAGACGGAGCGGTGGGCTTCAAAATAAAAGTTTTGGGAAATACATTTCTCAAAAAAAAATTCTCTAACCGGTCGCAATAATATCGCTTATCGCGATATTTTCGGGGGCAATTAATCGCCCAGCAAAATGTGTTATCGTGGCAGGCCTAGTTCAGACAGTGTTCAGACAGTGTTCAGACAGACAGTGTTCAGACAGACAGTGTTCAGGCAGACAGTGTTCAGACAGTGTTCAGACAGACAGTGTTCAGGCATAAAGTGTTCAGGCATAAAGGGTTCAGGCAGTGTTCAGACAGTGTTCAGGCAGACAGTGTTCAGACAGTGTTCAGACAGACAGTGTTCATGTTCAGACAGTTTTCAGACAGTGTTCAGACAGTGTTCAGACAGTGTTCAGACAAACAGTGTTCAGACAGTGTTCAGACAGTGTTCAGGTAGTGTTCAGACAGTGTTCAGGTAGTGTTCAGACAGTGTTCAGACAGACAGTGTTCAGACAGACAGTGTTCAGACAGTGTTCAGACAGACAGTGTTCAGACAGACAGTGTTCAGACAGACAGTGTTCAGACAGTGTTCATGTTCAGACAGTGTTCAGACAGACAGTGTTCAGACAGTGTTCATGTTCAGACAGTGTTCAGACAGACAGTGTTCAGACAGTGTTCAGACAGTGTTCAGACAGACAGTGTTCAGACAGACGTGTTCAGACAGTGTTCAGACAGTGTTCATGTTCAGACAGTGTTCATGTTCAGACAGTGTTCAGACAGTGTTCAGACAGTGTTCAGACAGTGTTCATGTTCAGACAGTGTTCATGTTCAGACAGACAGTGTTCAGACAGTGTTCAGGCAGTGTTCAGACAGTGTTCAGACAGACAGTGTTCAGACAGTGTTCAGACAGTGTTCAGGTAGTGTTCAGACAGTGTTCAGACAGACAGTGTTCAGACAGTGTTCAGACAGACAGTGTTCAGACAGACAGTGTTCAGACAGACAGTGTTCAGACAGTGTTCAGACAGTGTTCAGACAGACAGTGTTCAGGCATAAAGTGTTCAGGCATAAAGGGTTCAGGCAGTGTTCAGACAGTGTTCAGACAGTGTTCAGACAGTGTTCAGGCAGACAGTGTTCAGACAGTGTTCAGACAGACAGTGTTCATGTTCAGACAGTGTTCAGACAGTGTTCAGACAGACAGCGTTCATGTTCAGACAGTGTTCAGACAGTGTTCAGACAGTGTTCATGTTCAGACAGTGTTCAGACAGTGTTCAGACAGTGTTCAGACAGTGTTCAGACAGACAGTGTTCAGGCATAAAGTGTTCAGACAGTGTTCAGGCAATGTTCAGACAGTGTTCAGACAGACAGTGTTCAGACAGTGTTCAGACAGACAGTGTTCAGACAGACAGTGTTCAGACAGTGTTCAGGCAGTGTTCAGACAGTGTTCATGTTCAGACAGTGTTCAGACAGTGTTCAGACAGTGTTCAGGCATAAAGTGTTCAGAGAGTGTTCAGGCAGTGTTCAGACAGTGTTCAATCAGTGTTCAGACAGTGTTCAGGCAGTGTTCAGACAGTGTTCAGGCAGTGTTCAGACAGTGTTCAGACAGTGTCTGTCTGTTCAAGCAGTGTTCAGACAGGCAGTGTCCAGGCAGTGTTCAGACAGTGGTTCTCAGGCTTCAGGTAATCAGAGAAGAAGCATGAGTGTCATTGGCATCAGCTGAATCTGAATCTGGGAGAGGCAGCCAGCTGGGTATTGTTTGAAAATGTTCAATACTGATACCCTAACAGTACTTTTTCCAATGCTCTAAAAATACAGAAATAAAGAAAGTGTTGCTGTTCACGGCAGGCCTTCCGGCTCCAAGGCAACAGCTCCAGGGCAACATGTACCCAAAGAGCTTTGTGCTGACTTGCCAATCAATTCATGAAGCCCTATTCGCACTGGACTAGTGTTACGTGGAGACCCATTGTAATAGAAAATTACCCCCCGACATCTGTGATTAGCAGATGCGGATTTGTACAGGTTTTTACAGAGGTATCTGATTTGTAACGACAGCAAATGGCTGCCTGATGCAAAAATGGAATCATGCAGAGTATAGAGTAAAAAGTAAAAAATTCAAGAGTAAAAACTCAATGATAAATCTAATCTATGACAATCTAGGAGGAAGGAAATAATTAACTGTATAACATGCCAGAGACCAAACAAAACAAAAAAAGGTCCAGGCTGCTGATGACGTGAAAATTCCTGGAATATTACTGAATTATAAGCAACGTATTATCATAGATGCAGGAAGAAAATGTGTTTGTAGAGCAGTGAAAGTGAAAGCTAATTATTTTGACATGCAGGCAGTGTTCAGAAAAATGTCAGGCAGTGTTCAGGTAGTGTTCAGGCATAAAGTGTTCAGGCAGTGTTCAGTGTCCAGACAGTGTTCAGTGTTCAGGCAGTGTTCAGACAGACAGTGTTCAGACAGACAGTGTTCAGAAAGTGTTCAGACAGTGTTCATGTTCAGACAGTGTTCAGACAGACAGTGTTCAGACAGACAGTGTTCAGACAGACAGTGTTCAGACAGTGTTCATGTTCAGACAGTGTTCAGACAGACAGTGTTCAGACAGTGTTCAGACAGTGTTCATGTTCAGACAGTGTTCAGACAGACAGTGTTCAGACAGTGTTCAGACAGTGTTCATGTTCAGACAGTGTTCAGACAGACAGTGTTCAGACAGTGTTCAGACAGACAGTGTTCATGTTCAGACAGTGTTCAGAGAGACAGTGTTCAGACAGTGTTCAGACGGTGTTCATGTTCAGACAGTGTTCAGACAGACAGTGTTCAGACAGTGTTCAGACAGACAGTGTTCAGACAGTGTTCATGTTCAGACAGTGTTCAGACAGACAGTGTTCAGACAGTGTTCAGACAGAGAGTGTTCATGTTCAGACAGTGTTCAGACAGACAGTGTTCAGACAGTGTTCAGACAGACAGTGTTCAGACAGTGTTCATGTTCAGACAGTGTTCAGACAGACAGTGTTCAGACAGTGTTCAGACAGATAGTGTTCAGACAGACAGTGTTCAGACAGACAGTGTTCAGACAGTGTTCATGTTCAGACAGTGTTCATGTTCAGACAGTGTTCAGACAGTGTTCAGACAGTGTTCATGTTCAGACAGTGTTCATGTTCAGACAGACAGTGTTCAGACAGTGTTCAGGCAGTGTTCAGACAGTTTTCAGACAGTGTTCAGACAGTGTTCAGACAAACAGTGTTCAGACAAACAGTGTTCAGACAGTGTTCAGACAGTGTTCAGACAGTGTTCAGGTAGTGTTCAGACAGTGTTCAGACAGACAGCGTTCAGACAGACAGTGTTCAGACAGTGTTCAGACAGACAGTGTTCAGACAGACAGTGTTCAGACAGACAGTGTTCAGACAGTGTTCATGTTCAGACAGTGTTCAGACAGACAGTGTTCAGACAGTGTTCAGACAGACAGTGTTCAGACAGTGTTCAGACAGACAGTGTTCAGACAGACAGTGTTCAGACAGTGTTCAGACAGTGTTCATGTTCAGACAGTGTTCATGTTCAGACAGTGTTCAGACAGTGTTCAGACAGTGTTCAGACAGTGTTCAGACAGTGTTCATGTTCAGACAGTGTTCATGTTCAGACAGACAGTGTTCAGACAGTGTTCAGGCAGTGTTCAGACAGATTTCAGACAGTGTTCAGACAGTGTTCAGACAGTGTTCAGACATACAGTGTTCAGACAGTGTTCAGACAGTGTTCAGGTAGTGTTCAGACAGTGTTCAGACAGACAGTGTTCAGACAGTGTTCAGACAGACAGTGTTCAGACAGTGTTCAGACAGACAGTGTTCAGACAGACAGTGTTCAGACAGACAGTGTTCAGACAGTGTTCAGACAGTGTTCAGACAGACAGTGTTCAGGCATAAAGTGTTCAGGCATAAAGGGTTCAGGCAGTGTTCATGTTCAGACAGTGTTCAGACAGTGTTCAGACAGACAGTGTTCATGTTCAGACAGTGTTCAGACAGTGTTCAGACAGTGTTCATGTTCAGACAGTGTTCAGACAGTGTTCAGACAGTGTTCAGACAGTGTTCAGACAGACAGTGTTCAGGCATAAAGTGTTCAGACAGTGTTCAGGCAATGTTCAGACAGTGTTCAGACAGACAGTGTTCAGACAGACAGTGTTCAGACAGACAGTGTTCAGACAGACAGTGTTCAGACAGTGTTCAGGCAGTGTTCAGACAGTGTTCATGTTCAGACAGTGTTCAGACAGTGTTCAGGCATAAAGTGTTCAGAGAGTGATCAGGCAGTGTTCAGACAGTGTTCAATCAGTGTTCAGACAGTGTTCAGGCAGTGTTCAGACAGTGTTCAGGCAGTGTTCAGACAGTGTTCAGGCAGTGTTCAGACAGTGTTCAGACAGTGTTCAGACAGTGTCTGTCTGTTCAAGCAGTGTTCAGACAGGCAGTGTTCAGGCAGTGTCCAGGCAGTGTTCAGACAGTGGTTATCAGGCTTCAGGTAATCAGAGAAGAAGCATGAGTGTCATTGGCATCAGCTGAATCTGAATCTGGGAGAGGCAGCCAGCTGGGTATTGTTTGAAAATGTTCAATACTGATACCCTAACAGTACTTTTTCCAATGCTCTAAAAATACAGAAATAAAGAAAGTGTTGCTGTTCACGGCAGGCCTTCCGGCTCCAAGGCAACAGCTCCAGGGCAACATGTACCCAAAGAGCTTTGTGCTGACTTGCCAATCAATTCATGAAGCCCTATTCGCACTGGACTAGTGTTACGTGGAGACCCATTGTAATAGAAAATTACCCCCCGACATCTGTGATTTCAAGATGCGGATTTGTACAGGTTTTTACAGAGGTATCTGATTTGTAACGACAGCAAATGTACTGCCTGATGCAAAAATGGAATCATGCCGAGTATAGAGTAAAAAGTAAAAAATTCAAGAGTAAAAACTCAATGATAAATCTAATCTATGACAATCTAGGAGGAAGGAAATAATTAACTGTATAACAGTTACAGTATGTGAACCTACTTTGGATGGACTACAGTTTAATCCCAGAAAACGACGATATGCAGCAATACGTGAATTTCACTAAAAGCGTTGGCGTTTCTTGCCTGGACACGCTACTATTTCCAAATCAAATGTATATAATAGGTATTATGTTTCATCATGAATGCATGAAAGGGGGGGCGGTAATTTTTTGAAGCTTTGATCATCACCAACGGCATACATTGTGGAGTAACGTTACACACACACGTTGCGATCAAGGTGAAATCATGGTTGGATCAAAGCAGGATTGATGTCATATAGTCCTTACCTTCACTAGGAGGGACCCCAAAAAGAATATTCCAATTGTCTGATCGCTGAACGGTTGGCGAGATAACCCAACTATCCTCGGGTCTGGCGCTGATTGAGTTAATAACCACCTTGTTTTCTGTCATCTACTCTGTAGACAATATTGTCAGGCTGTGTCTTACACACATCAGAGCCAGATTTGCTTACCCCATTGAATGGTCAATACCAAGGGCATGTTGAAGTGGATGACACAATGGGTGAGCTCTGACTATGTGAAATACAAGCCTGTGGAATAATGCTGCTGAACCCTTTTCAATGCTGGCAGCATCTACTCATTATTTAAACCACTGGCTAGATTGGTTTATTATTGTTGAGATAAGAGACTCTGTATGGGGCTGTTAGTGACTGTCCAACTGTACATATGACTGTTTACACTTGTAGCTGTTTACCTGTGTAGATCACTGTCTCCACCAGAGATTGCCATTGGTGCATATATATCTGTCTCCACTGGAGGGCGCTCTGGGCGTAGCTACTCCAAAACCTCACAATTCTTGTTTATATGCTAATATCGATATAGCTAACTAAGTATTTATCGTCGCAAAGATGACATCCAAGACTCCAAGACCAAAACGAGGCGATGTTCCGAATGAGGAAGAGGCTGACGATACTTTTAGCAAGGCCTGGCTGGCCACCCTGCTTGAAAGCCACAAAGAGGCTATGACCACCGAGTTCAGAAAAGCCATTACCGCTTTGGAAAATAAACTTGACCAAATGCAGACGGACGTGGCCGACAATGTACAGCGGGTCGATTCCCTGGAGGAGAATGCAGAATCTGTAAGCGAAAGAATTACGTCGCTGGAGGCTACATGTGCGGATCTGAGGGCTAGCCATGTGGTGCTAAAGGCTAAGGCGGAGGACCTCGAGGCTCGAGGGTGACGTAACAACCTTCGGATCATTGGACTACCAGAACAGATTGAGGGCCCGAGACCAACATCCTTCTTCGCCACCCTTTTACCCCAAATTCTTGGGGCAGAGACCCTCCCTAACCCTCCGGAATTGGACCACGCACACAGCTCTCTGGCAGCTAAACCGAAGCAGGGTGAAAAACCTAGGCCCGTTATCATCAGGTTTCATAACTATCAAACTAAAGAACGGGTGATTCGGGAGGCCAGAAAGAGAAGAGCGGAGATGCAATACGATGGTCAACAAATTGCTTTCTACGAGGATTATACCCCGGCTGTGTTGGAACAGCAAGCACCGTACCGCGATGTGATGGCACTACTTTACAAGCGGGGGCTGAGGCCTAGTCTCCACTACCCTGTTAAACTGATGATTACGGAAGAGAGCAGGGACAGAATACGCTTCACGTCTATTGGGGATGCCGAAGCGTACCTCAAGGCCAAGTTAGCCTAGCGTGGACGGCTACCCAACGTATACCCAGTGGTAAGCTAATCTGACGCCGGGAGCAATGAACAATGAACAATGAATGTAGAATGCGAGACTGAATTTATAGACATTGGTTGGGCTACATTGGTCGACTGCGTTAGACCTGATAATTAGACCTCATGGGGGGATGCTATTGACATTAAGCGGACTGGCTTCTGAAACTGAACTCTATGCTTCCCAAACAGCCAACGCGGATTATATTTTGCCCGTATTTCTAACGCCTTTTTGCTTTTTTTCATTATTCTTTGATAGCCCTTATCTTACATATCACTGCTGGCGGGACAAAACCTCATAACTCCATAATTTTTTATTTATTTTTTTATATAAATCAACTCCGTAGATCATCCTCCATATGTGTGTGTGGGTTTTATAAAGTTTAAACAATGGGAAAGCATTAAACGATCATCTGTCTAAACCTCCTAACTCTATTCACCCTCAAATCTGTGTTCGTTTTTTTCATCTGCTGAAAAGTTGGGTTTTTGGAGTTATGAGGTTTTGTCCCGCCAGCAGCGATATGTCTCTCTCTCATTCAAACTGTAGACGTTCCCTCTGTTTATGGGCTGCTAAATAAACAGAATGGATCGGTTTGATAGGATAATGAAGGTTCTATATGTACGCGTTAGGGGTACTCAATGCGCAGAGACTGGGCCTGAATTTACTAGGCCATTTACCTAGGCCCAACAGACACTCGGGGACAGCTGAAACCAACAGCAACAGCATTAGACATGATTACGACGTACTGAGTGTTCGGCTGAACTTGTGGACCTTGGCTATATTATTATAGTGCTCAGTCACTATAGATTGTCCGCCTATGCCTCAGAAGGGGAATATTGTTATTTCAATCGGAGGGACTCCTTCAAAAGGAACCCTATGCCAACCAGGTTGCTATAGCCATGACCTTGTGAATGATTGCATGCCGTTTTCTTCTGCTCCCTATTTTGTATTTTTTGTTTTTGCCCCCCCCCCCTTCTTTTTTATTTCTATTTTTATATATGTATATACTCTTTTTCCTTTTTTTCTTACCTTAATTTGTCTTTTCTTTTGTATGGATTTATTTATATACATATGACTCTCTATGCAGGGTGAGCATATTCAGGGTGCACATGCTCCTCTTAATATTTGAGTGTCTCAATACACATAAACCGGATAGTATCTATTGGGTAGTGGGGGTTGTGTATGCATGTTTCAAGAAGCACCCAAGGTACTGACTGAACCAATTCAATTTGCACACGCTTATTTTTACTGTCTTAAGGTATAGGTCTCTGGCACTGCCGAATGTGACTAACCATATTACCTCCCTATACATATTTTAGGTACATTGTGAGGTCCCTGAATTGTGTAACCCCTGTAGCTGCATATACCTCATGTTTATTAATATTTTACTCTTTAAATGTATGTATATAATTTTTTGTTTTTTAAATAGGCAGAAGGAGAAAGGGGGGAAGTGAAAAGAGGAGAGTGGCACTTCTTTTTCAACTCTGTTTTGGTTTTGCAATCTTTATATCCCTAGTGGGCTTGGTAGCAGGGGCTAAAGACACTCTCCCCGAGCTGCTGTAGGTTGGAGGCGGGCTTTGCCCAGGTCCACTGAATTATAGGCTGACCTACACACACTGTAACGCCTCGGTTTACTTGTCCACTCTTAACTTTCTATGGGTCACACTCCTTATTGGGAGTCATTGGTAGCGCTTTTATGTCTAATCTCTAATGGATACGCCCCGAGTTGTGTTGCAAATATCTTTCATTTTTATCCCAGTCTTTAATTTTTGAATTTAAGAATCCCTTTTGTTGTTTTGGCTTTTATTTCTTATTTCTCTGGCAGTTCAAATGTTCTTTTATCACAATTTAAAGGTTTATACGTAACCATATTGGAGGCTTTTCGAAATTGACGGGAGAGAGGGGGGAAAAGGGGAGTGAGGATGAAGTCTCCACCGGAAGGAAAGTATCCTGAGAGATACAGAGGCTGTTGCTGTTCCCTTAGGGACCAAGGGATGTACCCCCGGGTGAGTATGGTTGTGTATGGTTGTGTGGGTGTATGTGTGTGCGTCAAACCTCCCCCCTTTTCTCTATCCCCCTCTACCTTTCTCCTCTCTTCTAATGTTTTATCTTCTCAACTCAGGTATGTATATACTTAACAGAACATGGCAGTGACGGGCAGGAACATCCGTTTCGTCTCATGGAATGTCAAAGGGATGAATAGCTCTATCAAGGCTAATAAGGTACTTAACCATCTACGACACCTCAAGGGTGACCTTTGATTTTTGCAGGAGACACACATCTGCACCTCAGATATCCCCCGCATTAAGAGAGCATGGATGGGACACGTTTTTCATTCTAAATTCTCAGCAAAAGCCAGGGGAGCTGCAATCATTATACATAGGGATGTACCCTTCGAGCCTGCCACCATTCTAACTGATCTTGACGGACGATATGTTATAGTGTCGGGCAGGCTGCAAAACATTCCAGTGGTTTTGGCCTCAATATATGCGCCAAATTGGGACAATGATAAATTTGTGTCTAATTTATTTTCCTCGATACCTAACCTTAATGATCATCACATAATTATCGGAGGAGACTTTAACCAGGTCCAAAACATAGAATTGGATAGGTCCTCGGATAGACGAACTACCATCTCCAAAGCAGCGAACATCCTGAAATTTCATATGGAACAACTTGGCCTTATAGACCCTTGGAGAGCAAAATTTCCTACCGATAAACTTTTCTCCTTCTTCTCCCATGTCCACCACACGTATTCGAGGATAGCCTTCTTTTTGCTAGATGAAAAACTGCTACATAATGTAGTCTCTACTAAGTACCATAGTATAGTCATTTCCGATCATGCCCCGACATCCGTTGAAATTAACTTCCCCCAGGGTAGAACACCCTCTAAATTTTGGAGATTCAATTCCCACTTATTATCTGAACCTGAATTTAAGGATTTTATTCATGCACAAATAAAAGTCTTCTTTGAGATAAACGACACACCTGAAGTTGGCAGTGACATGCTCTGGGAGGCCTTTAAGGCATATCTCCGCGGACAGGCCATCTCCTTTACCTCTCATTTTGGGAAGCAGGAACAATCCAAATTAACGGATATATCAGATGAGATTAAACGATTGGACATCCAGTATTCATCTAAACCAACTCCTGCTCTATACAAGAAACGACTCCAGCTCCAATCACAATATGATTTGCTCTCAACTAGTAAGATCGAGAGACTACTCTTGCACACCAAGCAACGTTTTTTCGAACAGGGGGATAAGGCCGGAAAATTACTTGCGTACCAAGCACGAGTGGTGAGTGCCTCTAGACTGATTCCCAGGATAAAATCCCAATTGGGTGTCACTACAACAGACCCTACGGAAATTTCTGAAATTTTCTCTGACTATTATTCCAAACTTTACACGTCGGAATCTTCACAGCAGGACTGGGATCGCCCAAACCCCCTCAAGTCTCTCAAGTACCCTCAAGCGAATAGAGCAGAGGCTGAAGAGTTAGGCACGCCTATAACCATCTCTGAAGTGACTGACGCAATCAAATCTTTACAAAGTGGTAAATCACCCGGGCCAGATGGCTATACTACAGAATTTTATAAAACTTACTCCGTGTTGGTTGCTCCTTTCCTACTGAGAGTATATAACGACTCCCTTCTAAAGGGCCAAATGCCACCCACGCTATCAGAGGCGTCATTATCCCTGCTGCTCAAAAAAGGTAAAGACCCTCTCCTTTGTAGCAGTTACAGACCAATCTCCCTCCTTAATGTGGATTGTAAAATATTGGCTAAGGTCCTTTCATGCCGTCTTCAGAAGGTGGTCCCGTTCCTGATAGACCCGGATCAGACTGGTTTCATCATGGATAGGCAATCCTTCTTTAACATCAGAAGGCTGCTAAATATCCATTTCACAACCACGACAGGCGCGCCAGAAATGGTACTCTCCCTAGATGCTGAGAAAGCGTTTGACAGAGTGGAATGGAGGTACCTGTTCCATACACTTGAGAAATTCGGTTTGGGACCGGGTTTTATTTCATGGATAAGACTCCTATACTCGTCCCCGGTGGCCTCGGTCAATGTTAATGGTACCAAGTTGGGCCAGTTTGCGCTCTATCACGGTACTCGTCAATGATGCCCGCTTTCTCCCTTGCTCTACGCGCTCGCCGCAGAACCCTTAGCCATTTGGCTTCGCAGTGAGGTTAGATTTGAGGGGATTGAGAGGTTCGGCCTGTTTCATAAACTCTCATTGTATGCCGACGATCTCCTACTTTATGTCTCCAATCCGTCATCATCCATCCCTGTTATCCTTGATATTCTAGAACAACATAGGCAGCTCTCTGGATACAAACTCAATCTCCAGAAAAGTGAATATTTACCGGTTAATGCGTCTGCGGAACGTCTTCCTCAATCGCTTTTCCCCTTTAAAAGGGCCATGGAAGGATTCACATATCTAGGGATTTTTATGGCCAAATCACAGACGGAGCTCTTCGCAAAGAATTTCCGTCCTCTGCTGGAGCGCTTTAAGCTAGATCTGACGAGATGGTCCTCTCTCCCCCTCTCGCTTCTGGGAAGGGTTAACCTGATAAAGATGGTGGTCCTACCCCGATTTCTATACGCTTTTCAGCCTATACCGATATTTATTAATAAAGCCTTTTTCACTTCGATTGATCAACTTATAGGTTCATTCCTGTGGGGTAACAAAATAGCACGTATTAAGAGGACGATTATGCAACTTCCCAAATCGGAAGGGGGTTTGGCTTTGCCTAATCTTCGCTATTACTACTGGGCATGTAATATAAACAAACTCCTTTACTGGAGGACCAGGAGGGAGGAAGAAGACCAACCCCAATGGGCTCGGATGGAAGTCTCCTCTTCAAAGTACTCACTCTGGTCTGTGGCGACATCTCAATTACCCATTTCGATCCCTATTAAACAGGTGGCTCAGAACCAAATTGTGACGGAAACTTTGAAAATCTAAAGTCAGTTTAGGAAACAATTTGGCCTACACGCTCCGTCAGGGCTAGCTCCAATCTCTCGTAATCACCTATTCTTACCATCCTGTTCTGATCCTGTATTCAGAAGCTGGGCAAAAAAAGGTTTGCTAACCATTAATGACCTCTACTCCGGAGGTGTGTTCTCGTCGTTTGCAGAATTGTCAAAAAAAATTGGTCTCCCAAATTCCCACCTTTTCCGTTTTTTTCAGATCAGACATTTAGTTCAGAACCAATTCCCACAATTCCCTGGCCGTCCTCCAGACTCTAGGACTGACCCTCTCCTATCGCTCGGTACCGGGCGGAAAGGGCTCGTCTCAATTTTATATGATAAAATATTTTGGATGAACCCAACTTGCATAGACTCCCTGAAAGCCAAATGGGCAGAGGATCTGGGAATTATCATTACAGATGAACAATGGGATCATATACTAGACCTGGTACACACTCCCTCTATATGTGCAAGACACAGTTTGCTGCAGTGTAGGATACTGCATAGAGTTCACTACACCAATGCGAGGTTAGAAAAGATATACCTGGATAGAACGGATGCGTGTAATAGATGTAAACAATCTCCAGCCGATTATATGCACATGTTTTGGACGTGCCCCAAACAAAGTTTTGGACTACGATATTCGATACACTGAGTAGGGTCCTGGGAGTGGCGTTAGACCCAGATCCACTCACTGCCTTTTTCGGAATCCCGAATACCCCTATGATAATATCTAGGGCTGCAAAACGAGTTGTGGCGTTTACTACCCTCCTCGCTAGGAGACTTATTCTCTTTAAGTGGATACACCCTTCCCCACCCACTCACAACAGATGGATACATGAGATACTACATTGCGTTAAGCTTGAGCGAATCAGATTCTTCCTAAAGGGCTCCCTTGAAACATTCCAAGTGACCTGGCAACCATTTCTGCAACACATCGATACCCTGACTATCAATGAAGAGACTTAGAAAGGATAGTGTGTGTGTGTGTGTGTGTGTGTGTGTGTGTGTGTGTGTGTGTGTGTGTGTGTGTGTGTGTGTGTGTGTGTGTGTGTGTGTGTGTGTGTGTGTGTGTGTGTGTGTGTGTGTGTGTGTGTGTGTGTGTGTGTGTTTGTGTGCAGGGCCCCCTCAGGGGGTGTGCGAGCAGTGCGGTCGCACCGGGCCTCGCGGGAAGGGGGGCCTCGCACATTTTTCTTTGTTTTTTTTGTTTTATTATTTTTTATTATTTTTCATAATCTTTTTTTGCGAGGCCCCCCTTCCCGCGAGGCCCTTTTTCATCACAGACCTAAAATATAGTTTTGCTTATATGCTTATATATTTCACATTAGACACGTTTGTAGAATGTGTCTGACTTGTTCCTGGCTCTGCGGCTCTGCAGCAGACATACTCACTATTGGAGCTCTGGGGCTCTGCAGCAGACATACTATTGGTTTCAACGACGGGAGGGGTTACATGTGTACAGTCGGCCGGCGTGCGTCAGCTGCGTTTGACTATTTCGCGCGTGCAGCATTGGAGGTTATGCTTATGCCAGCCAAGACGAAGAGGACGGTCGTTCGGCAGATGGACTGAAGATGAAAGTTGTTGCATGTTAGACAGTTCAGTCAGGCTAGCCATGTCGGCTTAGCTAAAGGCAGGGACAGCTAGTTAGCTTTAGCTACGTTATAATATCGAGTGCTAACGTGTGGTTCAGTCGGGATAGCCATGTCGGCTAGTAGCTAGCTTAGCTAAAGGCTAACTAGCGTTAGCTAACCTAGAGAGAGCGCGTGCAGCATTGTTATGCCAAGATGAAGAGGACGGTCATTCGGCAGATGAACTTCGTCAACTCCACGCGGTTGTCTCCATCCTCTTGGACGTTTGGTGAGTTTTTAATGCACTCTATTCTATTCCCGCCGTGGATATCTCTCTCTCTCTCTCTCTCGGGCCGGCTAGCTATCGTGGCTAAGGCTAACGTTATGTTGGCTAACGTTATGTTGAGCCAAGCGGGCCGGCTAGCTAACGTTATATTGAGCCAAACGGGCCGGCTAGCTGTTGTAGCTAATGTTATATTGAGCCAAAGCGGGCCGGCTAGCTAACGTAGCTAACGTTATATTGAGCCAAACGGGCCGGCTAGCTGTTGTAGCTAATGTTATATTGAGCCAAGCGGGCCGGCTAGCTAACGTAGCTAACGTTATATTGAGCCAAACGGGCCGGCTAGCTGTTGTAGCTAATGTTATATTGTGATATAACAATATTGTGTCCTATGAAAAATCCTTTTACATCCTTGGACTTGGGTTTTTCCCTGACCTGCAGGCACACATAACACTTCCCCTGTCCTGCAGGTACACATAACATACTGATCCAAATCGGTGCATTCTGGCTAGATTACACTTCTTTCCTGTCAGCGCTGTTACAGGCTCTTAGGTAGGTTACTATCTGCTAGCTTACACCTAGCCATTTCGAAAAGGGTGTGCCATTCCCTCTCTGCCGCACCGCTCTGGTGTGGGGGACATGGACGTGACGTCTCGTATTTTATCCTATACCGTCACAATAGTGATTGGAACTTTCTATTTTCGAACTCGGTTTCGTGGTCGGATCTCAAACATCTTAGGTCGCTTTCACACAGGGGCTGTTTGGTCCGGACTTTCGGACCAGAATTCGATAGTCCGGTTTTTCGGGTCTGTGTGAATGCGCGTCGAACTCGGTTCGCGGACCAAACAGTCGAACTCTGGTCCGCCTGAAAACGTAGGTCTCGGTTCGGCTTCATCGAACCAAACGCGAACCAAATATAGGAAGTGATTATTATTACCACTACTCGCAGCACTCACTGCAAAACAAGCACACTGCATCTAATCTCTCTATCTAAGTGGAGGATCTTATCATCGCTCCAGACCACAAAAAGAAAGACCTAGACAGGTTAAACCATTTTATAGGTATGGACTTAGACCAGTCCGCCAATTGTGTAAAAGATATCCCAGAAGAGATATGGTGGAAAAGGTCCTGAGATGTTTTTTTTGTTTTGTTTGACTGAAGTGAAAATGTATATAAACTGTGGGTAACTTCTTTCTATTGGACAGCCTGTACTCGCCGTGACCTATGTGTCATAGTATCCTTTTTTGTTGATCCCACAGAGAATCATTGAACTACATCAAATATGTTTTTCTGTTACCCCAGAGGTGCTGCAGATGGACAGCAAGAGCTTAAAGGCTTAGAGCCTACAAAGATACTGTCAGCGTGTGAAGCTGAGTATATATCTCTAGCTATGACAATAAAAATGTGTTTATCTAGAGCAGGGGTGGCCAACCCGCGGCTCGCGAGCCGCATGCGGCTCTTTGCCCGTCAATGTGCGGCTCTTCCATCCATAAAAAATATATATATATATTTGTGACTTTTTTTTTGGTGACTTTTTTTTTTATGTCACTCATTCCATAAAGACGTAGAATAAACATTAAAAAAAATGTAATGGGCCATTTGCATGTTTTTGGTATCTGAATCTAGGAACATATATGGATCAGTGTCAGAAATAGTGTGTATTTTACTAGGCTTGAGTAAATTGTAATGAACCAAAGGAGAATATCAATTATATTTAAAAAAGAAATTGTTATCTTTGACTGTGAATAACACCATGCTAAAATTGACCAGACCTGAAAAATCTAAGCAAATGAATAAAGGGAAGATGATTAAACAGAAGTCAAGTCAAGTCAAGAGTTTTAATTGTCACGGCATACAGGTATACAATGAAATGCGGCTGGTCTTGCCCGCGACGATGTGCAATACAGTGGTACAACATAATAGAATCCAATAAAAAATACAGTGGTACAACATATTAATAGAATCCAGTAAAAACAACAGTGCAATAAACAGGTACATGGTGTGCCATCTCGGTATCTGTACATAGTATTTACAGAGCATATAGGACATGCTAGGTAGCTTTAGTAGTGCAGAAGGTTTTGTAGATACAGTACTGAATTCTGCCATCTTTTTTATAATGTACATTTCTCCACCATTTTTCATCGTATTGCAACACCGTTTTTTGCAAGACGTTCACAGAAAGGTAAAGAAACTAACTGCGTTCTGTTTTATGGCAATAACGTTCAGGTTTGTGGGAGATAATCCCAAAAAATCCAGAAGTCAGATTATTGACAGGGGCTGGTGTGAGCTGGGTAGGGTAGTTTTTCGAAATTCGAAAGCCCTGAGTCTCTTCCTTCAAAAGACTACACTCACTTTTGGCTGTGCCACTTCCTCCTGTCAATATGCGCCGGTTTCCGACTCAATGCCCTGAGATTCTATAATCTTATATTTCACTAATAACAGTTAAAATAATTGGTAAACAAACGTAATGCTGAAAATATACACTTTTACTGTATTTCTCTGGCTTAAGAGGTTAACCCTGTGAGGCCCAAATTAAAATGACATTAGCAACTTCAGAGGCCAGAGGGTGGGACATATAAACACATTTACTATCAAATAGCATTGTGAGGCTGAACAACAGGACCAATTGACTATACATGTGCTTAACATTTTTTAAATAAACATTTTATTTAAAAAAAGTGATTTTGTAATTTTGCAACCGTGGGTCTCACAGGGTACTTTTAACCCTGTGAGGCCCAAATAAAAAAGACATTAGCAACTTCAGAGGCCAGAGGGTGAGACATGAAGGGTGCCGTGACTGAAAAAAAAGGTTGAGAAACGCTGGTATATGGTGTGGCTCTTTGTGGTACCACAGTAATTTGTGTGGCTCTTAGTCTCTGACTGGTTGGCCACCCCTGATCTAGAGCAACTGTTCGAAGTGATGGAGATAAGGTTATGAATACATTGTTCAAGATGTAGTAGGAAATATATCCTCTCTACCAAATATGGTGTTTTTGTAGAATGGGCGTTCTGTCTAAACCATTTAAAATAATAAACATTGTGTATATATGGAAATTGTTGTTCATAAGGGCAACCAGGGAACCATTGTGGTTATTAGGAACCCGAGGTGTCAATATAGATGTAAACATGTCATTAGAAATAATATCCTCTCATCAGGTATGCCATCGGATAAGAAAGAATGACACCGGTTTACTGTCCAACGGACAACAGGATAATAGATACTGTGAAGGGTCATGTTTAATGTGAAGATATTGAATGCCATACCCTATGAATGTTTTTGAGTTTATATATATATATTATTTCCTTTGTTAAAGATGTTTTTCCCAGAAGTCAGCCAGTGCACTAACAAGTGGGAGTGTTGAGATAAGAGACTCTGTATGGGGCTGTTAGTGACTGTCCAACTGTACATATGACTGTTTACACTTGTAGCTGTTTACCTGTGTAGATCATTGTCTCCACCAGAGATTGCCATTGGTGCATATATATCTGTCTCCACTGGAGGGCGCTCTGGGCGTAGCTACCCAGGTATTCTACCTTAGGGGCGACTATAAAAGGGAAGGTCCCCACCCCTTTCTTTCTCTCCTCCTACGGCTCTCAAAGAGAGTAGAGTGTTGTACAACTACTGAGTCATTCTACAGAAACGCACACTTTTGGAATAGCAACATGTCCTACATTTAAACTTAAGTTACAATATTGGTTAACCCTTTGACTTTATGAATCCACATAAATGGATTAATTAAATGATTAACACTTTGATTGCCTAAGGTTAAATTCATGATATACCATCCGTTGCCAGCTCTATTTAACATTGAGAAGTTCCCCTTCTTTGCAGGGCTATAACTTTTTAAATTCTATTGCTAGATTGCCATTATTAGGGCCCATTCAAGGTCCTATATGTATTGTTCATGGTGTAGCAACGTTAAACTTTTTCATTCACATTCATACTAAAATATGGTCTAAAGTATAAGTATGTTTTCATCTCTTTCTGCAGCTTTCTCCAGAACGTGATTTATAGCCCCAAATGCATTATATTGATGATGAAATACAGTTTGGTAGGAATCTGTGCGAGATCAAAAATTTCAATTGGACGTACTTCTAGAATTTACTACACGTCATCTGATGTTGACCGGATGGGCGAGGGGGCGTTTATAATTCCGTGGGCAACGTTATACCATTCATCTAATGTGGGTCATATGTTCATCATAGCAGTTAGTAAAGAACACGTTAGAATATAACGCTAAAACTCACCCCAGTCTCCTCGGGCCGTTGGGCGATCAGCGTGGAGTTCAATTATGGGATGTCGAAATACCGGATCTATTTCCAGGTTGTATAATAGTATATACGTCCAAATCATGTTGTTTTTTCGAGTTATTTCCACCGATCGATGTTCACTGTGTGAAGACTGAGTCTCTCTAACATTAGCGAGTGCCCGGACCACATATGGAGTGAGTCCTGCCGGGTTAAAGGTTGACATCTGGTTTTTCGATCTGCCGATCGGCCACCAGATGGCGCTCTTGAACCGCTAGAGGATTGAGAGGAGATCGGAACTGTGTGTCAAGGCTGCAGAGGGGAAATATGATTCCGATCACAGATTTTTGAAATATTGATATCAAAGACGAGTTCCGGCGTCCTCGGCAACTTGAGCATGGCGGGGAATGACAAGTTCCGGCATTTTCGGCAGTTAAAGTGTTAAAAAGAAAAAAATTTACTTTGACTTAAAGAATGCTTGTGCCATATTTTTGTCACTGGTGTTACCTCATACCTTTAACAATATTAAAGTATTTTTAGAAATGTTTTTTTCACAATCTATTCTGCACATATAGTCAGAGGCACAGTAGGATAATGATAATGCAAAACATTTGGAGATTATGTATTTATTTATTTTAATCAGGTTTGTGAAAAGTGTGATTGTGTGTTTGCTTATTAACACCATCATATCTTAATAATAATATAATAATAACAATATTTGAAGGACAGTCATACACATTTAATGATAGTATCCTTAACATCCTAACTCTTGAATGAAGCAACGGTCAATTGATATAAAATCATTTACAAGTCAAATGTGACACTTTTGATTTCATATGACCCAAAAAAACACATGAACACCAGTGACACAATAAAACACCAGTGACACAAAGAACACTAAAGATTGTTTTATTCAATATCAATTACTTATTTGAGATAGAAAATGGTGTATTTAGTACAAAACCAACGATTATCACTGACATTAAGTCAAATAAATTTAGTTATTTATATATTTATATATATTTATATATTTATTTTATATATATATTTATTTATATAATTTATATTTATATTTAGTTGTGATCATGAAATGGGTACTAATGAGTTATATTGTATGCATAACAACTTCTTTAAAAGCTTTTACTGAAGCTTATTTACACAAGATAGTCACTGGTGTTACTGGTCGTCACTGGTGTTACCATGAAGAGCAGTAACACCAGTGACGGTAACACCAGTGACCATTTTCATGAAATCTGTATTTTACAAAATGGCAGCTACAGTACCTCAAACCACATGTTGCTAATCATGCTAAACTCACTAAAATATGTAATTTAATCCATTTGTATTGATTATTGAGTATTGATATCTTCTTAAAAAATAGGTCATACCAGTGACTCTAGCTAAATGTCTCGTATGAAATTATGAGATAAATGAGAACATTTCCAACATTTGAAAAAAGACAGCAGACTGATAATGTACCTTTCTTCAAAGTACTTCAGGAAGTAGGATGTAGGAAGTAGGAAGTGATGTCACAAGTCTTTGGATTTTTTTCAGAATAGGGATTTTTGTTAAGCGGTAACACCAGTGACATGACACCAGGGGACAGCTATTTCCATTATATTATTTATAATATTTAGTTGGTATTTAATTTTTTTATGTCAGCCACTTCATACATGTGATAGTGGTGTATACATTCTTGCATTTAAAATGGGAGAGAAATATATTTGTAAACTCTAAATATGCCCCTAAACCCCAATACATGACATTGGGGACAAGCACTTTTCTTGTACTTGGAATTTCATATAATTGATTAAAAACAAATATTGCCCAATTCTTACCTCAAATAGGTATAATTGTTCAAAGAACATTTTACATTATTCAAATATATAAATTAAATGTGACTACAAAGTCTGTTTAAAGTGTATGCTTTCTGCAAAGGCTGGGGACAGAAAAGTGTGCGTTTCTGTAGAATGACTCTACTGCTTATGTGTGAATAAAAGAAGCCACGCCAGTTCAGGCACAAGATAGAAACCATGCCTCTTCACCACATTATTGACGCCCTGAAGTGAGTTCTGTTAACAATTATCATAGTGTATTCATATGTGTACCATTATATATAATAATAATACTGTACAAACATTAGCTTAGCATATGCATTGATATGGATATTACTAATTAGTTACTAATACTAATACTGTTCATTACTAAACAGAGCACGCACTGTGACCTAACAGACCCTTTTCACAGCAATCGAAGATGGATAAACAAAGGGGTAACGTTACCTTTTGCTTTGAACAGGGTCTATTAGCAGACATGATTTCGATGTATTAGATGTACTGTATATTCTATATAGCTCAAACATACTCTTACCTCTATTCCACTTGGTTTCTTCTCCTCTGCTTTCGTTGTGCATCTTTACTGCACGCCCATGTCGGAATTCCAGTAACATTAGATCGGAGTCATTTTTGCTGTTCAACATCTTTCTCTTCAGTCTGTCATGGTCACATCCAGGCACCATACAATGCAATGTTTCCTGTCGATAAAAGTAATATAGATCAAGCTATGTTGTTATTTTTTCTTATCTTTTTTTTTTACACAGGCAAATGCAGAGCCTGTGTCTCTGCTGTGACACACAGCTCTGCGAGCAGGCGAATGGAGATTTCTTCAATCGACTACATTTACCATCAACACTGATTGGACATCCACATGAAAACTGACAAAGTGTTTCTTTGAGATGTGAAATGGAGTTAACAAAAAATAAGTAAAGGGGAATCTATATAGGACAACATTAAAACTTCTTCTTTCTTTTTCTTTCGGCTTTTCCCGTCAGGGGTCGCCACAGTGGATCATCCACGGATAGGACAACATTAAAACAAATAATAATAAATAATAAAATAATAAAAACAAGATAGTGAGAGCACACAAATACAAACAATAGAGAACAATATTGATGGCATGAGCACTCCATGGCAAGAAGATGTACAATTATTTCTAATGATCAATTCCAATGAGGGACTCTAGCTTCAAATCAAAAGGCCACAAGAGATGATATAAAACATATGTATACATGCCATATATCCTTCATTCATTGGGTGGAACTATTTATGAGCCACTATAGCATGCTGCGGACATATGTGCTGCAATGAGCACCCGTTCTCGTTTAATATTAGAGTACTTCAGTTCCTCCAGTTCAATGTAAAAACCAACAATAAATATTGTTGAAATATTATTGAATTGTACTTCCTTTATTTGATTTGACAGTTGTTGACTACTTCCATATATATGACACTGAATCATAACGCAAGTGATGATGTTTCCGGATCTTCGCTTGAGAACATTTTCTCTGACTGGACCTCTTTGAGTTTTAATTGAGTACCCATGGCCTATAACACGCAGCATGGCACAGCTCCAGAGGGAGCAAGGAAGTCAAACTCAAAGAGAAGCCGCCACAGAGGACTGTAGAGGATCCTCCCAAGCAGGAACACAAGAACCACAAAGTAGCAATCTCTCAAGTGTTCACTAATTAGAGCCAAAGGGTTGAGTGTAACACACCACCTCACGGTCCATTAAAATATGCAGAGAAATTAATTACAGAAAGAGGGAGGGACAAGAACAGTATATTACAAGTCGCTGTGGGGGGAAATTCTTTCAGGGGATAAATGAGAAGGGACCACTTATTTTCATCTTCACGTCATGCTATCATATTGAAAGTATCACTACGTGGGGTGTTGGGAGATTTGTTTGAATAATCCTCCTAATATGCAAATCTAGGCTGCAAGATGTGTGAGTGTGATCAATCATCAATGTTGTCTCATTCTAGACCTGGCATTGACCTCGTCTTCAGGAGCCATGTTAGGCAATCAGTATCCAGCGACGTTGCTGCATTAAGAGAGTTTTAAAGGCATGAAACATGTTTTGTACTGAGTGACATATGTAGAAGGGTGGATTATCCCTGCTTATGGGAGTAGTAGTACACAGCCACCTGGTAGCAGGATACTATATAATTGGATCTATATGTACCCCCGTCTTTGGCCCGGAACGTCGTTCTGGAGGGCGTGCAGCAGGAGTGGATGACGCCCAGGATTTACTAACCTGGGGGATGGTACTCTGGTCTCCCTCGCCTTCCAAGGCGGTCAGCAGTAGCTCCCCACACACTCTCACTTCCCCCAGTACCTCCGACAGCCCTCCCACACCCGGTGACTGTCAGTTCAATAGTGTTATTGGGCTTCCCTTTAAGCAGTACCCTTCCTTGACCACCTGTATAGACCCTTTAATTAATGTGCTGCGAATGGGGTGGAAGGGTTAAATAGTTATACCAGTCACAAGTATTTACCCATGGGTTAGGTTAGCATATATGGAAGAAACAGACACACACACAGTGCTCCCAATTCTGTCTACTTTATATGAAGCCTGGTCAGTTTATCAGTTACAAGTTGTACTTCAGATTATTCAGATAGCACGTATTCATAAACGGCACCGGGTGCTCTCACTGGTAATGTAGGGGAACACTACATTATTAGGGGAGACCCAGGCACAAAGTACTGTAGATGATTCATTGGGAATTCAAATAACAATAATAATACAAAAATACAAAAGAAACCAAGTAAATGTGGGCCCACGTTACCAAATAAAACCTACACTAAAGCCGGCTTATATTGTTTGGGGTACCCCTTAGACACTGGTCGTTAGCGTTCGTTTGAATGGACATTCTGTGGGCACACGAGGTACCGTTCGTACTTAGCCAAGATGGCGGACCCACTCCTATCACCTCTCGTCCAGGTGACAAGATGGCGTCGGGCGATCCCGCGAGCACAGCCAGCGGGCTGGGGTGAACAGCATGGGCAGTAGTGAACTGGAGGAGCGTGCTGTGGTGGCGACCTCTGCTGGTGGGAAGAGGCGTCCTCTGCGGCATCGGGGAGACGTCCACTGCGGCTGTTGTTTGATGCTGGCACGCAAGCTAATACTGTTCGGCTACCCTAAACACAGCTAAACTGCGGGTCTGATTGCACCCTCCTGCTATCGGTTGTACTACTAACGCAACGTGGCTGACCGTACCACCGGTCTTCAGCGCCGCGCGCCCGGTAGTCTACTGGAGTCAGATGGAGCCGTTAGCAGCATGCTAATACACCGCACACTTACTACTATAACCCGTTAACTATGGACGTTAGTCCTTCGTTCTGTATCGCTTACTCACACACTATCGCTGGTACTTCTAGGATAACACGTCAACTAGCAAGTACTTCTTATCACCCGTCGCTCTCCAACGGGGCTCTTCCGGAGCACACGCCCGTTGCGACTGTTCATGGTCGAGTTCACTGCCGAAGAGAGCTTCCTGGTGCTCTGGCTCCCAGGTAATCCTCTCTTCCTCGTTGCTTCCCTCTCTCCTCCGCTCCACCTGCCACCACTGCCACCACTGCCCCCTGCTGGCAACCGCAACTGATCCCACTATAGGACCACTTCAGCACGGGAGAAAGATGCTTCAATGTTATGTTAGTGATCCATAATGAAGCCGGAGAAGAGTAGCACCTCACCTCGTTATTAGACCGGGCGAGATATCAAAAGGAACACTGTTTATCACACTTTATACACACACAGGAAAAGTAACAGTTAGTCAGCACTTCTGAATACTTAGCAGAATATTCAGTATGCTACATTTCCCCCCACTTTAAACTTGCCAAGTCCTCTGCAAGTTACCTCAATGAAACCAGTTTAATGACATGAAAACGGTCCTTAGACCAACAGTTTAACACATTGTTTCATTAATTTCACACATTGTTCCACAAACACACTCTTCAGCACGTAGTCCTGGCGATACCGAGCGGGTAGCCGACCTCTGGTGCTCCTCTGGGGCCGAGTTCGTTCAACCCCCCCTGCGTCTGATTCTGTGTCAGATTCGTCTGTCTCTGTTGGCAGGCCCTCGGCCACGGCTTCGCCCTCCGAGTCCTCTGAGGGGCCGCCCGCGGCGCCCTCCTCGCCCCTGTCTCCGCCGTCTTCGCCATCCTCGTCAGAGGGAACTGACTCTACCTCTCCTCCCTCGTTCGGCGCTGCTTCAGCGACGACCCGCGGGACCCTGGGTGGGTTACACGCCCTAGGGTGTGGTTCTCGAGAGTAAACGAAGGCACCCCCCACGTCTGACTCGGAAGAGCTCCACGCTCTCATCGGGATCCTTCGGGGAGCTCTCGTCCACTCTTCCGGGTCGGAGGCCGGGAAGGAGCAGATCTTGAGTTGATCTCTATGCACGGTTCTTTCGGGGCCCCCTCCTTCGGGGCGAACTGTGAACACTGATGTTCTCCTGACGTTTCCATCGCCGCCCTCTGGGCCCGGCTTGCCACCGGCCGGTGGGCGTCTGCGGCAGTAGTGAAAGTTGCGCCGGTGGCGGCGCCAACGAGGCCCCTGGTCCGGGCTGTCCTCGCCTCCTTGACCTCCTTCCAACATGTTTCCCTGGTTCTCCTCTCTGTCTCGCCCTAGCCAGGGATGGGGAAAACCCCTTTGTCGGAAGCCTCGGTGGTAGTTCTGTCTCCTGAGGTCCCGGTCTCCACCGTCAAGCTCTCTCCCGTCGGGCTCTCTCTTGTCAGGCCCTCTCCGTTCGGGCTTTCTCTTTTCAGGCCCTCCCCTGTCAGGCTCTCTCCTGTCGGGCTCTCTCCTGTCCGGCTCTCTCCTGTTGGGCTCTCTCCTCTCAGGCCCTCTCCTTTCGGGCTCCCTCTTTTCAGGCCCTCTCCGGTCGGGCTTTCTCTTTTCAGGCCCCCTCCTGTCCGGCTCTCTCCGGTCAGGCTCTCTCCTGTCGGGCTCTCTCTTCTCAGGCTCTCTCCTGTCAGGCCCTCTCCGTTCGGGCTTTCTCTTTTCAGGCCCTCTCCTGTCCGGCTCTCTCTGGTCGGGCTCTCCCTTCTCAGGCTCTCTCCTGTCAGGCCCTCTCCGTTCGGGCTTTCTCTTTTCAGGCCCTCTCCTGTCAGGCTCTTGCCGGTCGGGCTCTCTCCTGTCCGGCTCCCTCCTGTCGGGCTCTCTCTTCTCAGGCCTTCTCCTTTCGGGCTCTCTCTTTTCAGGCCCTCTCCGATCGGGCTTTCTCTCCTCCCGTTGCCGCACGAACGGGGTCTTAGAGGGCTGAATCCCTCGGAACACTGCCCGCCACACTGGTTCCAGCTTGGGCCCTTCCGCCTGAAGTCGCCGCATCTCCGCCCAGTCGTACCCGCGGTTCCTCTTCTGGGTCACCATTCGTCCGGTGACAACTGGCGAGTACGGGATGGGGGCCGTGACGGTTAAGAAGCTCTTCTCTGTGTCCTCCACCTCCGGTTCTGACCTCTTCGATGTGCACGACGGGGCGTCGGCGTACCGGCTGAACCGGCCGGGTTTGTAGTGGACCACAACAACGTGGCTAAGGGCGACATCCTCGGAGTCGGGGCGTTAACTACGGGCGGGGCGCATCCCCTTCATCCCGTGGAAGAGACCGTCCACTCCACCGAGCACATTCATCCCCAGAAGTCCCTGGACAGCGTCTCTCGCGAGTCCTCGGAGGGGGTCGTCCTTCACGATGAATATACACTTCTCTGTGAACGTCATCTCTAAGCACTTCACCTCCGCGTACAGGCACCCCAACACAGGGGTGCTAATACACCGCACACTTACTACTATAACCCGTTAACTATGGATGTTAGTCCTTCGTTCTGTATCGCTTACTCACACACTATCGCTGGTACTTCTAGGATAACACGTCAACTAGCAAGTACTTCTTATCACCCGTCGCTCGCCAACGGGGCTCTTCCGGAGCACACGCCCGTTGCGACTGTTCATGGTCGAGTTCACTGCCGACGAGAGCTTCCTGGTGCTCTGGCTCCCAGGTAATCCTCTCTTCCTCGTTGCTTCCCTCTCTCCTCCGCTCCACCTGCCACCACTGCCACCACTGCCCCCTGCTGGCAACCGCAACTGATCCCACTATAGGACCACTTAAGCATGGGAGAAAGATGCTTCAATGTTATGTTAGTGATCCATAATGAAGCCGGAGAAGAGTAGCACCTCACCTCGTTATTAGACCGGGCGAGATATCAAAAGGAACACTGTTTATCACACTTTATACACACAGGGAAAGTAACAGTTAGTCAGCACTTCTGAATACTTAGCAGAATATTCAGGATGCTACATTTCCCCCCACTTTAAACTTGCCAAGTCCTCTGCAAGTTACCTCAATGAAACCAGTTTAATGACATGAAAACGGTCCTTAGACCAACAGTTTAACACATTGTTTCATTAATTTCACACATTGTTCCACAAACACACTCTTCAGCACGTAGTCCTGGCGATACCGAGCGGGTAGCCGACCTCTGGTGCTCCTCTGGGGCTGAGTTCGTTCAACCCCCCCTGCGTCTGATTCTGTGTCAGATTCGTCTGTCTCTGTTGGCAGGCCCTCGGCCACGGCTTCGCCCTCCGAGGCATCTGAGGGGCCGCCCGCGGCGCCCTCCTCGCCCCTGTCTCCGCCGTCTTCGCCATCCTCATCGGAGGGAACTGACTCTACCTTTCCTCCCTCGTTCGGCGCTGCTTCAGCGATGACCCGCGGGACCCTGGGTGGGTTACACGCCCTAGGGTGCGGTTCTCGAGAGTAAACGAAGGCACCCCCCACGTCTGAATCGGATGAGCTCCGCGCTCTCATCGGGATCCTTCGGGGAGCTCTCGTCCACTCTTCCGGGTCGGAGGCCGGGAAGGAGCAGATCTTGAGTTGATCTCTATGCACGGTTCTTTCGGGGCCCCCTCCTTCGGGGCGAACCGTGAACACTGATGTTCTCCTGACGTTTCCATTGCCGCCCTCTGGGCCCGGCTTGCCGCCGGCCGGTGGGCGTCTGCGGCAGTAATGAAAGTTGCGCCGGTGGCGGCGCCAACGAGGCCCCTGGTCCGGGCTGTGCTCGCCTCCTTGACCTCCTTCCAACATGTTTCCCTGGTTCTCCTCTCTGTCTCGCCCTAGCCGGGGATGGGGAAAACCCCTTTGTCGGAAGCCTCGTGGTAGTTCTGTCTCCTGAGGTCCCGGTCTCCACCGTCAAGCTCTCTCCCGTCGGGCTCTCTCTTGTCAGGCCCTCTCCGTTCGGGCTTTCTCTTTTCAGGCCCTCCCCTGTCAGGCTCTCTCCTGTCGGGCTCTCTCCTGTCCGGCTCTCTCCTGTTGGGCTCTCTCCTCTCAGGCCCTCTCCTTTCGGGCTCCCTCTTTTCAGGCCCTCTCCGGTCGGGCTTTCTCTTTTCAGGCCCCCTCCTGTCCGGCTCTCTCCGGTCAGGCTCTCTCCTGTCGGGCTCTCTCTTCTCAGGCTCTCTCCTGTCAGGCCCTCTCCGTTCGGGCTTTCTCTTTTCAGGCCCTCTCCTGTCCGGCTCTCTCCGGTCGGGCTCTCTCTTCTCAGGCTCTCTCCTGTCAGGCCCTCTCCGTTCGGGCTTTCTCTTTTCAGGCCCTCTCCTGTCAGGCTCTCGCCGGTCGGGCTCTCTCCTGTCCGGCTCCCTCCTGTCGGGCTCTCTCTTCTCAGGCCCTCTCCTTTCGGGCTCTCTCTTTTCAGGCCCTCTCCGATCGGGCTTTCTCTCCTCCCGTTGCCGCACGAATGGGGTCTTAGAGGGCTGGATCCCTCGGAACACTGCCCGCCACACTGGTTCCAGCTTGGGCCCTTCCGCCTGAAGTCGCCGCATCTCCGCCCAGTCGTACCCGCGGTTCCTCTTCTGGGTCACCATTCGTCCGGTGACAACTGGCGAGTACGGGATGGGGGCCGTGACGGTTAAGAAGCTCTTCTCGGTGTCCTCTACCTCCGGTTATGACCTCTTCGATGTGCACGACGGGGCGTCGGCCTTCCGGCTGAACCGGCCGGGTTTGTAGTGGACCACAACAACGTGGCTAAGGGCGACATCCTCGGAGTCGGGGCGTTAACTACGGGCGGGGCGCATCCCCTTCATCCCGTGGAAGAGACCGTCCACTCCGCCGAGCACATTCATCCCCAGAAGTCCCTGGACAGCGTCTCTCGCGAGTCCTCGGAGGGGGTCGTCCTTCACGATGAATATACACTTCTCTGTGAACGTCATCTCTAAGCACTTCACCTCCGCGTACAGGCACCCAAACACAGGGGTGCTAATACACCGCACACTTACTACTATAACCCGTTAACTATGGACGTTAGTCCTTCGTTCTGTATCGCTTACTCACACACTATCGCTGGTACTTCTAGGATAACACGTCAACTAGCAAGTACTTCTTATCACCCGTCGCTCTCCAACGGGGCTCTTCCGGAGCACACGCCCGTTGCGACTGTTCATGGTCGAGTTCACTGCCGAAGAGAGCTTCCTGGTGCTCTGGCTCCCAGGTAATCCTCTCTTCCTCGTTGCTTCCCTCTCTCCTCCGCTCCACCTGCCACCACTGCCACCACTGCCCCCTGCTGGCAACCGCAACTGATCCCACTATAGGACCACTTCAGCACGGGAGAAAGATGCTTCAATGTTATGTTAGTGATCCATAATGAAGCCGGAGAAGGGTAGCACCTCACCTCGTTATTAGACTGGGCGAGATATCAAAAGGAACACTGTTTATCACACTTTATACACACACAGGGAAAGTAACAGTTAGTCAGCACTTCTGAATACTTAGCAGAATATTCAGGATGCTACATTTCCCCCCACTTTAAACTTGCCAAGTCCTCTGCAAGTTACCTCAATGAAACCAGTTTAATGACATGAAAACGGTCCTTAGACCAACAGTTTAACACATTGTTTCATTAATTTCACACATTGTTCCACAAACACACTCTTCAGCACGTAGTCCTGGCGATACCGAGCGGTTAGCCGACCTCTGGTGCTCCTCTGGGGCCGAGTTCGTTCAACCCCCCCTGCGTCTGATTCTGTGTCAGATTCGTCTGTCTCTGTTGGCAGGCCCTCGGCCACAGCTTCGCCCTCCGAGGCCTCTGAGGGGCCGCCCGCGGCGCCCTCCTCGCCCCTGTCTCCACCGTCTTCGCCATCCTCGTCGGAGGGAACTGACTCTACCTCTCCTCCCTCGTTCGGCGCTGCTTCAGCGATGACCCGCGGGACCCTGGGTGGGTTACACGCCCTAGGGTGCGGTTCTCGAGAGTAAACGAAGGCACCCCCCACCTCTGACTCGGATGAGCTCCGCGCTCTCATCGGGATCCTTCGGGGAGCTCTCGTCCACTCTTCCGGGTCGGAGGCCGGGAAGGAGCAGATCTTGAGTTGATCTCTATGCACGGTTCTTTCGGAGCCCCCTCCTTCGGGGCGAACCGTGACCACTGATGTTCTCCTGACGTTTCCATCGCCGCCCTCTGGGCCCGGCTTGCCGCCGGCCGGTGGGCGTCTGCGGCAGTAGTGAAAGTTGCGCCGGTGGCGGCGCCAACGAGGCCCCTGGTCCAGGCTGTGCTCGCCTCCTTGACCTCCTTCCAACATGTTTCCCTGGTTCTCCTCTCTGTCTCGCCCTAGCCGGGGATGGGGAAAACCCCTTTGTCGAAAGCCTCGGTGGTAGTTCTGTCTCCTGAGATCCCGGTCTCCACCGTCAAGCTCTCTCCCGTCGGGCTCTCTCTTGTCAGGCCCTCTCCGTTCGGGCTTTCTCTTTTCAGGCCCTCCCCTGTCAGGCTCTCTCCTGTCGGGCTCTCTCCTGTCCGGCTCTCTCCTGTTGGGCTCTCTCCTCTCAGGCCCTCTCCTTTCGGGCTCCCTCTTTTCAGGCCCTCTCCGGTCGGGCTTTCTCTTTTCAGGCCCCCTCCTGTCCGGCTCTCTCCGGTCAGGCTCTCTCCTGTCGGGCTCTCTCTTCTCAGGCTCTCTCCTGTCAGGCCCTCTCCGTTCGGGCTTTCTCTTTTCAGGCCCTCTCCTGTCCGGCTCTCTCTGGTCGGGCTCTCTCTTCTCAGGCTCTCTCCTGTCAGGCCCTCTCCGTTCGGGCTTTCTCTTTTCAGGCCCTCTCCTGTCAGGCTCTTGCCGGTCGGGCTCTCTCCTGTCCGGCTCCCTCCTGTCGGGCTCTCTCTTCTCAGGCCTTCTCCTTTCGGGCTCTCTCTTTTCAGGCCCTCTCCGATCGGGCTTTCTCTCCTCCCGTTGCCGCACGAACGGGGTCTTAGAGGGCTGAATCCCTCGGAACACTGCCCGCCACACTGGTTCCAGCTTGGGCCCTTCCGCCTGAAGTCGCCGCATCTCCGCCCAGTCGTACCCGCGGTTCCTCTTCTGGGTCACCATTCGTCCGGTGACAACTGGCGAGTACGGGATGGGGGCCGTGACGGTTAAGAAGCTCTTCTCTGTGTCCTCCACCTCCGGTTCTGACCTCTTCGATGTGCACGACGGGGCGTCGGCGTACCGGCTGAACCGGCCGGGTTTGTAGTGGACCACAACAACGTGGCTAAGGGCGACATCCTCGGAGTCTGGGCGTTAACTACGGGCGGGGCGCATCCCCTTCATCCCGTGGAAGAGACCGTCCACTCCGCCGAGCACATTCATCCCCAGAAGTCCCTGGACAGCGTCTCTCGCGAGTCCTCGGAGGGGGTCGTCCTTCACGATGAATATACACTTCTCTGTGAACGTCATCTCTAAGCACTTCACCTCCGCGTACAGGCACCCCAACACAGGGGTGCTAATACACCGCACACTTACTACTATAACCCGTTAACTATGGATGTTAGTCCTTCGTTCTGTATCGCTTACTCACACACTATCGCTGGTACTTCTAGGATAACACGTCAACTAGCAAGTACTTCTTATCACCCGTCGCTCGCCAACGGGGCTCTTCCGGAGCACACGCCCGTTGCGACTGTTCATGGTCGAGTTCACTGCCGACGAGAGCTTCCTGGTGCTCTGGCTCCCAGGTAATCCTCTCTTCCTCGTTGCTTCCCTCTCTCCTCCGCTCCACCTGCCACCACTGCCACCACTGCCCCCTGCTGGCAACCGCAACTGATCCCACTATAGGACCACTTAAGCACGGGAGAAAGATGCTTCAATGTTATGTTAGTGATCCATAATGAAGCCGGAGAAGGGTAGCACCTCACCTCGTTATTAGACTGGGCGAGATATCAAAAGGAACACTGTTTATCACACTTTATACACACACAGGGAAAGTAACAGTTAGTCAGCACTTCTGAATACTTAGCAGAATATTCAGGATGCTACATTTCCCCCCACTTTAAACTTGCCAAGTCCTCTGCAAGTTACCTCAATGAAACCAGTTTAATGACATGAAAACGGTCCTTAGACCAACAGTTTAACACATTGTTTCATTAATTTCACACATTGTTCCACAAACACACTCTTCAGCACGTAGTCCTGGCGATACCGAGCGGTTAGCCGACCTCTGGTGCTCCTCTGGGGCCGAGTTCGTTCAACCCCCCCTGCGTCTGATTCTGTGTCAGATTCGTCTGTCTCTGTTGGCAGGCCCTCGGCCACGGCTTCGCCCTCCGAGGCCTCTGAGGGGCCGCCCGCGGCGCCCTCCTCGCCCCTGTCTCCACCGTCTTCGCCATCCTCGTCGGAGGGAACTGACTCTACCTCTCCTCCCTCGTTCGGCGCTGCTTCAGCGATGACCCGCGGGACCCTGGGTGGGTTACACGCCCTAGGGTGCGGTTCTCGAGAGTAAACGAAGGCACCCCCCACGTCTGACTCGGATGAGCTCCGCGCTCTCATCGGGATCCTTCGGGGAGCTCTCGTCCACTCTTCCGGGTCGGAGGCCGGGAAGGAGCAGATCTTGAGTTGATCTCTATGCACGGTTCTTTCGGAGCCCCCTCCTTCGGGGCGAACCGTGACCACTGATGTTCTCCTGACGTTTCCATCGCCGCCCTCTGGGCCCGGCTTGCCGCCGGCCGGTGGGCGTCTGCGGCAGTAGTGAAAGTTGCGCCGGTGGCGGCGCCAACGAGGCCCCTGGTCCAGGCTGTGCTCGCCTCCTTGACCTCCTTCCAACATGTTTCCCTGGTTCTCCTCTCTGTCTCGCCCTAGCCGGGGATGGGGAAAACCCCTTTGTCGGAAGCCTCGGTGGTAGTTCTGTCTCCTGAGATCCCGGTCTCCACCGTCAAGCTCTCTCCCGTCGGGCTCTCTCTTGTCAGGCCCTCTCCGTTCGGGCTTTCTCTTTTCAGGCCCTCCCCTGTCAGGCTCTCTCCTGTCGGGCTCTCTCCTGTCCGGCTCTCTCCTGTTGGGCTCTCTCCTCTCAGGCCCTCTCCTTTCGGGCTCCCTCTTTTCAGGCCCTCTCCGGTCGGGCTTTCTCTTTTCAGGCCCCCTCCTGTCCGGCTCTCTCCGGTCAGGCTCTCTCCTGTCGGGCTCTCTCTTCTCAGGCTCTCTCCTGTCAGGCCCTCTCCGTTCGGGCTTTCTCTTTTCAGGCCCTCTCCTGTCCGGCTCTCTCCGGTCGGGCTCTCTCTTCTCAGGCTCTCTCCTGTCAGGCCCTCTCCGTTCGGGCTTTCTCTTTTCAGGCCCTCTCCTGTCAGGCTCTCGCCGGTCGGGCTCTCTCCTGTCCGGCTCCCTCCTGTCGGGCTCTCTCTTCTCAGGCCCTCTCCTTTCGGGCTCTCTCTTTTCAGGCCCTCTCCGATCGGGCTTTCTCTCCTCCCGTTGCCGCACGAACGGGGTCTTAGAGGGCTGGATCCCTCGGAACACTGCCCGCCACACTGGTTCCAGCTTGGGCCCTTCCGCCTGAAGTCGCCGCATCTCCGCCCAGTCGTACCCGCGGTTCCTCTTCTGGGTCACCATTCGTCCGGTGACAACTGGCGAGTACGGGATGGGGGCCGTGACGGTTAAGAAGCTCTTCTCGGTGTCCTCCACCTCCGGTTCTGACCTCTTCGATGTGCATGACGGGGCGTCGGCCTTCCGGCTGAACCGGCCGGGTTTGTAGTGGACCACAACAACGTGGCTAAGGGCGACATCCTCGGAGTCGGGGCGTTAACTACGGGCGGGGCGCATCCCCTTCATCCCGTGGAAGAGACCGTCCACTCCGCCGAGCACATTCATCCCCAGAAGTCCCTGGACAGCGTCTCTCGCGAGTCCTCGGAGGGGGTCGTCCTTCACGATGAATATACACTTCTCTGTGAATGTCATCTCTAAGCACTTCACCTCCGCGTACAGGCACCCCAACACAGGGACCTCCAAACCGTTGGCGGCTGTGAGGGTGATCCAGTTGGCGGAGGTCAGCTGCCGCTTTGGGAAGTTTTGCTTGAAGTGGCTTTCTGACACCGTCGTCACCTCGGCTCCGGTGTCGACTAGGCAGCGGGTGTCCACCCCGTCTATTTGTACATCTAGGGTGAGGCATTCCCCGTGTACCTTCTGCTCCTCTGAGCTCTCGGCGACTGGGTCCACGGTGTTCGTCTCGACGGCGTCGATCGAGCTTCGCGGGCCAGGTCAGAACGCCGACGGGCCCGGCGCTTCGGGAGTGGGGGCAGGGGCGAGGCGTGGCCCACCGGCGGGGCAGGGGCAATCTCTGGCGATATGGCCCGGCTGTTCGCAGGTGTAGCATATCAACCTCCCGTCTTCATCTCGCCTGGGCATTCCCCGCGAGGTTGCGGGCACGTCTCGCCTAGGTCGCCGTCCAGCGGCGCCTCTCTGGGGCGCGTCTCGCTCCTGGTGCAAGGCCTGGAATAGCTGTTCCTGGCGCGCGCTCAACCGCTTTTGGCCAGCGAACAGCTGTCGGATCGACTCCTGGAGGGTGTCGGTGAGAGGAGGGGTTTTGCGTCCCTCCGCGGCGGCGGCGTGAATCATGCCCCGGGCGGGACCCTTCATGGGTGGCAGGACCATCTCTTCCTCGGACCAGTCTATCGCCTCCATCATCAGGTCGATAAACGTCCGTTCCCTGTCCTCTCTCCCGTGCCTCCTCATCTCCCGTCTCAGCATCTCGTCCCTCAGGCCGAGCACGAACTGCTCCCGCAGCCGGGCTGCAGGGTCGGGGACCTGTCTGGGGTCTCTGTCCTGAATACGCCGCATCCGCTCCTGTAGGTCGTACGCGAACTCCCGTACGCTCTCCCCGTCGGATTGTTGGCGGTCGAGGAACTCTCCCAGGCGGACACTGACTGGGGTCTTGCCTCCGTACGTCTCCTGCAGTACGCGAAACAGGGCGTCTGGCCCTGGGGCGGTTCCCTCCAGGACGAAGCGCACCGTCCGCCTTGCCTCGCCCTTTAAGTGCTGCTGTATGAACTCCGCCTGTTCATCGCGGGGCACTCTGCTGGTCCGGAAATGGGCCTTCATTTCCCGGATCCAGTCCTCCACCGGCGACTCTCCTCTCTCTCTTCCTCCTCCAAACTCGCTGCATTTCCGGTCCCGCTGGACATACACGGTCTGCGAGGGGGGCGGGCAGGATTCACGGCCCTCTCTGTTGAGGGCGGCTTGTGTCTGTTCCAAGGCCAGCGCCTGCCGGTCCAGGAGGCCTGCTTGCCGATGGGCTTTGTCCGCCAGGGCCTTCACCTGGGCGGTCAGCTCCTCCATGGCCTCCGTGCCCTCCTTCTTCCCTTCGGTGGCGACGTCTGGGCCGTCTCTTTGCTCCCGCAGAGCCGCCTGGGCGCAACGCTTCTCTTGGAGTGCCTGCTCGGTCAACTCCTTCACTGTGTCGGCCCCCTGCTTTAGGAGTGCCGCCTGCGTCCGGCACTTCTCTTGCAGCTCCTCAAACTTCACCGCCATCTCCTGCGCGGCGCGGGTCTCTTCGTCGGACGTCATGGTCTCTCTACTGGTCTGATCAAGGAAGTGGAGTAGGATGTTGATCCTGTTCGTGACGCCAAATGTAGAAGGGTGGATTATCCCTGCTTATGGGAGTAGTAGTACACAGCCACCTGGTAGCAGGATACTATAGAATTTGATCTATATGTACCCCCGTCTTTGGCCCGGAACGTCGTTCTGGAGGGCGTGCAGCAGGAGTGGATGACGCCCAGGATTTACTAACCTGGGGGATGGTACTCTGGTCTCCCTCGCCTTCCAAGGCGGTCAGCAGTAGCTCCCCACACACTCTCACTTCCCCCAGTACCTCCGACAGCCCTCCCACACCCGGTGACTGTCAGTTCAATAGTGTTATTGGGCTTCCCTTTAAGCAGTACCCTTCCTTGACCACCTGTATAGACCCTTTAATTAATGTGCTGCGAATGGGGTGGAAGGGTTAAATAGTTATACCAGTCACAAGTATTTACCCAGGGGTTAGGTTAGCATATATGGAAGAAACAGACACACACACAGTGCTCCCAATTCTGTCTACTTTATATGAAGCCTGGTCAGTTTATCAGTTACAAGTTGTACTTCAGATTATTCAGATAGCACATATTCATAAACGGCACCGGGTGCTCTCACTGGTAATGTAGGGGAACACTATTCCCATCATAGGCACCGCGTGCTCAATACATTAATAATAACCCCGCTTAGATTAGGGGAGACCCAGGCACAAAGTAGATGATTAATTGGGAATTCAAATAACAATAATAATAATACAAAAATACAAAAGAAACCAAGTAAATGTGGGCCCACGTTACCAAATAAAACCTACACTAAAGCCGGCTTATATTGTTTGGGGTACCCCTTAGACACTGGTCGTTAGCGTTCGCTTGAATGGACATTGCTGTGGGCACACGAGGTACCGTTCGTACTTATCCAAGATGGTGGACCCACTCCTATCACCTCTTGTCCAGGTGACAAGATGGCGTCGGGCGATCCCGCGAGCACAGCCAGCGGGCTGGGGTGAACAGCATGGGCAGTGGTGAACTGGAGGAGCGTGCTGTGGTGGCGACCTCTGCTGGTGGGAAGAGGCGTCCTCTGCGGCGTCAGGGAGACGTCCACTGCGGCTGTTGTTTGATGCTGGCGCGCAAGCTAATACTGTTCGGCTACCCTAAACACAGCTAAACTGCGGGTCTGATTGCACCCTCCTGCTATCGGTTGTACTACTAACGCAACGTGGCTGACTGTACCACCGGTCTTCAGCGCCGCGCGCCCGGTAGTCTACTGGAGTCAGATGGAGCCGTTAGCAGCATGCTAATACACCGCACACTTACTACTATAACCCGTTAACTATGGACGTTAGTCCTTCGTTCTGTATCGCTTACTCACACACTATCGCTGGTACTTCTAGGATAACACGTCAACTAGCAAGTACTTCTTATCACCCGTCGCTCTCCAACGGGGCTCTTCAACATCACTCCTTCAACGGGGCTCTTCCGGAGCACACGCCCGTTGCGACTGTTCATGGTCGAGTTCACTGCCGAAGAGAGCTTCCTGGTGCTCTGGCTCCCAGGTAATCCTCTCTTCCTCGTTGCTTCCCTCTCTCCTCCGCTCCACCTGCCACCACTGCCACCACTGCCCCCTGCTGGCAACCGCAACTGATCCCACTATAGGACCACTTCAGCACGGGAGAAAGATGCTTCAATGTTATGTTAGTGATCCATAATGAAGCCGGAGAAGAGTAGCACCTCACCTCGTTATTAGACCGGGCGAGATATCAAAAGGAACACTGTTTATCACACTTTATACACACACAGGGAAAGTAACAGTTAGTCAGCACTTCTGAATACTTAGCAGAATATTCAGGATGCTACACATAGAAGAGCCGAGAACACCACGTCCACTGTGAAGGTCCATAACAATCTCAGGGTGCACCCCTGTCAAATCGCCCAGCATCCAACACCAGCTGTACCACTAACTGTAGCAGGCAACCCCATTACCAGTCACAAGAATCGATGAGGGTGTCTAAAGTATTAACAGTCCAGCCCAGGAGCTGTTCCCGGTGCCATCTTTATTAGCCTGTGAACAGTGCTGGCCTCCCAGTTACAAATAGGAGTGCATTGTGGTTTGATTCAGCTCTTTAATTGTCTGTGTCACTCCCAACAGCTGCCAATTATCTCGCAAGTAAGACAAGGCCAGAAGCACTCATGGCAATTCACTGCCTGGCCGAGGTTGAGGCATGAGCGGAATACAGCCTGGAGAAGTGGAAGTGGAAATTGACCAAAATGGAAGGCAGTTGCCAGTGAAAGGAAGAGAAAATGGCTGCAAAGTGAGAGTAGCCAGGGCGCCTATTGCTTAATAACAGCGGAGCAGTGCTGCTTTTGCTTCCGCGTTTTCCCTGATTGGCTGCGACACACCCCGCGGCAGGCGCGGCAACCGCAGAGCGGAGCGGCAGAGCTTGCGGAATTATGTAACCGCCCTAATCCGCCATGATTTTCATTCTGCGCTCAGCTCACCTGGCAGGGCAGCGGTCCTGCGGTCCTGCGGTCCGTTGTTGACGAGTTCGAATCCCATGAATTTTCTTTTTTTAACGTGATTTTTTTTTACGTGTATTCTTTCGCCGGTTAAGGTTAGGCATGGTTAAGGTTAAGGTTAAGGTTAGGCATTGTTTCGGAGTTGGTTAAGGTTAGAACGGTTAAGTTTAGGCGCTGTTAAGGAGCTGGTTAAGGTTAGAGTTTGTCTTAGAGACAGCCTATTTCCGCACTGCCGCTCTCCCGCGTTGCCGCGGTCACATGGTCAAATTGTCACATTCTTGCACTGCTCCGCTGTTAAAAAGCAACACGCAGCCAGGGCAGCTGGACAACTTAAATATTATCACTTTAACTGAGATTGTAGGTGAGATTCCACTAAACCTCACTGATTCTTCAATAATGATAGTGTCAAACCGGTGAACGTAGCAGAGAGAGTGGATTTGCCAGGCTGATCTAGTCTCCCTTCCCGTCTGTGTTCCTGTCTTATATGAAGCAGCTCTCCTCCTATTCTTTGCAGGGGGCCCATTGGCGCGCTGGGACACGTTCAACGGTGTCTAATCTGCTCCCATCACACTTTAGCCGTCGCTGTGCATCACACGGCCCTGTTTGTATTGTACAGACAGAGGTGACTGTGTTGCAACAGAGGATGTGTCAGGTGGCCATGGCATGCCAGCCACACGTGTTCTTTCTGCTCACAGAGGATGAGAAGGAGACGACAGCTGGTGGTGTGTCAATCTATCCGTCTCTCACAGTAAATTTCCCAGAGTAAATTTTACTCAAACTGAGTACATTTTACTCAAACTGCAAAATGTACTGTGTGGCTCCAGCTTCCACATTGAAATTGAGGGACGAAACAGTTTGAATTACTTTGCACATTAATCCAGAAGGCTGTGCTGCTGGCTGCATGGTGGAAATTCTCATTGTCATTCTCTAATATTTCTTAACCCCCGCCTGAGGCTTTGTCTATCTGTGTCATGCTGAATTAAATGTATTCTGCCAAAGTCCTAATGGATGTTCGGCTTTAACTCCTGATGGACTGTGTCACACATGTACAACAATTCAGTTTCAGTTACTAAGTGTGTTTACATGCACATTTATATTATACATGCATATTATACAGGATACTTTTGTATGCCATCTTATATACCATGACCCTGGTTTGCCTACCATCTAGCTCCTGCTACTTAACGCCTTAAGCTGTAAGGTCCCCCAATTGGGGGATCCTGCTGTTTTTATCATAAATCGATCAATACAGACCGTATTAATGTTGTGTTTCTTTTTCAAATGTAGCCAAGAGTAAAGACCTTAACCCTATCAAAACAGCAGTCAATGTGTATATTTTAGGTTGCACAATTGTAACATATGGTGTTATTCACCGGCAAATATGCTAAAAGAATCATAATTTATATTCTCCTTTGTTTCATCACAATTTACTCACGCTTAGTAGTCCTAGATACCAAGAACATGCTAATTGACCTTGTAGAAGTGGAGCAATCTTCCATTTACTTGGGCATGTACATTTAGGTGAAATTTCTGAAAATAGGGCTACAGCTTAACAGCGGGCTAATGTTAGTTTTCACATTAGTATTAGTGTCACACTTACATGAGCCCTTTAAACTCAGCATAAACATACACAAAAAACAATGCTATACCTACAGTACTAGCACGCCACAGTCAACCAAGGCTCAAGGGAGCTGGGCTGATACTACTTAGAGCAGTGGTTCCCAAAGTCGGGGTCGCGACCCAAAGGTGATTTAAAAAAACTTTTTTTTTTTTTTTTTTTTTTTTTTTTTATAAATTTTTTTTGTCAGGCCACTGAACTTAGAAGCAGGCCAGGATAGTGTTTCTAGTTGTATTCTAAAATTATATTCTATTGTATTCTAAAATGTGACTATATGGTTTTATATTAACTTAATAAATAAACAAAAAACGAAAAATCTACTTATTTCAACGAACATTTCAAACTAAATAACAGATTATGCACATAAAACGCTGAAAACAACCGAAGCAACAATAGTATTTTAATGAGGCTATTATTATTATCATTATTATTTTGCAACAAGTTAGCCCTCTCATAAATAGCACATATAAATGAATAACTAACTTGAACTAACTTAATAGGATTGAAGTGATATTTGGCTTAAAAAATCGGTCGCCTGGCAAAAAATAAAAATAAAAAAAGCCTGACGATGTGCATTGGGCCGCGGCTCTCGGACGCCTTATTTTCTGGGCCCTGGCCTGAAAAGTTTGGGAACCCCTGACTTAGAGAACTAAGCCTGCACCACAATCAGTGGATCCATATATTCACTGTCCACACACACAAGGGGAATAATACGGCTGCTCAAGGTTAGGGGAACTACCACCACCGCCTAATCACTAAAAACAATAAAGGGAACAGGGAGGGGAAGGTACAGTCCCGGCGCCATGGGAGGGCATTAGGGGGCCGGGCCCACCCACTGAGTCAGCTGTGCCCACCCTGGTAATTTTTTGTTTGTTTTTTGTTTGTTTTGTTTTTGTCAATCAAAGTCAACTATCCAAATCCTTAGTCAGGGACAGCCCTAGTGGGCACTGATGTCAACAACAACACTACTGAAGCTAGCACGGCACTCTGTGAGAATTCGTTTTCTACCCTCAAGAACGTCTTTACAGAACATCGCCTTAGTATGCTTCATCGACGCAACTAAGGCCAATTTAATTCAGTTGGCATTTGAGAAGGACTTAACAAAAAAGTTCAGGAATGAGTGGAGGGGCAGTGTTTTAAGAAGATTTCACTCTGTCCCCAAACACCGCTTGCCTCTCTACTTATGATGGTGAGTAGCCTGTGGAGGAATTTTGTTTGCTTTTTTATGCACCTTATTTTTGTCAGTTCAGTTCAGTTTGTCAGTGAATTCAGAAGTGTTGAATAAATGGAGACTTTTCAAAGATATAGAATAGAATAGAAATGTATTATCCTGAGGGAAATTTGACACTGCAAATCACTCAACATTAAACATTTAGACAAAACAAGTCACAAATAAGAATAACAAAACAAATGGCCTAAGAATAGAATAATTTTTTTTTATAAAAGATACAGTAAATAAATACAGTAAAAATATACTGAAGTGTACAGTAGGTGTAATAATGCACAGTGCTGTTTAAAAAGTAAGAGTCCAGGAAGATGGTAATTGTCACTCTGTGCTCAGTGATGCAGTGAGGCACAGTGATGCATTGTATAGTCTGATGGCTGTCGGAATGAAGGACTTCCTGTGCCGTTCAGTGCTGCATTTAGGTAGTGTGAGCCTATAACATGCTCCTCCTGTCAGCCAAGTATGTGTATAGTGGGTGGGAGGGGTTTTCCCTGATGGCCTGGAGCTTAGCAAGGTTCCTCCTCTCCGCCACCCTCGCTAGAGTCCAGCTCCACCCCAACCACGCTACTGGCCTTCTTGACCATCTTATCCAGCCTGTTTGTGTCCCCTGCTCTCAGTCCGCTGCCCCAGCAGGTCTGTTATATATATCCGTTCAGTCTGTTTTTGTATAAGTGAAAGTTCTTAAGATAGAGAGAAATTAGATTTTTCAATTGCCTCTCTGCTGTTTAGTTCAGCACCGTGGGCAGCGCCAAGCAAGCCACAGCGCCGCTGTCCCAGCTGAAACGTATAAAAGGGAACCTGTGTTGAAAAACCATTGTGCCCCCCCGAGAACATTTTATGCCCCCCCACTCATTTGTTTCTGCAGCCTGGTCTGGGAAGGTACACAAATGGTGAGACTAAAATGGGAAAGGGGAATTGGAGTTTAAAAAGGGGCTCCACTGATTATGGCTCAGTAAAATACAGCCTGTGGGCTACTTAGCCACAGCTAGCCCAGCAATGTAGAGCCATGCAACAAGGACAAAAGTCTCTTGGAAAAACAGACATAATGTTGATTATGGGCCATTCTGAATGAATGAATGAATGAATGAATGAAAACTTTATTTAACAGATTGCAGAATGGGTACAAGTTCAAGTTTCAAGTTTCTTTAATAGTTGTCATACAGAAGTACAGAATACTTTTATACAAAATGCTTCTTTCTGTTACGCTCCAGAGACTGTGCTAGACAAAAGATAAGTATGAAATAAAATAAGTATAGCAAGTAAAAGTAAAAAAAAAAATAGAAGTCACGTACGTAGACACAAGTGTTCAATATGTACATATGTACAATGTTCAATGCAGGATAGCAGTAACTGAGTTACCATACAATATACTATGCAATATACTAATATACAATACTATATAGTGCAGAGCAGAAATGGGATGAGGTACAATTTAGGTACAATTTACAATTTACAGTAAGGTGTCCTGAGGTATGGGTTGTAGTGCAAATTCTTTGCCAATAAATATAAAGTGTGTCTAGGTGTTCTAAAGTGTGTAGAGTGGGTGCTGCAGTGGGTTGATTGTTTAAAGTGAGTGTGTGCGGATGTGTGTGCTGTGAGTGCATTTGATGGTTGTTGTATAGTGTTATTGTTCGTTGAGCAACCTGATGGCCTGGGGATAGAAGCTTATTCTGAGTATTTCTGTGCTTGCCATGAGACTCCGGTATCGCTTGCCTGACCGCAGCAGTTCAAAGAGGCAGTTGTTTGGGTGGCTCGAGTCCTTGATAATTCTCTTAGCCTTACCCCTGCACCGCTTGTTGTAAATGTTCTGGAGAGTGGGAAGCCCCCCTCCAATTGTGCGCTCGGCTGAACGGGCCACTCTCTGTAGTCTGCTACGGTCTTGTGCGGTGCTATTCCCAAACCAGGAGGTGATATTGCCAGTCAGGATGCTCTCTATTGTACATGAGTAGAAGTTCTTAAGGATCTTCTGACTGACTTGGAACTTCCTTAGGCGCCTGAGGAAGTAGAGGCGTTGCCGTGCCTTCTTCACAACACTGTCAATGTGTGTGGTCCATGTCAAGTCCTCGGATATGTGGGCTCCGAGGTACTTAAAACTGTTCACTCTCTCAACCGGTGCCCCGTCGATGCTGAGGGGGCTGTAGTCCCTGACCCCCGACCTCCTGAAGTCCACAATCATCTCCTTTGTTTTGCTGACGTTCAGGGAGAGGCAGTTCTCTTGGCACCATCCCGCCAGGACCTTGACCTCTTCCAGGTAGGCCCTCTCATCGTTTGCAGAGATCAGGCCCACCACTACTGTGTCGTCAGCCAATTTTATGATTGTGTTGTTGTTCCGCTGAGCCACACAGTCATGTGTGTACAGGGAGTAGAGGAGGGGACTCAGAACACAGCCCTGGGGGGCCCCTATGTTGAGGGTGATGGATGAGGAGGTTCAGTTGCCTGCTCTCACCACCTGGGGTCTACCCGTCAGGAAGTCCAAGACCCGCTGGCAGAGGTCATAGTTCAAGCCCAGGTCCCTGAGCTTGGCTATGAGTTTGGAGGGGACTATGGTATTGAATGCTGAGCTGTAGTCGATGAATAGCATTCTCACATAGTTCCCCTGCCTCTTGTCCAGGTGTGATGCTGCTGTGTGCAGCACATGGGCTATGGCGTCCTCCGTGGACCTGTTGGGGCGGTATGCAAATTGCAGGGGGTCCAGGTTGGTGGGGAGGGAGGAGCAGATGTAGCCCTTCACTAGCTTCTCAAAGCACTTCATGGCTATAGAGGTGAGAGCTACAGGGCGGTAGTCGTTGAGGCAAGCAGGCTTGGATTTTTTGGGTACAGGGATGATAGTGGACTTCTTCAGACAGGTGGGGATGACAGCCTGTTCCAAGGACAGGTTAAATATGTCAGTGAATACCGGGGCCAGTTGGTCGGCACAGACTTTTAGGACGCGGCCGGGGATACCGTCCGGGCCTGCTGCCTTCCTGATATTCACTTTCTTAAAGGTCCTCCTCACCTCATGTTCTGTTACCCTGAACACTGAGTCTCCCTCAGCAGCCCCCCCCCCCCTCCGTTGCAGTGGCCTGTGGGCTGGTGTTGTTATTACCAGCCTCAAACCTCGCATAGAAGGTGTTGAGATCATTTGCTAAGGATATGTCACTGTTCAGCTTGAGGGAGGTGCCTTTGTAATCTGTCATCGTTCTGAAACCCTGCCACATAGCTCTGGAGTCAGCCTGTTCAAATTGCAGTTCAATTTGATCCCTGTAGCGCCTTTTTGCTTCTTTTACTGCCCTTCTCACGTTGCATGTCGCCACCTTGTGGTCATCCATGTTGCCTGCCACCAGCCCGGCATTGTAGGCTGCAGTTCTTGCTTTCAGGGCCTCACGGACGGATTTGTCTACCCAGGGCTTTTGATTTGGGTAAACTCTAGTTGTGGTAGTGGGGATTGTTTCTTCCACCAAAGTACATATAAAGTCCAGCACTGTCTCCGTGTAGTCATTTAGGTTATCTGTGTTATCGCGGAACACATTCCAGTCTGTCCAGCTTGGAGCGCCTCCTCCGATTCGACAGACCATTTCTGCACCTCTCGCGAGACTACCGGCGCGCACTTGAGTTGTTGTTTATACTCCGGGGAAAGCAAGATGGTGTTGTGATCGGATTTTCCAAAGCCACTGGCAGAATTAGCCTTGTAACCACCCACAATACAGTATGGCTCAATACATACAATTATTAATGGGATGCAGACCAGAGAAAGACGTTTGTCTTGTTTACATCAGGGTCCCCCATTTTCAATTCATAGTGACATTTATGACATACACAACATACATGACGTCATGACATTTATGGCATAGGGACATACATGACATATAGTACTGTTACATTTGTGACAAATATGATATGCAAATATACAGTACTGTTACCCATAGATCCTGACAGAGAGTATATACATATGATGGGGAGGAGACTGTACATTAGGAGGGGGTGGGTGGGTGGGTGGGACGGAAATATACATACGGTGGGGAGAGAATATATACATACGGTGGGGAGGAGACTGTACATTAGGAGGGGGTGGGTGGGTGGGAGAGAAATATACAGGGCCGCCTCAGGGGGTGTGCGAGCAGTGCGGTCGCACAGGGCCTCGCGGGAAGGGGGGCCTCGCACAAAAAAAAAAAAAAAAAAAAAATGTATTTATTATTTTTTTTATTATTATTTTTTATTTTATTTTTTATTTTTTGCGAGGCCCCCCTTCCCGCGAGGCCCTTTTTCATCACAGACCTAAAATCTAGTTTTGCGTATATGCTTATATATTTCACATTAGACACGTTTGTAGAATGTGTCTGACTTGTTCCTGGCTCTGCGGCTCTGCAGATACACTATTGGAGGCAGCTCTGAGGCTCTGCAGCAGAATTGGTTTCAATGAGGGGAGGGGTTACAGGTAAGGTAGCGTCTGACTATTTCGCGCGTGCAGCATTGGAGGTTATGCCAGCCAAGATGAAGAGGACATCGTTCGGCAGATGGACTGAAGATGAAAGTTGTTGCATGTTAGACAGTTCAGTCAGGCTAGCCATCCCGGCTAAAGACAGGGACAGCTAGTTAGCTTTAGCTACGTTATAATATTGAGTGCTAACGTGTGGTTCAGTCGGGATAGCCATGATGATGTCGGCTAGTAGCTAGCTTAGCTAAAGGCTAACTAGCGTTAGCTAACCTAGAGAGAGCATGTATGTAGCCTGCTACCAGCGTCGGGACTATTAGCCTGCTGGCTACATAGCTCCACTTCTACCAGCGTCGGGACCATTTAGCCTGCTGGCTACATAGCTCCACTTCTACCAGCCGGGTACCGGCGTTAGCTCCCGGGAGCAGATGAAGAGGACGGTCGTTCGGCAGATGAACTTCGTCAACTCCACGCGGTTGTCTCCATCCTCTTGGACGTTTGGTGAGTTTTTAATGCACTCTATTCTATTCCCGCCGTGGATATCTCTCTCTCTCTCTCGGGAGCCAAACGGGCCGACTAGCTGTTGTAGTAGCTAACGGTGTGTGGCCTGGTGTCAGCACCTGGTGCGAGGGAGGTGAGCTTGGTGTTTCATTATGAGAATATCTCCATGCTCAAGTCGGCTATAGTCCGCGAGGGACTTGTTGCCGGCACCGCTATGGTAAACACCACTCTGTAGTGGGACGTGTATTGCCTTCTTTTTCCCTTCTCTCTTCGTATGAGAAGAGGAAAACACAGCGGCTGTCTGAAGTGTTGGCCTGTATTGCTTTTCTCACGTTGTACAGTTTTTCAGTGGTAGCCGCATAGCTTGCTTCTGCGTTAGCTAATGGTTAGCGATAGCCGGGTTGAGCTAACTGTTAGCCAGTTAGCTGTTTAGCTACGACGTTAGCTGCTCGTTTTCGCTCGGCTGGGACGTTAGCTTGATGCTATCAGTTAGCCTAGAGTTAGCTGTTAGCTTGTGCTACGACCATTGACATTAGCCGTGAGAATAGCAGGCCCTGGCACTCTGACTACGACATCATCTTTGACAGAAGATGTAGTCGGGCCTGCACCATGACAAGGCCCCGGCCATAGCTTCTTTTTGTCCCGCCAGCGAGAGGCCTTTCGTCAACGTGGAGACCTGTGTTGCGGCCTTTCGCCCTGCGTTCCTTGGTGCAGGTAAGATGTCCATTGGACATTACCCCTCTCTTCCTTCCTTCCCCTCCCGAATGTTTTGTTAATAACAATGTTTTTTTCCAGGCAAAACATATGTTACTTCACAACATTTGGAGATACGACATGTGCTGTGTGTGAATTGTCTTGGTCGTTTGTGTAGCTTGGGTAGCGTTGGCCAAAGCTGTGTGTGGCCTAGTGTCAGTACCTGGCTACTCTATTTGCAGTTAGCCTATTTAGCTGATGTCGGCCATTGGCTCCTTGCTACTTTGTTTTCTCTGGTATAGACCCTCTTCTCTTTGGATTTAAGTGTTGATCTTTGTCCTTTTGGATCTATGTATATTCATGTTGCCTTTGTGAAGTTATCTTTTCCTTCTGTTTTGTTCTTCCATTAAAAGTTGAATATCCTTTAGGGGCTCATCTTTGCTTATCTCTCTCATACATGCTCTCTCTAACACACACACACACAGACATGCTCTCTCTCTCTAACACACAAGCTCTCTCTCTCTCTCTCTAACACACACAGACATGCTCTATATCTCTCTCTAACACACAAAATGACATGCTCTCTCTATATATTTCTCTCTCTTTCTAACACACATATACATGCTCTCTCTCTAACACACACACACACACAAACAGACATGCTCTCTCTCTATCTCTCTCTTTCTAACACACACAACTGTGCAGCGATAACACTGTATATTGACTGTAGAACGGGAGCTCTCTCTCGCTCTCTCTCTTGCTATATGTTGACTGTATCATGCCCAGCCTCGGGCAGCGCTATTATTTAAGAATATGTTGACTGTATGAAAAAAATTAAAATTAAAAAAAAAATTAAATCTCGCACAGGGCCTCGCATTTCTCCCAGGCGGCCCTGGAAATATACATACGGTGGGGAGAGAATATAGACATACGGTGGGGAGGAGACTGTCTATTAGGAGGGGGTGGGGGGGTTTGGACATTTACGGTGGCCAGTTTCGAATTGCAGCCTCCCGTAGGTGCTCTTTTAGAGCGGTTTTGAATGTGGGTAGGGATTCACATTCCTTTACAGCTTTGGTTAGGGCGTTCCACATTGATGTGGCATAATTGCAAAACGTGTTTAGTCCCTTGTTTGAGCCGAATCTGGGTTTAACATGATTTGTTGAGCTTCCTCTGGTGTTGTGGTCGTGGTATTCACTGACCTTTGGGAAGTATTTTGACATGTACATGGGTACCTTAGTCGTATAGTGTATCTTGTAGACCAGGCCCATTGCAAGTTGCTGTACTCTGTCGTCTACTCTAAGCCATCCTAGGTAGTCAAAGTGGGCAGGGGTGAGGTGGGTTCTAGAAGTAAGGTCAAGTAGTAGTCTGACCAGTTTGTTTTGTGATGTTTGTAATCTTGTTTTTAGCGCCATTGAGGTGCTTTGGTACCATGAGGTGCAAGCATAGTCGTAGTACCCTTGAATGAGTGCTCCTGCCAGAGTCTTCAGGGTATTCTTGTTTACCAGAGAGGAGATCCGGTACAAGAATCTAGTTTGTTGGTTGACTTTTTTTATTACCTTGGATGCCATTTTGTCACAGGAAAGATTTGCCTCGACTTCCGGTTCCGTTCCACAGCGCATGGCTGGCTGATTTTACAGAGCTCGGCAACCAAACCACATTAACCCTGATTACGTTTTATTTTTTATACCATTCGATTTTCTCGAAGTTAGAATTATGTCTAAACAGACGCAGAGCAAGTTGGGAACCCTGAACGACGTGGATAAGGAACTCATCAGGTCGATAAGCTAGCTGGCAGGGTAGATGCACTACAGGTTTCAAGTTTCTTTAATAGTTGTCATACAGAAGTACAGAATACTTTTGTACAAAATGCTTCTTACTGTTGCGCTCCAGAGACTGTGCATGACAAGATAAGTATGAAATAAAAACATAGTCAAAATTAGAAGTAAAAAAAAGAGGTCACAGTGTTCAGTTTAGACATATGTACAATGTTCGTAGACGTAGTTACCATACAATATACAATACTGTGCAGTGTACTAATATACAATACTATATAGTGCAAGGCATAAATGGACGAGGTGCAGTTTAGGTACAATTCACAGTAGGTGTACGAGTTGTAGTGCAAATCCTTTATCAATAAATATAAAGTGTAAGTGTGTTTGTGTGATCTAAAGTGTGGAGAGTGGGTGCTGCAGTGTGTTGTTTGTTTGAGTGAGTGTGTGCGTGTGGGTGTGTGTGCTGTGTGCATTTGATGGTTGTTGCATAGTGATTATTGTTCGTTTAGCGATTATTGTTCGTTTAGCAGCCTGATGGCCTGGGGATAGAAGCTCCTTCTGAGTCTTTCTGTGCTCGCCATAAGACTCCGGTATCGCTTGCCTGACGGCAGCAGTTCAAAGAGGCAGTTGTTCGGGTGGCTCGAGTCCTTAATAATTCTCTTAGCCTTCCCCTTGCACCGCTTGTTGTAAATGTTCTGGAGGGTGGGAAGCCCCCCTCTAATTGTGCGTTCGGCTGAACGTGTCACTCTTTGTAGTCTGCTACGGTCTTTTGCAGTGCTATTCCCAAACCAGGAGGTGATGTTGCCGGTCAGGATGCTCTCTATTGTACATGAGTAGAAGTTCCTAAGGATCTTCTGACTGACTTGGAACTTCCTTAGGCGCCTGAGGAAGTAGAGGCGTTGTCGTGCCTTCTTCACAACACTGTCAATGTGTGTGGTCCATGTCAAGTCCTCGGATATGTGGGCTCCGAGGTACTTGAAACTGTTCACTCTCTCAACTGGTGCCCCGTCGATGCTGAGGGGGCTGTAGTCCTTGACCCCCGACCTCCTGAAGTCCACAATCATCTCTTTTGTTTTGCTGACGTTCAGGGAGAGGCAGTTCTCCTGACACCACTGTGACAGGTTCTCTACCTCTTCCAGGTAGGCCCTTTCGTCGTTGGCAGAGATCAGGCCCACCACTACTGTGTCATCAGCAAATTTGATGATGGTGTTGTTGTTCCGCTGTGCTACGCAGTCATGTGTGTACAGGGAGTAGAGGAGGGGGCTCAGAACACAGCCCTGGGGGGCCCCTATGTTGAGCGTGATGGATGAGGAGGTGCAGTTGCCGGCTCTTACCACCTGGGGTCTGCCCGTCAGGAAGTCCAGGACCCACTGGCACAGGTCATAGTTCAAGCCCAGGTCCCTGAGCTTGGCTATGAGTTTGGAGGGGACTATGGTATTGAATGCTGAGCTGTAGTCGATGAACAGCATTCTCACATAGTTCCTCTGCCTCTTGTCCAGATGTGATGCTGCTGTGTGCAGCACATGGGCTATGGCGTCCTCCGTGGACCTGTTGGGGCGATATGCAAATTGCAGAGGGTCCAGGTTGATGGGGAGGGAGGAACAGATGTAGCCCTTCACTAGCTTCTCAAAGCACTTCATGGCTATGGAGGTGAGGGCTACAGGGCGGTAGTCGTTGAGGCAAGCGGGCGTAGATTTTTTGGGTACAGGGATGATGGTGGACTTCTTCAGACAGGTGGGGATGACGGCCTGTTCCAAGGACAGGTTGAAGATGTCAGTGAATACCGGGGCCAGTTGGTCGGCACAGACTTTTAGGACGCGGCCGGGGATGCCGTCCGGTCCTGCTGCCTTCCTGATATCCACTTTTTTAAAGATCCGTCTCACCTCATGCTCTGTTACCCTGAACACTGAGTCTCCATCAGCAGACCCCCCCCCCCCCCATTGCCGTGGTTTGCAGGCTGGTGTTGTTGTTCACAGCCTCAAACCTCGCATAGAAGGAGTTGAGATCATTTGCTAAGGAGATGTCACTGTTCAGTTTGAGGGGGGTTCCTTTGTAGTCTGTCATTGTTCTGAGGCCCTGCCACATGCCTCTAGAGTCAGCCTGTTCAAACTGAAGTTCAACTTTATCCCTGTAACGCCGTTTTGCCTCTATTACTGCTCTCCTGACGTTGTATCTTGCCATCTTGTGTTCTTCCATGTTGCCTGTCACCAGCCCGGTGTTGTATGCTGATGTGCGCACTTTCAGAGCCTCACGGACGGATTTGTCTACCCAGGGCTTTTGATTTGGGTAGATATTAATTTTGGTGGTGGGGATTATTACTTCTACCTGAGTACAGACATAGTCAATCACCGTTTCGGTGTATTCGTTAATATTGGCTGTGTTATCACGGAATACACTCCATTCTGTGCTTCCCAGCACTGCTTGGAGTGACTCCACTGACGTCACGGCCCAACGCTTAACCTCTCGCGAGACCACCGGCGTTCGCTTGAGACTCTGTTTGTACTTAGGCAAAAGAAAAATGGCGGCGTGATCGCTTTTACCGAATGGACTAAGAGCCTGTGACTTGTACCCATTCTTAAATTGCGAGTATACATGGTCTAATATGTTCTCGCCTCTGGTGGGACAGGTCACATGCTGATAGAAATTCGGCAGCACCTTTTTAAGACGCGCGCTGTTGAAATCCCCCAAGACCAAAATGGCAGCGTCAACATTACCTGCCTGGAGTTTGTTTACCTCGTCGTGAAGTTTTGAAAGTGCGACCTCAGTGTTCGCGTGTGGTGGAATGTACACTCCGATGAGGATGATGGACGTTAACTCTCTTGGGAGGAAGAAGGGTCGACATTTTATCGTGATAAACTCCAGGTCTGGGGAGCAGTGGTTAGACAATTCCTTTGTGTTGCCTAAATCGCACCACTCCTTGTTTATCATGAAGGCAATGCCGCCTCCTCTCGTCTTTAGTGACTCTAATGCCGTCCGGTCTTTGCGTAGAACGAAGAAGTGGTGACTACCATAGACGGTGACTACCATAGACGCACGATTAGCCATGGCGGAGGGAGGTATGTCCGCGGTCGTGAAGGTAGCTGAGACCAACGTCGCGGGAATATTATACTTGGAGGACAAACTACGTGATTGAGGTTGCCGGATGAAATGGAGGAGGACGAACCGATCAAATACCTCGAGGAGATGATACCAAAATGGTTCCCGAAACTGGCTCGCCCCGAGATCGAAAGAGCGCATAGGATCTTCAGACCCGCTACCCAGTTGAAGGGCGAACGTGCAAACTTCGCACATTCATATTCTGCTGCCTGAGATTCCAGACGAGACAGCATATATTGAGAGAGGCCAGACTGAAACCTCCGGTGGTGAACGGCCGCACCTTGAGATTCGCCGCTGACTTTAGCGACTACACAGCTAAACGTCGTAGAGCATTCGCCGGCACCATGGATCTAGCACGAGAGAGGGCGGTAGAGGTGTATCTGCTATTCCCAGCAATGCTGAAGGTGAAGACGGGACGGGGAGAGGTATCGTGCAACCAACTATTCAAGTCACCATCCGAGGCGGCGGACTTCATTAGAAAAAGCAACACAGTCACTCCGACTGAGCGGAACAGACCGGCCACGGTGGAGCATACACAGAGCGACAGGCAATGAGGGGCTGGAGCGGGTACCTGAGGCTGGCTTCACGCGTGGCCTGCTAACATGCTGGCTATCCAAGCTAGCGGCCCTGTAGGAGTGGAGCTGATTCCACACGTGGGCGGCTAGCATACAAGCTAACCAAGCTAACGACTCCACTGCACGTGAGCTATTAGCACACCGGCTAGCTATCCGAGCCAGCACTATGGTAAACACGTTCGACCGTGGCTTTCTCAATCCTCAGGACGGTAATACTTGACTTCTCTATACGGTACTGTCTCAATCACGAACATGATTACTGATTATTTGAATGTAATTCAGATGCCCTGTACTCTTATCAGTTTTTTCTTTATTCTTTATCTCTTGCCTTTTTTATCATCTAACACTCAAACTATCCATTGAACGGCGCGAGGTTTGTTACGTATGTTTATTGTCTTTATTCGGCTCTAACCGAGCGGGATGAAGATCACAATTTTCACTCAAACAGACTGAATGTGCTTATGATCCGTCCGACCGAGGGGGTTGATCCCCTTTGCAACGAACTGTATGCGGGTGGCAGGTCGAGGCTATCCTACCGCTGCGGACAATGTTGTGCATTTAACTCTCTTTCTTATCACAGCAGAATAAAAGACCGTCACCGATGCTGCATTACCTCAACGTTGGCAGCATGGTAATGATCGGGGTTTGTTTCCACAATGGTATTATTTCGACATGTGTTAAGAGTACCTCACTTTAATCAAGTTCAGTTCGGACAAACTTTGTTTCATGTGCCTTTATCGTATGCATAATGTTCTATGCACTGAGCTCTGTATAGATATAGATTGATACTCTCTGTTGAGAGATGGGGGGTTCCCCCTATTCCTAATTCGTTACAATATACAATTCTGGTTAGAATGGTAAAGTTACTGTGGTAAATTCCCACAGACTTTCTACAATAATTTGAGGTTATTGTAGTACAATACAATGAGATTGATTATCTGGAAGGAGGAGAAAGAATTCATACTAATAGAATCATTGGTCTCCTCATCTGACTTAGCAGATGAGGAATAAAACGTGTACGCCAAACAAACCAGAACTGTATTTCAACTCAACTGATTTATTTGAGTCAGGGCCAAGGGTGAATAAAAGGTTGACTTTTACATACAAAAGATGATCAGAGAACATTAACAGAGCTGTCTGTTGTACAGAAATATCACAATCAGGTTTGCATCTCCAACCTCAATAATGTACATAAAACAGTCGGCAACATAATCTGAACATACATTGAAAATACTGTAAGCCCTTTTTTGCATATAAGTAAGCCTGGTTTCTAAGCTAAGTTACATTCTAGTCTAACCAAACAATGCGGGTTCCATCCGGCTTACTTACATCAAAAAGCAGTAGTTTCTCTGGTCGGGAGGAGTCGGTGGAGCTCAACAGACCCCCTGGGGTTGTGTTTGGTCTGAGAGCTCCAGAATAACCCTATGTAGGCCCTTATATCCTATCATTTCTAGCCAATAATACATATGGCTGGTCCAATCCAGCGTCTTCTTGTGGGGGTTGATCTCTTGTGGGGGGTGTCCTTGTGGGCGCTGGCAGCCCCCCCCCCTGGGGTTGTGGCGACGTGATGGGACAGAGACAGAAGGGGCCCATCGGTGGCCCACGTCCGTGTGATCTTTTGCTGAGATGAAGGGGCCTGGCTTGTCTCACGAGGGGGGGTGTGACATGATCGCTTTGACCCTTTGGGCCTTATTTACCATACAGTACTAATCTGATCACCTAGTGGGGGTGACCTTTGTCTATTCAACTATCCCTGCCACCACTTCTGCTAAACAGTATACAAGGCTGTTTATGAAATTCAACTCAATATTACCACATTACGTAATGTGGTTCTGGTTGCTGTGACCCGGTCACAGTGCCAAGTGATGTTTGATCGACATCGGACAAGATATTTGAGGGGGGGGTGGGGGGAGGGGAGGGGGGGACACAGGGATTTTAGTTTTTTATCTCTTTTGGCTCATTCTACTGTATGTCTGCTCTCGCCCAATAGGACATTAGCGTGGGGATGTGTATATGTTGTGGTGCACTGCTTCGGGGGAATCACGCTCAGTCATACTGCAACCTGGTTGGACTATGGCTAATTTAAACATCTTGATCTGGAATTCAGGGGGGCTTAATATTCAACATAAACGCACAAGTGTGCTAACATGGTTGAAAAGACAGGAGGTTGATGTGGCTTTGCCTAGTGAAACGCATCTTTTGAAGGTTGACAGTGCTAAACTTGCAAAAAAAAAATTATCATAATATAAGCCCCTCCTCTTTTAGCACTAAATCCCGGGGAGTAGCCATAGTGGCTAAGCGGAAGTTGAATATTAAACTATTAGATGTGTGGTCTGATGCGGAAGGATGAATCACTATAGCGAAGATGGAATACACTAACAGGAAAATTGCTCTTATAGCTGCATATGCCCCTAATGTGTATGATGCGCAATTTTATACTGCACTCACTACGGAGATGCTGAAACTACCTGAGTACTCATTCATAGTGGGTGCTGATTTCAATGCCATGTGGGATCCATTGATTGATAAATCCGGAGATGCTGTAACCCACGATCAAAAGCAAGCTGCCGCGGCCCTACGTGGCTGGTCTAAAGACACAGGGGTTATTGATATGTGGTGTTTACTAAACCCAACCTCGCAAGACTACTTTTTTTCTCTGCGAGACATAAAACTTTCTCCAGAATTGATTATGTTTTCTCCTCCCCTAGGCTATTCGATAGCTTTGACGTTGACTTGAAGCCCATTGCACTGTCAGACCACAAATACATCCTCCTTAAGGGTTCACTCAGCAAAATGACATCTCGTGCCCCTAGATGGCGCTTTAACTCAACGCTGCTGAAGAACGAGGAATTTAACTTACAATTTAAGGAGAAGCTCATTGAATTCTTGCAGTTTAATGCTGGATCGGTACAGGACCCCAGAACTTTGTGGAATGCGGTTAAGGGGTTTATTAGGAGTAATACCACTCTATTCGCTTCCAATCTCCACAAGGGACGTCTCTCCAAGTTAGTAGAATTGGAAGAGCTGCATAAAACAATGATGTCCTCTATGCAGCAAAGATACTCTAGCCGATTGGAACTCCAAATTAAAATGGTGAAAAAAGAGATCAACTCCATTTTAAGACAACAATCTGAATTTCAAATGCACAGAACAAGACAACACTACTACTTTCATGGCTCTAGACCCAGTCACCTGCTGGCTATGAAAATACGGGCCAGCGATCAATTTGCAGATATCCCTGCCATTAAGAACCAACAGGGCGAGGTAACCACCAACCCCAACAAAATCAACGATACATTTCGCTCGTTTTATTCCAACCTGTACGAGTCGGAAGTGGTCTTTGATCACGCCAAGCTGGAGGACTATCTTAGTCAAATTAACCTACCACAAATCTCAGAGGAGGACGCTAAACGGCTAGCTGAACCTATCACACTAGATGCGCTCAGGGAAGCAATTGCTGATATGCAGAGGGGCAAGGCTCCTGGTTGGGACGGCATTCCACCGGAACTCTATACTGAATTTTGGGATATACTTGGTCCCTTATTACTTTCAATGATTTTACACTCAGTCGAGGAGGGCAATTTTTCCAGAGATGTCAATATGGCACTTATATCTGTTCTACTCAAGAAAGATAAGGACCCCACCGAATGTGGCAGCTATAGACCCTTAAGTCTCCTCGGAGCCGATCTCAAGCTATATGCTAAGGTGCTGGCCATCCGACTTCAAAAGCATATGACATTTTTGGTTAACCCCGATCAGACCGGCTTTCTAAGAGGCCGACTGGTCACGGATAATATCAGACGGTTACTCAGAGTGGTCGTATTTATGGGCAGTACTGGGAAGGATGGGATTGGGCGAGGGTTTCATTCACATGATCAAAGTCCTCTACACAGATCCCTCTGCCATGATCTTGACAGGGAAGCTTTGCTCACCACTATTCGCTGTTTCGCGCTCTTCTAGACAGGGTTGTCCTCTTAGCCCAGGACTCTTTGCTCTTTCACTCGAACCTCCAGCTCAGTACATAAGACAATCCCGGGTTATATCCCCTGTGTCAATTAAGGGCACACATCACCATATCAGCTTATACGCGGATGATGTACTCATATTTATGCAGAACCCAGCCGTCTCTCTGCCCTATCTTCTCCAAGTAATAGATGACTTTGGCAGTCTATCTGGATTTAAGATCAACTGGCCAAAATCAGCTTTCCTTCCACTCAACGAGACTGCGAAGGCAACCATCCTTCCAGCAAACATACTCATGGTAGAGCACTTTAAATGCCTTGGGGTTGAAATATTCCCAACTGTTAACCAGACAGTAAAGTATAACTACTCCAGCTTGAGTGACAAGATTACGAAGGATTTTGACAGGTGGTCCAAATTAAAGAACTCACTACAGGCCCGCGCCTCAATAATTAAGATGAATGTTTTACCCAGAATTAATTTTATCAGCTCCATGCTACCGTTGTCTCCCCCTGTTGGTTACTGGCAAAAACTGCACTCTGCTGCATATAAATTCGTCTGGAATAACAAACGCCCACGCTTAAAGAGATCCACTGCACAGAGGAGTAAACTAGACAGGGGTTTGTCATTTCCAGACTTCAAGTATTATTTTCAAGCTTACTCTCTGAGACCTCTTATCACTTGGTTTGACGTTCAAGCGGCTGTGTCCTGGCGCCCATTGGAGGAGGAGATGGTGTCCCCACTTCAAGATGTTGTTTATACCAACATTTCAATTAAGCAATGCAAATTACGATTTGGCCCTCTGGTCACACATGTGATCCAGATTTGGCGTGAGACCCAGAAAGCACGCACTAACTGACATAAATGGCACACGCATTCCCCACTATTCAATAACAATTTGCTCCTTATTGGACAACAACCCATTAGATATCCTAGATGGGAAGGGAAAGACATACATACATTGGGGGATATTTTCAATGACTCGGGTATCCGGTCTTTTCAGGACCTATCCAACGGATTTGATCTCCCCAGAAGCTCCTTTTTCTTTTATTTACAAATGAGGGCAGCTCTGAAGGCTCATGGAGTCCCATGGGACGCTCCACTAGAGCGACACCGGTTTCACAAATTATTTTATGACAGGGAGACATCGAGAGGCTTCATCTCTGACTTTTATCGGCACTTACGTCCTCATATAAAGACCTACCCTACCTATGCACATGTACTGGGAGTGCCCTCATGTTGAGATCTTCTGGGAAAGTGTTACCACTCAGTTATCAGAGATTTTCTCTTTAACCATACCGGCCTTGCCTTCTGTTTTATTGTTAAATGATGTTTCTCAATTGCCGACCTCTGTACATGTAAAGAGACTCATTTTGGCTGGCCTGACGGCTGCCAAAAAGCTGATTGCCTCACGCAGATAAGCTATGTCCGAAGGTATGGATTCTCACCTATCTTGATGTTATTTATCTGGAGATTTCCACTGCACGTGTCATAGGTGTTAATGAAGCGGTCTGGTTGGCTGTGGTGGAAAAACTAAAAGAACGCATTTTACTAAAAGAACGCAACTTTACTATGTTGGTGGTAATGGTGTTTTTTGTATTTTTGTTTTATTTATAATTTTTCATTCAATGCTGATCATATGTATATTTTCTGACCCCCTTCTGATCTGGGTTTGGTGATCGTGGGCTCTGGTTGGGGGGGGGGCGCGGTTCGGGGTCTCTGTGGGTCGAGGCACTAAAGAGGTGTGGTGCTTTGGCTCGCGGGGGGGCCGGGCTGTGGGTCCTCCAGGATTGTGGCTCGCGGTTGCCGGGCCTGGAGGTGAAGGGGGCTCGGTAAGCACTTTTTATGGTATATATTTAATTTAATTTTATTATACTTTTACTTTGTGACAACTTTATTGTCTAATCATTGTTGTGTTAGTTTATGTTCTTGGATGTCTTTTATGTATTATTTAGGGATGCCCCGATCGATCGGCCACCGATCGTTATCGGCCGATAATCAGTATAAATATGCGATCGGTGATCGGTGATAATGCTTTATTTTCGCCGATCGTCAAAACCGATCACACCGGAAGCTGCACACAGTGCTGCGCGTCTGCTCTCGAGTCCAGCCCCTCCTGCACGCATGTAAACACGGGTCTAGTCTAGTCTATTGGGACAGGACCTCCATGAGCTAATGTTAGCTACTGTTACAAAATGACCCAGTCAACTATTCACTTTTAGTTTAATACATGATGAGGCATTGTCTAACCGAACGGTATCTAGCCGGCTAGCTACTGATAGCTCATGATATCAACAAATGCTCCAGCAATAGTCTAGTAGAGATGTGTATGATAGCTCTGTTAGCTCACGTTAGCGCAAGTTAGTTCACTGTTCAAAACGAAATGTCCCATTGAACTAAAATATACTAAATATTAACGTTATATATCCGGCTAGCAGTAGCTACAGATAGCTCCTGATATCAATGTCTTATAACACTGATTCGACGCGTATTCGAGCTGAGGGCATGTTGAATGTGATATGACCACAGTAACGTTATACCAATAGGGTCCAGCTGCAGCGCAGGATAATCCTGGCCGTAGCTCGAGGCTACTCGAGTATAGGGTCCAGCTGCAGCTCCGGAGAATCCTGGCCGTAGCTGGAGGCTACTCGAGTACACACAGACAGTGGAGCTTGTTGCGTGGTGTCGATGTCTCGCAGATAATACAAGTACAAGTTTAATTATATAATATATATATTTTATAAAAAAAATAAAGAAAGAAATTATATAAAATAATTAAAAAAAAAATTTAATCAAAAACTATCGGTATCGGATCGGTATCGGCCGATATGGCTCACGACGATCGTGATCGGTATCGGTGGCAAAAAACGTGATCGGGGCATCCCTTATTGTGTTGTGAGTTGTGTTGTTTCGTGTTTGAAAATTGAAAATAAAAAAAGATTTGGTCAAAAAAAAAGGAAAGATTTGCCTCTAGGATGGACCCTAGTAATTTCATCTTTCCTTGTGACAATATTGTCACCCACTGTAACTGAGAAGCCGTCGGTCTTGCTGAGTTTGTTATTTGATCCGAAGAGAATGGACTCTGTTTTACCCAGGTGTAATGATAGTTTGTTATCAGCGAGCCAGGTGCAGATTCTGCCGAGTTCTGAGCTGAGGGTTTTTTCAACCTCTGAGCGGGGCCAGAGGTCGATATGGTGGGGGGCTTGTGGCCATCTCCCCTCCTCCTTGGGGCGTATAGCATAGACAGCTCCAGAAATGGCCGTTGTACTACCACCAATGGGCTGGGTCTCCACCGCGTCAGCTGGTCTTGTGTTCGTGGCAGATCGAGGGAGTAGTTACCAGGGGTATAAAGTACTTGAGTAATTGTACTTCGTTACAATACTTAATTACTGTTTTTGGGGATTTGTACTTTACTCAAGTATTATTAGGTTTGTATACTTGTACTTTTACTCAATTACATTTCAGAGAAAAAAAACATACTTTTACTCCTTACATTTAAAATGCAGACCTATAAAGTACAAAGAACAAATCTTGCAGGTCCAACCATTTTAATTAGTATATTTGTTTATCTGGCGTTAACGTTATTAATTCTGCGGCCGCACTTTAAACAGCCAATCAAATCCCCATCAATGGAAAATGAACCCACCCATACCCATGCTGATTGGTCCTTGTGCAAGACTAGAAAGCGGGAATCTTTGATTAAACACATCAGAAGAATAGACAGTCAGAAAAAAGGTTTTTACTTTAACTTTTTAGTACTTAAAAGTAGAAACTTTTTGACTTTTACTCAAGTGTGTTTTTAGCCAGATACTCTGACTTTTACTTGAGTACGATTTTGAGACGGTACCCATACTGTACTTTCACTTAAGTATAATTGCTGGGTACTTTTTACACCCCTGGTAGTTCTATATCATGCTAGCTTCCGCTCAGAATATATCTCACTTCAGTGTATATGCACTGAATAAATTTCACAATGCACCTTTACATACCAACATCCGTCTGGCCACACCCCCATCCGCTACCTATATAAGCAGGGGTGGGGCCACACACTCATCTCCTTCTCAAATTTCACCACAAACAAGTGCCTGTATACCACCACTTGAATTAGGAAAGGAAGAGAGGAAGAACAGAAGACAAGGAGATACGTTGACATTATATCTTTATTTTCTCTCTCACTATTTTCGAGAAAATACGGCGATATTGTCTTCGTCACTGGAGTGTCTGGAAGATGATGATCATTCTGACCTCCACCGACTTTTTCGTATTAGGGGCTCGCGCCGCTGATATACTCCCCACCTGCAGTCCTCCTTGCTGCGGCTGGATAGGTATTGAACCTCCGGTCATACAGCTGGACTGTGGGAGGCACCGGCTGTTGTGAGAAACCGGTTTGCTTCCGAGCTGGGTGAGTACTGTTTTGCTTGCGAGCACTAGTTGTCTGTTAACGCTATGGGGGCTAGCTGACAATTTTACGAAGGCCGGCCCCAGATTAGGGTCCTCTGCTCGGCTTCCTAAGCGGCGGACGGAGGATCTTGGTCTGACGGCCATGATGGTCAACCTAGTGGGCCGTGAGCGAGACCTGGTTGAACCCGGGATTCTCTGGACAAGCGGATGCTTCTCTGTCCCGTGCAGGCCCCATCTTTCACATGAGTGAGAGTACACCCTAACGAGGAAATGTGGGCATGGATCTTCGTTATCGGAAGATCCATGCTCAAGTCGGCTGCAGCCCGGATGGGAATTGTGCCGGCTCCGCTGTATGTCTGGTAAATCACTGTTGAAAACTGTGTTTGACATTTCTTTTTCTCTTCTCTCTTAAGGATGAGGAGGGTTTCAGACAGCAGCCTGTCTGAAGTGTGGCTTGTTATGTCGTTGTGTACAGTTCAGGTGATAGCTGCTTAGCTTGCGTGCTAGTTTGTGGCCTACTGTTGTTAGCCAGTCAGCTGTTAGCTGCGGCGCTAGCTCGTTGTGTTCACCAGGCTAGGAAACGTTAGCTTGTTGCTATCAGTCGGGCGGCTGTTAGCTTAATGCTACACTGTTGAACGTTACTGTGACTATAACATGCCTTAAACACTCTGACTACGACGTCATCTTTGACAGAGGATGTTAGTCGACCCTACACCCGGGTGCCATGCCAGCGAGGACTTCGTCAACATGGAGAACGGCGGCTGGGTGGCGTAGCGGACATACCCTCGTCACCAACGCAGGAGATGCTGGGTTCGACTCGGTGTCCCGTTGACCAGTGTTGCAGTCCTCTCGGCCTGCGCTCAGGGTGAAGGTAGGAGTCCTGACCGGACTTTAAACACTTCTTCTTTTCTTCCCTTCTAAATGTTTTGTAATAACGATGTTTCCAAAACATGTGTTGCTGCAATACATTGAGGATACGACGCGTGTTGTGTGTGAATTGTCTTGTCACTGGTATAGCTTCTCTCTCCATAGAAAATCGGCGTTGTTTTTTACATGTGTAAAAATGAACTGGTTAGTTGTGATGAGAACATGTGTGTTCATGTAACGTTTGTAACGTGGGTGAACTCACAACTAAGAGGGTTAGTTAACCTGTGAAGCTATGCTTAGTGACATGTGATTGAGGAATGAATCTTTTTCTCAGCCTGTGATGACAATGAACAGCATGTTCACATATTAACAGGAGTATCTGTTCAACCTGGTCGTATCAAGGGTAAGGTAGGAGGGGTGACCCCCCTGGTTTCCCTGGGGCTTCCCCCCTCCTCTCAGACATGTTTGTTTACAATATATTGTGTCACTGTGTTTGTGGGGATACGATGTAACCCTCAGCTTGAGTTGCTGGGGTTGTGCTTCCGCTTGAGAAACTATTCTTTTCCTAAAGAAAAGGTTGTTTGGTCACTTATCATGTGTGCTTAGCAAGGCCTGTGGCCAATACGTAATCAAGGACTTATGTCTCTCTCGTTATGAAAAACGGCGTTCCTCTGTAGTAAGAGTGTACTTTGCCATTTTTTGTTATGATGAAGGGTTGTGTGTGTCGTTGTGATCTACAACTGGGTTAGGTTTGGCCCACAGAAGCACATGTGTAAGTCTGGACCGGGGCTCTTAAAGGGGCCCTCTCTGTTCTGTGTTTTTTCCTTAGTAAAACTCAGATAGCAGGTTAGCACATGAGCTATGTGAAGCTGTTAGATGCTTCATGTAGCATGCTATGACTGGGTCATGCTCTACTTTGTCATTACATCGTATTAGGGGTGAGGGGTCGTAAAGGGGTGAACTGGTAATCCTTTCCTCCCCTTTTCTGATTGGTCAGGGGTTAAAACCCCCTGTCCTTCAGGGTTCCTGTCACGTTGCTGTTCGGCACGTTACAGGGTAGGGGGGGGGTTTCCTGGTCCCACGCCCTGAAAAATTGGGCGTGTGCACCGCAGAAATTCCCCCGCCATAGAGTACGTCACTAAGCGCGTCTCTATTGGTAAGACTTCCGTGAGTTGTTCAGGTTCCATGTTATGGATCTGTTTCAGGGAGTTGTCAGAGCTCCTCCTCATGAAGCTCCTCCTCAGGGAGAAGTGCCTTCTGTGAGTTCGGACTCTCCTTCCCAGTGAGGGAGCCTCCTCAGAGTTTCAGAGCCTCCTCCTCAGATTGTCAAGGTGAGTAAAACTTCAAAAAGGAGTTCTGCTCTATTGTGTGTGTATTAGATTAAATTCGATTATTGAGTGTGTATTGGTTCAGTGCCTCCTCCTCTGCAATATTTCTTTTCAATCTATACAGCTCACATGGGAAGTCTCTCTGGGGATTCCCGTCTCCTCCCTGTGGCGAGGGTGGCGGGATGTAAAAATGAAAAAAAAATGTACCCTCAGCCGCGTCACGTGGGATTCATGTCAGTCTGTGTTTCTTTCTTTTTTAATAAAAAGAGGAAAGAACATGAAGCACGATGTCTCCTTGTCGTTCTCCCAGGCGACTTGGAGGAACAATGTCTGGTGTCTTGTTAGACTATCCATTGATGTGTTTGGGTCTCGACGCGTACATAGTGCTGGCTCGGGGTGTTTCTGATAAGAATCACGCATGAGGCTGGTACGCCTTGGTTGCTCGTTATTAAAACGGCGTTTTTATAGGGCAACTGGGATGGAGGTTTTCTCTTCCGAGCCCCTGTTACTAGGTCTCGACGAATTCTTGTTCATATCTGGGGGATGTTAACGGAATAGATCAAAACATAGGTAGAGGGGTCTCACGCCCTTGGGGTGGGCCACTGAGCGCGGTACGAATGGGACCATCTGGGTGGCGCCCTCTTTTCATGTTTTAGATCGACACGCGTACCTACCCCCTCTCTTGGAGTGGGGATGTCGGTGTGATTAGGGCACGGGACTGGTTCTGGTCACGCTGGTCCAGGTCAGTTAACCCGTTGTCCACCGGGGACGCAGATCTGCTGTTCTGGTACCCTGAGGGACTTGTGCTTTTTTCGGGGGAAAGAATGCCGTCGGCCCGGGTGTCACAGGGTTGGGCGTTATGGAGACCCTTTGTTGGGTACATGTTGTACCCTGCGCTATCATGAAGGGGCTGGTTCTCCATTATTTTCGCTCCTCTCTTACGCATGGCGAAGAGGGGGCTGTTGGGGTGGTCTTCTGGACCTCCTCTGGCATCCCTGTGTGCTTCCCGGGCCGCCGGGCCCGGTCCGAAGTTGTGTTTCGTCGACCCGTAGGCCTGGAATAACCCCTTTTTGAAAACTGAAACACTTGTACTGCGGTATAGCCAGTGTATACCCGCAGGTGTGTTTTGGAGTTTTTTCTTGAGGGGTTATAGGAACAACCACCGCATGTGGTACCAAAAGGGTGGTTGATTCCTTGGTGTGTTGGAGCAGAGTCAACTCCCGGGTTACCCGGTTGAGTGTGCCCCTGCACGTTCATGACGTCTGCCAATCGTGTCAGCCTTCTCTGCCTCGGCCCCTCTGGAGAGTCTGGGTTTTTTGGTGGAGGCTTTGTCATGGTGTACAACAATGCCAGCATACGCCCCTTCCGCCGGGGGTGCTGTTTTCAGTTGACCCCTTTGGCGCTTGTCTTGTCCACAGTGCTCCAGGCTCGGGTCAAATGCCTGCTGCCTGGATTCAGAGATCGACCCCTTCTGGTGGTCATCTCCCCGGTGCGCTGCCTGCTCCCGCTGTAGTGTAGCCTCTTGAGTGCTTAAAGTTACAGCCATGCTGACTGCCTGAGTGTGCCAGGGTCAGTGTGCCAGGCGGCGTGCTAGTGGGGGGAAGGGCCCGCTCTTGGAGGGGCCCTGTCCGAATACGCTGGCGATGTGGGGGGCGGTGTCACTAAGTGACCGCCTGGTGAGGTCTTGATGCTGTGGCGTCGTTGACCTCTCCGGGCCCCCTTTTTCCGGGGGATCCAGTCCCTTCGCGCTCCGCTGCTACGGCCTTGCCGCGGGTTGAGTTTGCTCTTGACCCCGTGTTTTTGGGGGCAGTAACGAGGTTTGTTCCTTCCGTTCGTTCCCTGGTGGCATGCGGGTTGTGCGTGTGCGTAGTCGTGGGGTCAAGCCACGGTCTGCTCACCCTGTGCGTTGAGTTGCTCGAGTTTCTCTTCGCACGGTCGGATCCGTCTCCCTCCCGTCCTCCAATAGGGAGGGTATCCTCCATTAAGGAGGGTCGGGGGGCTCGGTCCTCTCCGGTCTGATGGTTGTGGGGGGCCTCAGCGGGGTACATTTGTCGAGCTTTTAGCTCCCGCTCAGCTCCTGTTATGCAATATGACGCTGAGCGGAAGCTAGCATGATATAGAACGTAAGGTTATGAATATAACCAAGTTCTATGAATGCTAGTGACGCTCAGCGTCTAGACACCACTGCGGCCCTTGATTTTTCATTGTGGTGACATTTTTTGGGAAGAAGATGAGTGTGTGGCCCCACCCCTGCTTATATAGGTAGCGGATGGGGGTGTGGCCAGACGGATGTTGGTATGTAAAGGTGCATTGTGAAATGTATTCAGTGCATATACACTGAAGTGAGATATATGCAATATGACGCTGAGCGTCACTAGCATTCATAGAACTTGGTTATATTCATAACCTTACGTTACCCTATGTCTGAGAGGCGCTCCTCACCTATCATCCAGTCTCACTGGTCACACTGTATGGACCAGGCTCATATAGTCTCTTCACATCCCGGGCCAAGAAAGAATTGTGACTTAGAAGGGGCAGGGCCTGGTCTCTGCTGCTGTGGCAGACTGCCTGATGATACAGTACTTCCCCCACAGATTGTACACCTGTCGTACTGGAACGACCATCTGATAACACCTGCAAACACCAGGGGGGAGAGACTGACAGGTCACATAGCCGAGTGCGGACACTCCCTCCACGGGCCGGGGATTGTGCAATGAATCTCTGCTGTCACTGGGGCTGCTGCTTGGACTGATGGCTAGGCTGTGTAGGGTGGTTGTGTGGCCCCCCGGATGTGACTGGCCCTCTCCCCATCGTCCTGCTCAGAGTTAGAATTCTGCAGCCGGTTGGGCCATATATGTATCTCTCAGATTTTCAGGTAGTAGTGAGATCTCTCTCCTAGCCTCACCCTCCAGTTCATTCGTGGCACAGCCTACCGCTTGTCAGAGATTTGAGTGGTTGTTGGGCCCACCAGCCACTGACCTTTCTTTCTCGTCTCCTCCAAATCTGGGCACCCAATGCTCAGCTAAGGACCACAGTCTCAACGTGATATTTCTTACAAGCCTGTTTTCCGTTTCTTCTGCCATACCTGTGTCTCTGTTAGGAATGCTACCCGACTATGGCAAGGTGTCACTCACAGGTCAAGAAAATCCACCTGGGCATGGGATAGTAGGTTCCCAACAGAGCACACGGATACAAAGGATAGAGAAAATAATTTAATTTTTTTTTATTGCAGGGCGGCTGGGTGGCGCAGCGGACATTGCGCTCGTCACCAACGCAAGAGACACCGGTATCGAATTCGGCTGTCAGCGTTGCCTCCGGCTTGGGCCGGCCGTCATACTAACTCAATTGGCAGAGTTAGCGGGTGGGAAGTCGATGGGTGGTAATCTGGACGTTGTGGACAGCGACTCCTACAGGTCGGTCAGGGCGCCTGCACGGCAGAGACAGGAAAATGGCGGGGGCAGTGTGAGCCTCCTACACGTTACTCCTCGCCAAATGAGAGTCCGCGCTGTCAGGTGAAAAGATGTGACTGGCTGCCTCCACATGTATCGGAGGGGACATGTGATGGGCTTCTATCCTCCCTACGACCGGCAATACATAAGTACACAAAACAGGGAAATGTCCCTTTTTGCAGGTGGAGGGGAGCAGCCAATGTCCCCTGTTGGTTAGGTGGTGGAAAGCAGCTGCTGAGACAATGAGGGAGCGTACCATCTGCACCTCACAGCCTCCCACCAGAACTGATTTAACATCCCCACAAACCCACACACTTGATAATTTCCGTATGTCCAGTTAACAAGTGAAAATGCAGGGTGCTTAAAGAAATGGGGGATGACAAATTGGGGTCATCCCTATGTTCCCCGGGTTCTATGTTCCCCGTTTTTTCAAAAAGAAAAAGGGTTCTAAGTTCCCCGCTCCCAAAAAAAAGGTTCTATGTTCCCCGGTCCCGCCCGCTCCCGAAAGAAAAGGGTTCTATGTTCCCAGCTGAAAAAAGGGTTCTATGTTCCCCGGTCCCGCAGACCGCTCATAAGTCTACCGGTGGCAAAGCCCCAAGGAAGCAGCTCGCCACCAAGGCTGCCCGTAAGAGCGCACCGGCTACCGGCGGCGTGAAAAAGCCACATCGTTACAGGCCCGGTACAGAAGTCCACCGAGTTAAGTTGCCTTTCCAGCGCCTGGTCAGAGAAATCGCCCAGGACTTCAAGACCGACCTTCATGGCTCTTCAGGAGGCCAGTGAGACTTATCTGGTCGGCCTGTTTGAGGACACCAACCTGTGCACGATCCACGCCAAGAAAGTGACTATCATGCCCAAAGACATCCAGCTGGCCCGCCGCATCCGTGGAGAACGCGCTTAATTTGGCTTTGTTTTTCTACATTCATAACCCAAAGGCTCTTTTAAGAGCCACCACCATAATCATGAAAAATACATTCCATTAACTCATTAATTCGACATGCTTTTTGTATAATATATACTTAGGCTACATTATTCTGTATTCTCAAACGAAATCAAAGAAATACAGTAGAGATATCTGTCAATATTTATATACTGTATAATATATAGGCTACATTATTCTGTATTTTTCTCAAACGAAATCAAAGAAATACAGTAGAGATATCTGTCAATAATCAATCCAAAATAAGCTTGCAGCTGGTCCATGATTGGAAGATTCAATTATTCTAAGCCCAAACAGATTCACAGATTGCGACCTGCCCTCAAGTGTAAATGGACATCTCTCGCTCATGCCATCAGCTGTTTCATTGTTGTTTCTTATTTCAAATGACCGAAATAGATAAAACCAATCAATCAAAATGTTTCTTTTATTTTACAAATGAAATCATGCATGCCCACAATCGTTTTAAAAGTTTTTTCACCCAACAATATTATGCTACCTTGCTGATGAAAGTCTTGTTGATGGTGAGCAATATCTTAAACATTTCAATGTCCCGCATTTCAATAAACAATTTTTATATATTAATCATTATTGCTTTTGTCATTAATCCCCAACTTGGGACTTGTTTGCGTCCCTGCAGCTTCTGATTAAATTGGGCGATATGCTTGGTTATGTCACACAACATAGCAAAGTCACACAGCCAGTTTGCATCTGACAGTTCCGACAATATTTCTTCAACCCCTTGTTACCTACCATTATAGAATTCCGCCTGGATATTTTTTGTATTTTGGGCTGTAAAATTGTCAAAGAATGTCAGAGGAGTAAGTGCTTTTGGCCTTTTCTCCTTTGTTACTTCATCTTCATCAATCCCTCAGTTGTTCAACATAAATGTATGTGTAAGAATGTGTAATAACAGTTCAAAGGGAATAAAAACACAAAAACAGAATTTTATTTTACAGGTTTTTTAGTGAAACATGAACTACGATGGGCACATATAAAAAATGTGGCCCATACAATCTGAAAAGAAAAATGTTTTACAAATGTACAAAAATTAGGAGTCTAGGCCTTTTCTTCTCCCCATTATTGGCTGTTTTGTGACTTTAGTCCATGCATTTTCAGGCTGTGTGGTTCTGCAGAAAACAGTTCCTCTCCAGCTGTGTGGTAGCTACTGCAGAAAACAGTTCCTCTCCAGCTGTGTGGTTCTGCAGAAAACAGTTCCTCTCCAGCTGCAAGGCCCACATTGCAGATAGACATCCTAAAAAGAAATTATAAGAAAGTAAAATCAATATCTGTTGTAGGCTTTATTTACTAAAACACACATTCAGGTGAGTATAGGTAAGTGCTTTCTCCTTCACATGTAGGCTATGGTAAATGTATACATATTTCCCAATATAGGCCATATCGCCCCTACACACACACAGTAGCTGTATTACTACAAACTGCATACTTTTACACAGGTAGACAATGGTAAATGTATACATATTTCACAATAATAGGCCACAAGGCCCATACACACACACACACAGACACAGTAGCTGTACTATTGCAAACTGCAATTTTACTAACACAGGTAGGCAATGGTAAATGTATACATATTTTGCCATATGGCCCCTATACACACACAGACATACACACACACAGTGTATACCTGTACTACTACAAACATTTTACTAACGTTACATACCCTGGTCCATCTGTCGCTGTTGTTTCTGGTGTTGATCTTGTGTATATCGCGCCGTCGTCGTCGTCGTCATGAAACATTTTGGGTATTTTCGTTACCCTACTTGACCATCTTGACATCTTACTAATAATCAGCTGCGCAAATAAAATACAAAACTACTAAAACGCTACTAAAACACTTCTCAAACTAAGTCACATCCACTCGCCAAAAAACAACTTCCTCAAAAGATATTCCAGAGTTACCGACGTCACCACGTCGTGACGTGTACGTTTGAGAACACTACCGTAATGACAGAGAACACTTGGAATCTTACACAACTATGTCGCCTTTCGGGAGCGGGTAGCGGGAGAAGGGAACATAGAACCCGGGGAACATAGGACCCTTTTTATCGTGAGCGGGGAACATAGAACCCGGGGAACATAGAACCCAGGGAACATAGACATGCTTATTGCTAACTCAACTTAAACGGAAGTCCTGATGTCCTTCAAGATATTTATGGTAGGCAGGGTAGACCAGAATATAACCAGCAATGATCTGCTTATCAAACAGCTCATACCTCATCACCACCACAACCACTATTATATCCTCCACCACTGTGTAGCCTGGCTGTGTGATGACGTTTACATGTTAGCGAGAAAGATAGCTTAGCTAGCATGAAAGAGCTAGTCAGACAACATCACTGTTGGGAATTTAAAAGATGTACCCTTTTATTTACTATATGCCTATAACCATACACATACAGCTATATACTCTCTCAACATACAGTACATTGATTGATATATAGATTCACAAACACGAGCCAAATCATTACTGGAGGACAAATTAATGTACTGTGCCAGACTCAAGTTATCTGTTGCTAAATCAAGTACAAACAAGGAGTGCCCCCCATTGACCAAACATGGCACTGCAACCAAATAATGACACAAAAGTATAGTAGGCACATTTGTTACACACCCAGAAATATTTTATCCCACCCAATATTGACCAGCTGTATAGTGTGAAAAATATGGTATTTAGGAGACTGAGGTCATAGTCACTGCCAGGTCAGGTGTTGAAAAGCTCACACCAGTAAAGTCAGTCTCCGATTGTGCCGCCCATAGATGCATGACGAGGACTCAGAGTTCTTTAATTACAGATGGCTTGGTTTATTGATGCAAGTTCTTGAATGAGGCTAGCGGAGCTAGCTAGCATCATGTGACTGTAGCACCACGTTCATCACCACCGTAGAACTACAATGCAGAAATTAACGACAATCAATATTCATACATTCAGTCAATAGAATTACAAAAACAAAACGAAAATGTGTGAATAAACTCTACTAACCACTTTGGCCTGCTTGCAGCTCAATGGGAGGGGGTTTATCTTCAAATCTTTAGTCTTTAGACTTTTAGCTTTGACAAATAATGTGCACAAATCTGCTGCGCTGTCTTCTCCTACACGTCTTGGCACGCTCTGCCTGATCTGATCAAACTACGGCAAGTCAGAGGGGAACACAGGGGGTGCTCCGTCACATGAAATAAAAAATTAAATATCAAAATAAACCTGTGCCCTCTATCGGCGACAACTGCATTTACACCGATGATTACCCTAGTGCCAACATCTCAGTCAATTAAAATGTTTGGGTGTGGTAAATATGGCCGAAAGCTATTTGCTGTGCAGGATTAGAAAGGCGCAGTAACCCACAAACTCAGTCAGAGATGAATTCAGCCGGTACAGAGTTTCCAGGCTTACTGGGGTATGAAATACATTTTCTTCACAGCTCGCGTCAGGCTTCATCTCAAATCAGTGACCATTCAACTCTGATAATCATAGGACGTGGCATGAGCCTGCCTCTGGGCTGCTTCCTGCTTCTTAACCTGCACTATGGAACTTTCTCATGAGAGACTATCGCTCCTTCAGCCATCTAAATTGTGAATTTGGGCCGAGCTGGGCTGAACGAGAGAAAACCCTCACGACAGCCAATGCGTGAAACACAGTAGAAGTGCCCATACCTGCACACGCTCTTTCTGCTTGGCCACGACTAGTGTCGCACAATTCATAAAATGGTCTAATTTCTAGAGCAGTTACCTGTGTGTAAGACTGTGATTGATGTACTGCAGATGAGTTATTTTATTGCACTGCACTATTGCACTGTTTGACTCTATTTATGCAAATGCATGTAAATTATAGCTATTTTATTGCACTACTTTTATTCTGTCAATTTTTTTTTTTTACATTGCTCTTATTCTGTCTATTTTATACTAATTAATAATGTCTGCACTTTATGCATTGCTTTTATTTAGTCAGAAACCTGCTAATAGTCTTATAGAATAGAATAGAATAGAAATATTTATTCATCCCGAGGGAAATTTGGCACTACAAATCATTCACAGTAAACAGTAAACATTTAGGTAGACAAAAACAAAAAGTCACGAATAAGAATAAAAATAAGCCTAAGAATAAAATATGGTCCGGGATATACATTTCCTATGTTACATTCTAATATGAAATATACTAATATAAAATGTCCTATGTTACATTCTAATATAAAATATACAGTAAAAATATCCAGAATATACAGTAAGTGTAAAATTGTACTATGTCGGTCTAAAAGTAAAAGTAAAGGTCCAGGAAGATAGTACTGTCACCCTGTGCTCAGTGAGGCACAGTGATGCATTATTAGTCTGATGGCTGTTGGGATGAAGGACTTCCTGTGCCGTTCAGTGTTACATCTTGGGAGTCTTGGTCTAGCACTGAACGTGCTCCTTCTGTCAGCCAAGTCTGTGTATAGCTTAGCAAGGCTCCTCCTCTCAGCCACCACCACTAGAGAGTCCAGCTCCACCCTTACCACGTTACTGGCCTTCTTGATCAGCTTATTCAGCCTGTTTGCATCCCCCGCTCTCAGTCCGCTGCCCCAGCAGGTCACAGCGTACAAAAAGGCACCCGCCACCACCGACTCGTAGAACATCCTCAACATCCTTGTTGAAGGATCTCAGCCTTCTGAGCCTTAGAGTCAGCTCTGGCCCTTCTTGTAGAGTGCCTCTGCATGTTTTGACCCGTTCAGTTTGTTGTTGATGTGGACTCTGAGGTATTTGTAGTCCTCAACCATGTCCAGATTGACCCCCCTGATGGAAACGGGGGTCACAGGTGTACTCCTCCTCCTGCCCAAATCCACAGCCAGTTCACTGGTCTTTGTCACATTTAAGTGTTTCTTATCGCACCATGTGACGAAGTCCACTACCATGGGTGTTATTGAATATTGGTATATCAAAAAGCAGGGTAGCCGGACCAGCACTCACAGGTTCAATGTTTTTTAAAGGCAGCCTGAATAAAAAGCAGACATGTTTCGGACAATGTCCTTCTTCAGTGATATGGCTAGCACTGGAAATACATTCAAGGTGATAGTTAAATACACCTGGCAGGTAATTACATGACATGACACGGCAGGAAATTACATCACAACGCAGGTGTGCCTGTGCAATATGACCAAATGAATGACCTATCAAAATAGAGTCCAATCATAAATTATACATATATATAGATATATCTATATCTAACACCAATCTATATTATAAACAATACAATACAAAACAAAACAAAATTACCAGAAACTTGATAACATATAACATGCCTGTAACTGAGGGGTACAATTCCCTGACTGTATTAATAAGTATGGTATCATTAAACCACTACTGTCTTATGCACATTACTACTGGCCATACAGTACACAGGTATATGATATGAACACCTCCACAATGACACGGTTCCACACAAATATCTTGGTTAGAATCATATTTATTAGCAGCAATAATAGTATATTACATTACTTTACTTAGAGTCGCGCTTGTAAGGCGAAGAATGTGCGTGAATAAGTCAAGAGCGTAAGTCCATTAGAATAGTACGCAGGAGATAATAAATACCACCTGTATCTTAGGAATTATATCTATGGTACACTAGTAGGGCAGCGGGAGATACTAAGGGGGTTCCCACCGGTTGTAAGCCAGCAGGGGGGAGGAATGTTCGAATGCAAACTCTGGATCAACGGGGAATCAATAAGCTCCAGCTACGGGAGTCGGTACATTACTCCCTTGATCGGCAGACGAAAGCAGCAGCTATAATCCAAGTATGCGTGCAGCATAGGTGAAAGCCAGCCAGACTCTCCTAGAGACGGGCTCGAGTGATGTTCCTCACGGGTAAATCCCACACAGTAGTGGGTGTAGACGATTCTCCTCCGCTCCAACAGCCACAGGACCAAAGCAATAATCCAGCTGGAAAGGGCTCTGCATTCACCGGTGTAGATTCTCCGGTGCACGGTACTTCACATTAACTAGGTCGAACTTGACGTTATTCCACTAAGCTCTGACACTTTTACTGTCCTATTCGCACGCGGTTATAATTGCTCTATTTAGACGCAAGGTTGCTCACTTCACTTGGTCGTTGACTCGTGATGAAGGCTTTAACGTTTGAGTTTAACACGTTTCTAGGTTAACTTGACTTTAGGCTAAGTGCTGCTGTATCCACCTGCGACGTATTTATACGTACGGTGAATAATCTAGTACCAGCCTTATTCCTGTCTCGTATTCTTGCGCAGAACCGGGCATGTCCAGGCAAGCCTCGGCGGTGACTTTGAACTAGACCTTGGGGGTATGGCAGTGGCGCCTAGTGGATCGCTATCCAATAGGAGAACGAAATATTATGGTCTGTACTAGGTAAAAGGGATATTCCGTGTATATGTACAAAGAATACACAAGGGATATCAGACGATATACAAATACTATACAATATATATCAAGTAATAAATATATATATTTGGTTCAATCTGATCCTTCGTAACAGCCGCCTCCTAATTAGTCCGCACCTAATTAGATAAGCAGAGACAGATTAACCGCACTGTCCACCACTCAATGTCCGTTGTGAGGGTAGGGCAATTCACAAAGTCAGTGGGTCATGGTCGTCATTAAGCGAGTCGGGGAGCCTTGGCAACTCTATCAGCCTCGCCACGGGTCGGGTGTATGTCCGCCCCTGGCCGAGCACTTCTGCCGCTCTCACCTTTCCGTCGGCACCAGTGATCACTTTGCTTACGCGGCCGGCCGGCCACGCAGCTCGGGGTAGTGACTGGTCTATGATCATGACGACTGGACGGGATGAAGGGGGGCTTAGGAGGAAGCGGGCCTGAGACTGCTTTGATCTGTGCTTGGCTGTGCCTCCACCTCCTCCGTCTGTTTCTCTTGTTTGCTCTGTACCCCGTCTGAGGAGGGGCCGGTTCCGGCCGCCCCATCAAGGAGTCGCTTGAGGTGCTGGGTTCGAGGTCAGCTACGTCTGGAGCGCAGCTGAGGGGGGTGGAGTTCCGAACTCCCTCTTGTGCCCACGGTTCTCTCACAGGCCTCTCGCTTAATGTCAATAGCCTCTCAACGGGCTGTACGAGGGAGTGGCCGGTGTCGCTCACCTTTGTGTGTAGGCAGCGTGTAGACGTGGGTTGACTGTCAAGTCCGTAGAGGGGGCCCTGGAGCGTCCACCCCAGTCGGGTCTGAACCGCGACTGGGCATCCTTTGGGTCCGATGTGGGCCGCCTCAATTGGGAGAATGAGGTCCGCGTGGTCGGAGCCGATGAGCAGGGTCGGTGTGGCGCCGTCGATAAGCGGTATAGGTAGTTGACGTAGGTGCACATACTTAGCCATCAGCTGTGGGATGGGGTAGGTGTACTGTGATAGGCCTATGTCGTGGCTGGTGAAGACGTTGGTTATACTATACTGCTTCTCGGGCTGGTCCACCGCTGCTATCTTGAAGGAGACCTTCTCACCTTTTATGGTCTTCTGGTCCCTTCTGATGGTGCGTATTGTCATGGTACCTTTGGCACCCCGCAGGCCCAACTGGGCTGCGGCGGAAGCGAGGAGGAGAGTCTTTTCAGACCCATCGTCCAGGACGGCGTAAGTGTCCAGGACCTTGTCCTCGTAGCTCAGGAGCACTCTGACCACTTTGATGAGCACTCGGGGGGTCCCGCTATGCTGGTCAATGTGGAGCACTCCTGTTGGTCGGTTGCTTTGGGTCTTCTGGAGGGCCCCGCACCGTGCTGCGCGGTAAGCGGCGCCCGCCTGGGCCGCCTCACGCCACTGGTCAACTTGGGCGGGGTTCAGTGTCTTATATTCGGCGCACTGTGCCAGCCTGTGTCCGCTGTCGCAGTAGGTACAGTAGGGGGCGGTCTGGTGGCTCTTCGGTACTGGTGCCACCGCTTCGGCATGGTACATTACCGCGACGGGCCCACTTTGTTGTCCTGGCGGACGCTTGTTGATGTCATGCAGGACCTCCAAGTGGGTGCCGCCGCACCTGCCGCACTTCTTCTTCAAGCGGCACTCAGCTGCCATGTGGCTGCGCGCGCAGCGGAAGCAGCAGCGGTGGTCCTTGATCCACTGACTCACCTCATCCGTGGTCAGCTTCCCAAAAGTGTCGCATTGATACAGCCGATGTTCTCCTTCACAGTACTGGCATTCAATCTTCCACTCCTCTTTCGTCGAGGGGGTGTTGTGGTTCTTGTGCTGCGGTACTGATTCGGCTTGGTGCATAACGGTCACCGACCGGCGGTTATCATTTAATCCTCGAGGTCCTGGTCTTGGGCTTGGTCCACTCCATACGAACGTGTCCAGTCGTAAGCTGCTGACCTCCCTGGCGAGGAACTCAGACAGGTCTAGGAGGGATGCCTCTGGGCCGTTGGGGTCACGGTGGTCTCTCTGCCGCCGAAAACACTCTTGTCGGGCGGGAGGGAGCTTCTCTAATATTCTCTCTACATTAGAGTTAGCGTACAGTTCGTATATCCCTTTTTCCTTTTGGGACCCCAGCATCCCTACCAGGGACTGTACCTTGATAGAGAGGTCATCTAATGCTCTGTTGTCTCTGGCTGGGGGGAGACGGTCAATGTCTCTTATCTCCTGTATCACGTAGTCCCATATGCGTCCATAACGTTGGTCGAGGGCTACTAGAGCCGCGGTGTATGGGGTAGTAGAGTTGGAATATGCCAGCGCTATATTGTGCGCTCTGGGCACCTTCAGGTGCTTGAGTAGGATAGCATACTTGTACGTTTCATCCGGTACATCGGACATCATTGTCTCTAAGCACATTCGTAGCTCCGGTTACTGTGCTCTGTTCTCGTGTGTGAAGTCCGGGAACGTCGGTGTGCCAAGGTACGATGCCATGGATGGCTGGCACATCGGTGAGCGTTGGGGGAGAGGCCTCCTGGTCGAGTCTCCCCGTGCGTGTCGTCTTGGGCTGGTACTTGGTGGGTACCGAAGGTCGGGTACCCAGGTGCTGTTCCTCGGGGCTGGCGGTGCGTCAAACTCACCCGTGAGTTGAGTCGGGGGTTTGTAGCGCAGTGCCTCGGGGCTGACGTCTGAGCTGTACTGGGCCTCCTGGTCCAGAGTACGTTGCTGCTGGTCGGGGCTGTACTGGGCCTCCTGGTCCAGAGTACGTTGCTGCTGGTCGGCTTGACATTCCTCCTCTTCCTCTTCCTCTGCTAGGTCCTGGAGTCTTCTGTTCAGTCTCTCGGCGTGGTCCGGTTCTTCCCGGTTGCTGGGTCTCGTATGGACCGGCCGGGGAGGGGGTTCGGAGACGTGGACAGGATCCTCCTGTTGGCGGGGTCCCGGGTCGCTTGGTCGGGTAGGGGAATGTGTCCTAGACCCTTGTCGTGACGATCTCCGGGAGCTCCGTGCGGAGTGAGGGGGTGTCGCCATGGCAATCAATTTGTCCATCATCTGCGCCTGCAGCCGGTCGCGCTCTGCCTCGCGCTGGGCATGGGCGGCGTTGCGCGCTGCTTCGCGCTGGGCATTGGCGGCGTCGCGCTGCGCATTGGCGGCGGCGTGCTGCGCCTCGGCGCGGCTTCTTTCAATGTTCTCTTCTGTCTGAAGGCGTCTGGTCTCCAGTCTTATGCGGTCGTCTTCACTCCTTTGTTGCGCCTGGAAGCGCTCTCGCTCGGTTGCAGAATGTTCGCGTTCACTGAGGGCTTGCGCTTGGAGTTGCGCGTGAAAGCGCTCTCGTTGGTCTGCAGCTCGTTCGCGCTCGGTGGAGGCTGCCAGGGTGGCGATGAGTGCCTGCGCCAGCATCTTGTCCGCTTCGCTGGGGGAAGACACAGGCGGAGGTGATCGGCTTCTGGCAGTGCTCGTTGGAGATCCGTTCTCCTGTCGCGCTCCGAGGAGGTCCATCTCCTGGGTGTGCGTCTCTTCTGGTAGTGGGTCGGGTTCCGTCCCTGGAGGGCTTTCTTTATCCTGGAGCTCTCCGGGGACTACCTCGTTGGCGTCGGCGGGGGGTAAAGTCATGTCAGGTCCCTCCTGGTCCCCCCGTGAGCTTGGTCAGTTACGTTAGAACCCACTAGGGTCTCTACTGGCGGGGTCGCCTGGTCGGTAGGGTTTGACATACTTTGACTATCCGCATTATTTATTTTATCCGTATTTAACTTCTTTATAAAGCTAGGTATTAGACTGACAGCGTATGCCTCTAGATAGGGAGGTGGCTGACGTCTGCGCTCCGGGCGATCTAGCTTAGGAGAACCGTTTGTGGAGTGTTCATCATCGGCCATGTTAATATTAATATTATATTAATATTACGCTAATTACCCTCCGGCTCGAAGGACCAATTGTAACTGAGGGGTACAATTCCCTGACTGTATTAATAAGTATGGTATCATTAAACCACTACTGTCTTATGTACATTACTACTGGCCATACAGTACACAGGTATATGATATGAACACCTCCACAATGACACGGTTCCACACAAATATCTTGGTTAGAATAATATTTATTAGCAGCAATAATAGTATATAACATTACTTTACTTAGAGTCGCGCTTGTAAGGCGAAGAATGTGCGTGAATAAGTCAAGAGCGTAAGTCCATTAGAATAGTACGCAGGAGATAATAAATACCACCTGTATCTTAGGAATTATATCTATGGTACACTAGTAGGGCAGCGGGAGATACTAAGGGGGTTCCCACCGGTTGTAAGCCAGCAGGGGGGAGGAATGTTCGAATGCAAACTCTGGATCAACGGGGAATCAGTAAGCTCCAGCTACGGGAGTCGGTACATTACTCCCTTGATCGGCAGACGAAAGCAGCAGCTATAATCCAAGTATGCGTGCAGCATAGGTGAAAGCCAGCCAGACTCTCCTAGAGACGGGCTCGAGTGATGTTCCTCACGGGTAAATCCCACACATTAGTGGGTGTAGATGATTCTCCTCCGCTCCAACAGCCACAGGACCAAAGCAATAATCCAGCTGGAAAGGGCTCTGCATTCACCGGTGTAGATTCTCCGGTGCGTGGTAATTCACATTAACTAGGTCGAACTTGACGTTATTCCACTAAGCTCTGACACTTTTACTGTCCTATTCGCACGCGGTTATAATTGCTCTATTTAGACGCAAGGTTGCTCACTTCACTTGGTCGTTGACTCGTGATGAAGGCTTTAACGTTTGAGGGTAACACGTTTCTAGGTTAACTTGACTTTAGGCTAAGTGCTGCTGTATCCACCTGCGACGTATTTATACGTACGGTGAATAATCTAGTACCAGCCTTATTCCTGTCTCGTATTCTTGCGCAGAACCGGGCATGTCCAGGCAAGCCTTGGCGGTGACTTTGAACTAGACCTTGGGGGTATGGCAGTGGCGCCTAGTGGATCGCTATCCAATAGGAGAACGAAATATTATGGTCTGTACTAGGTAAAAGGGATATTCCGTGTATATGTACAAAGAATACACAAGGGATATCAGACGATATACAAATACTATACAATATATATCAAGTAATAAATATATATATTCGGTTTAATCTGATCCTTCGTAACAATGCCCATTAATTTATAGGGCTAATTGAGCCACTTTACGTATTTAATTAATTCCTTTCAAATTATACATTGGGCATCTTTGTGAAGCATGCCTCTAGTTTAGCAACAAACAACAACTTTAATAAAACCAGAAATAACACTGTAGGAGTAAGGAGGTTAGAGGAAACAGGTTAAAACGTTCTCTTCATTCGGGCGGCTAGGTGGTGTAGTGGGCAAGGCACTCGCCACCAGTGTGGAGACGCTAGGATTCGCGTGTTCGAATCCAGCTCTCCAAATTGTTTTCAGTTTAGCTGGTCGTCCGCAGTAATACACATTGGCCGTATTACGGGGAGGGAAACTGAAGGGTGGGGATCGGGCGTTGTGAACAAGCGACTCCTACAAGTCGGTTGGTGCGCCTGCGCAGTAGAATCAGGAAGTGTCGGGGGCAGCGTGAGCCTCCCACGCGTTACTCCTCGACACTGAGAGATCGAGCTGCGCAGGTGAAAAGATGCGACTGCTGTTACCTCAAGTACCGGAGGGGACTTGTGCTATGTATGACTTAGTCCACATTGCAGCCGGCTTGTGGGAGGCAAGAAACAGCGTTCGTGACAGGGGAGGGTTGAATTGGATGATACGAAATTGGGATGGGAGAAAATATAGAAAAATGGGAGAAAAAGTGGATCAAAAAAAAAAAACGTTCTCTTCATTCATTCCTCTAGGTTCGATGCAATTGAACAGGTGGATATAATATCATTCACGTTGCAACAGCAACTTGTGTCTGTCTCCACCTCGCGCTGGCCTGAGTACTAACTCTAGTCCCATATATTTGAGATCGTTGACGGTATGTTTACACTTAGAGAAATGTCGAGCTACCGACGACTTGACATCTGAATTTCTCACAGCACATTTGTGTTTCAAGTTTCAAGTTTCTTTAATAGTTGTCATACAGAAGTACAGAATACTTTCATACAAAATGCTTCTTACTGTTACGCTCCAGAGACTGTGCTCAATAAGATTGTGTTCACTTATTCTTGATTTAAAGGCTCTGGTTGTTTTGCCCACATAAGAAAAATTACAAGGACATTTTAGCAAATACACCAGATTGGACGAATTACACGTAATCCGTCCTTTGACTGGGATATTTTTCCCCGTTTTAGGATGTGCGAAAAATGTATCTTTAATCATACCCTGGCACTGTACACATTGAACCTGTGAGTGCTGGTCCGGCTACCCTGCTTTTTGATATACTGAACTTTATGGGATTACAGCACCCAGTGTGAGAACTTGTGAGCGCGGTCTAACTTGACTATGTTATTGAATATTGCAATTCAATCACCTCCTGAACACTGTCTTTTTTTTGTACTCATAGGCCACATAGTGGTCATTTTGGTTACTGAACACTGTCTTTTGTTGTCCTCATAGGCCACATAGAGGTAATTTTGGTTACAGGGCAGCTGCTGCTTCGATTACTGCATTAGGAAAGGGCTGACACTTGTCACTATCCTTATTGTGATCTTCAACCTATCAAAGCAATTACTTTCACCAAATCAGCCATGTATTGATTTGAAATGAAAGATTTTCTGGGGTTGTAATGCATTCTAGTATTTCAACGTTTTCTTATCCAAACATTACAAAACATGCAGGACATGTTTCATATCGATCAATATTGGCTTGAAACCCGTTCTTTGCCACTTGCAGCTATATTTATTATTATTATTACCTCGCTTGAAGAAATGAGAGGATGCTGTTTTTTTACAATCTCCATTAGCTTAATCAAGATTGAATTTTCATTGGTGATTCATTACCTTTGACCTCTGTAGATACTAGGGGTGTAAAGGTACACTGTTACAATCACAGCCAGGGCCTCCCTCTCACCTACTACTTCCACGCCATTTTATGGGCATCTTCCTTTTTTTTTTAATCTACTTTTTTTTCCATTTTAAAATGTTTCTCCCATCCCAATTTCGTATTGTCCAATTCTACCCTCCCCTGTCTCGAACGCTGTTAGGACATGCCTCCCACAGGCCGACTGCAATGTGGACGAAGCCTTGCATCACGTGTCCCCTCCAGTACACGAGGAGGCAGCCGTCGCATCTTTTCACCTGCACAGCGCGATCTCTCAGCGGCGAGGCTCTGCGTGGGAGGGACAGGCCACCCCCGTTGCTTCCTGATTCTACAGCGCAGGCGCACCAACTGACCTGTAGGAGTCGCTGTCCACAACGTCCGATCCCCACCCACCAGCTTTCCACCCCTAACACTGCCAATTGTGTTAGTATGAACGACCAGCCAAGCTGGTAGCAATGCCGAGAGCTGGGCTCGAACCCAGCATCTCCTGCATTAGTGGCGAGCGCCTTGCCCACTGCGCCACTTAGCCGCCCTTATGGGCATTTTCCTGTTGCAGTTTCCACACGCTGTCAGCCAAGTCCTATCTGCACACCTGAGACTCGTCAGGTCATCACCGGCGCTGATATGAGCCCTGCGGTCCCTGCCACTCACCGTCCAAGTGTTGCTATATACCTACCTAGGTACGAGGACGTAACCTACCTTGCTTCTCTGTCTGTTTCCCTGCCTTGTTCTAAACCTCTGTCTCCCTGTGCCCAGGACCAACTGCCGCCGGCCTATGCTGTCTCACGAGACACCACCCGCCTGGACGCTCCTGCGGAACACAAGGAGTGCTCCTGCTCGCACCTGTTGTACATTCCTGTATTCACTGTAACCCTGTCTGCATGGTACCTATCGGATTAAACAACCTAAACCGCTCCATTCTCCTCTCCCTGTGTTCTGCTTTTGGGCTCAGTTAAACGCTACCCTAACATACACGTATCCGTACCGAACCGTTTCAGTACTGGACCTAAGGTTCAGTATGGCTGTGTACCAAACGAATACAAAGGTATGTTAACAACCGCCCACCGGGGGCTGTTTTTTTCACAATCTTTTCTTTTTTTTGTACAAGTTGATTATTAATTTCAATATAGAATATTCGTTGACATCCCTACAAGTACAATTAGTTACTGCACACTACATCACCCCTGAGTGGAACACGGAAAGCCAAACTTTCCCCCACTGTACCGAAAACCCGTACCGAAACGTGACTTCAAAACCAAGGTACATACCGAACCGTGGTTTTTGTGTACCGTTACACCCCTAGATACTGGAACAGATGCTGAAATCCGAAAAGGTATATAGCTATGTTACATATTTGATCTAAAGTATTTGTATGTTTCTTATTTGGAGGCTCTTGAAGACACTCTATTTTAAAGGAGCATTTAGCTGATATCTGCGCTGCCAATGTTCTCTTCACAACAGATTCCCCTTTGAAGACCACTGTGATTTGCTAACAACTAGGGCTTTCCAATGATATAAAATAAGTGTATGATTATCATCATAATTTTTATTATTATGGTTCATATGTAGTTGCACTTGAACTTGTTGAAATTAAACTTGGAAGATAAAAATTTATTAAATTAAACTTTCCTTGCTTATATCAGATGTATGTGTAATGAATGGAATGTAGACAATCTTGTTGGCAATATAGAACAGCTGACAGATTAGAAATAGCATCTGTTGTTCAAAATATATGAATTAATTAATGAAACTAGATCAGATTAAAAAAATTAAAAATATATTTTTTTACATATTGTGATGGAAATTATAAAACTTTCATGTTTGTGTTAAAAAATTTCGTCAAACTTACCCCATTCTCTTCATAGAGCCTTGTCTTCCTCAATACTATCTGCCGCAATAGAACCATATTTCCTGGGTAGAGAAGTACCGTAGCTCTTCCTGGCTCTCGATGGTTCTCAGCTGATGTTGTTAGCCAACACTAGCATGGGAGCTAGCATCCAGCAGCTAGGCCTTGTCGTCAATTCTAGGTTGATAAAATGAAATATGTTACATATACGAATATGACCCACTAATGAATACACTAAATACAGCAATGTGGCTATTTGAAAACACTGCATTTGCGAAATAAATACGTCAACTGTGTTCACGTTAGCCATGCGTTAGCTCGCAGCTAGTGCTAATGTTACCTCACCACAAAGCAGGGCTTTCTGGGGGAAATTGTTACTTCACCACGGTACTTTTGAAACAAGCTTTTTGAGTGGAAAATATGACCAGAATCTCTGAAAAAACATCTCACAAACACTATAGACGGTCATAAACGTTAACGAATGCTATAATAAGTCCAACAAATGAGTATAAATAGTACTTACACGGTAGTTTCGAAATGCAAGAGCACGCTCTGAATCCCCGGAGAAATGTATTCTATGACCAAACGCTCTGGGGAAGATCTACAAAAAAACCCGCCCGTCGTGTCAGCGGCCATTTATATAGTTCCTCTGAGTCCTGCGGACTAATACTTGGTGAGCTGGTGGTGGTAGGTCTTCCATATAAGGCCTGAAAAGATGGTGTCCTTCCGCTTAAAACTCGACAAATAGGACCTGAATCTCCGGCTGCTCCCCATGGATCGCGCCTGCGATATCAGCGACTTCGTAGGAGTAGTAGACCAAAGACAAGGTTATAACAGTGACCGGTAGTTTATTCACAACAAGCGCGCTAGCTAGACAATTACAATACATTGTAATGAGGTAAAGTGAAGTATCCCTTTTAGGTTCTTTCATTAACCACTCCTTCATTCAGGAGGGTTAGTTCGATATCAGGTTCTAGGTTGATTGGATCAACACATTTGGTTCGGTTTAGACGTCTCTGAGGTTATCACTAGCTAAAGCTAGGTTTAAAGTTGGACATTAGATATATCCCTTTTTCGTGAGTAACTCATTATCTTTCTTCTGCAATTGCAGATCAGTAAACTCTATAATAGTTTATCGTTCACTAAACTCTATATCAGTTTATCATTTCAATAGGTAAGTGGTTAAACATATTAATTTAAACCTTTAAGTGTGCAGGAAATGCAAGTACCTTATTAGGTGAAATGACCCTTTAAACTCTTCCTTTGCAGGTGTAATACGAACAAGTACCAATAGAAATATTCAAGGTTATAGGAATGCAAATACCTTATCAGGTGAAATGACCCTTTAAACCATCTTTCTTTACAGGAGAACCAGCAGTGATTCAACTATAATCAATATGTTATCAGTGAGATTCAAGTATCTTACTGGGTACATTGATCCTTTAACTCGTCCTCTTTACAGGAGAACATCAGTAGTTCAGGTATCTTATTGGGTGCATTTACCCTTTAACTCTCCCTTCTTATAGGAGAAATATCAGTGGTTCAAGTATCTTACTGGGTGCATTTACCCTTTAACTCTCCCTTCTTATAGGAGATATATCGGTGGTTCAAGTATCTTACTGGGTGCATTTACCCTTTAACTCTCCCTTCTTATAGGAGAAATATCAGTGGTTCAAGTATCTTACTGGGTGCATTTACCCTTTAACGCTCCCTTCTTATAGGAGAAATATCAGTACCCATATATACAATGTGCATCAATCAAATACAAAATACAATATCAAAATACAAAAAGTTAAACGGGGTCAAAGCCCTTGGAAGTCCTTGTGTTCAATCAGTTCGTGTCATAGAAAAGGATATGATGGTCCTTGGAAGTTCTTGTGACTCAAGTTCAATTAGTTTGTTAATTCCTGATCCACTTCCTCACTGGGAATGAGGAAGGCAATTTCACAATCCTACCAGGCTGTTGAGGCAACAGGGTGCTGAGGCAACGGGGATAATCAGATCAGGCCGGGATAGCCTTGATCTAGATCTGAGGTTCAGTGGGTTGGCTCGCCATCTTGTGTCGGTCCGGCACACTGCCTCGTCCCGCGTGGGCACACGTGGTGAGTGGTGGTCGGCCGGGACTCCTGGGAACTGCTCCCGGGGGTGGAACGGGGTGCTAGAAAAACCTGGCCTGCGTTATACAGGCATTCAGAAAATAAAAGCTATTTACCATCTTTTATCGCTTCATCATCTTTTCATTGCTTTTAGAATGAATAATCAATCAGGCTACTTTTAGCTAGGCTAAGCTAAAGTAGGCTACCTTATCACAGCACGTGGGAATATCCATCTGTCTTATGCTAAGTTAGGCTAAAGTGCACTAGCATATGGGAACATTCCTCACATTCCATATTAAACTCTCAAAGCAGTCAAAGTACTTCTGAAATGGTTTCTTTCTAGTTTTCATTTAATCAAATTGAGCTTGGAGCTTCGCTAGCATGACTCAGGATGAAGCTACATTATTAGCTGATTAGCCTTGAGCTAGCGATTTTGTACATTCGACAATGAACAGCACAATATTGATGAAACTCACCAAAACCGCTTCCGGAAATGGTATGCTCTTTAACTGCAACAACTTCTTCGGTTTTGTAACTGGGGGAATCTTTTATGACTGTTAACTATTTCGTGGTGCTAGTTCATTTCAGTATCCAGCAGCATTCAGCTGCGTCAGTCTCCGCCAATCTGTAATCTCATCTGCCGTATGGCAAGGCTCACCTGCCGTAAGGCAAGGCGTGGCTGTCGTGACACCTATCTTGCATCATGAGGTAATGAAGTAACAATTTATGTTCATATGGTCAATAGAATTGATATTATCGTGTATTTATGATTAATGGGTTATTCAACATTATCATAGCATTATTCAGAATGGCTAAGCTGAAAACAGACAACAGTTGGCTTGACCGTTGTAACCAACTGAAGTGATCACACACCCACACACTATCTCACCCGCACACAGAAACCAGTTTTGTTGTATACCTGATGAACGAGAGACACACACACACACAAACACACAAACACACTCTCTCATGTGACATTTCAGTGATCACTGTCTAAACTAACAAGACAGACTGGTTAGGTTAAGTGGACCACACACACATCGTCCCAGCTTGATGAATGACACACACACTCACACACACCCAGTATTGCAGGTGACTGAGATTATAGCTCACACCCCCTCACCCATTAGAACCTCACGCAGACAGACCAAACCAGTTTACCAACTATTGGCAGGGGAGGACCAGACCCACTTGTGTATTGGAGATAGGATTTAAACAACTTGTTGAGAACAGTAGAGGACTCAGTCTAGTCGAGGCTGGGTCATGGATGGACGTCTTGTTACTATTCTGTGGAAACCATGCTTGTATGCTGCATTAAATCACCTTCTTCACAAACTGAGCCATTGCCTCTGAAAACCATCTCCAGTCTGAATTCTTCTTGAAACCAGCGCCCACTCTCATCAAATGATACTTCAGTAATTTAAAGGGCAGTGAGGCAATTCAAAGGATTTGGTCAAAACTTTGCTAATCTCATATGAATATACATATGACCCGATAACATTAACTATTTATGTTCTTACACAATAGCATTAACTATTTATGTTCTTATTCAATGGCATTAACTATTTATGTTCCTATAACTAAATAGTTATGAATCTGAAACCTGGGTTACATCAGATATATGAGAAGCACTATGACAGTGGCTAAGCATTTGAGCTTCATTTCCTTATCATTTTCTAACATACTGCCACCAATCTCTTCTTTTCATCTTGCTGGAACTTTAAGAGATCTACATGGGTACACAGCATCTTTTCATAACAGTACCAGTACAGATTCATCATAACTTTGTACCGATATGGGCGGCTGTGTATAGTGTAGAGGTCTAAGCACTTGCTTACCACCGCAGAGACCCATGGTTCAAATCTCAGTGTCAGAGGTACCTCTGGCTTGGTCAGTTGTCCCTACAAACACAATTGGTGTTTTTATTATTATTTTTTTTTTATTATCTTTTTCCCCCCTCCTTTTTCCGATTTTTCTCCCATCCCACTGTTAGTCGTTATGCCAATTCCCAACCCCCTTCCTGGTTGTTGCGCACTCCCCCCTACTGTTGGTCCGAGAGGCCGGAGACTGTCACATGCTTTCCTCCGACGCATGTGCAGCCAGCCGGCAGCCAGCCTGGCAGCGCAGATTCTCACCGGGAGAGTGTAACGTGTGGAAGGTCACACTACCTCCATCCAGATCCTACCCTCGCTGTGCAGGCGCCCCGACTGAACTGTAGGGGTCGCTGTCCACAACGCCCAGGACCCACCCCTAACACTGCCAATTGTGTTAGTATGAACGACCAGCCAAGCTGATAGCAACGCCGAGCAACCCAGCGTCTCCAGCGTTGATGGCGAGCGCCTTGACCACTACACCACCTAGCCGCCCCAATTGGTGGTGTTTGTGGGTGGGAAGCCAGTCAGGTACGAGTCCTGGTCATTGCAACAGTGATCCCTACTGGTCGGTCTGGGCGCCTGTTCAGCAGTGAAGGGATCTTGGTGAGCTAGCATGAACCTCCTCATGCGTTACACTCTCCCAGTTAAACTCCTAGCTGTCAGGTGAAAATAAGCGGCTGGCGACTTGTATCGGAGAAGGCATGTGGCAGGCTACACCCTTCAGACCAACAGTAGGGTAGCACAACGACCAGGAAGGGAATTGGCATAACAACTGTGGGATGGGAGAAAGCAGGAAAAATAAAACATCCCCAATATTGGATATTTAACAAAACGTAACAAAATAATATGGGTACCCACCCAGCATACAAAGGAAAAACAATAAATGAATAAATATTTTGTCAAAATGACTGAGAAAAGAACACACATAGGCACAAGGTACAAGCCAACATTATGGGAAATGTGCTTACAGTCTTCTCCAGAGTCAGAAGATAGATACAGTATGCATTTCTTCTCCAGGAGAGGGGTTTTTGGCCAACAGCTAGGCTAGCCGATCTGTTCCGCTTCCATTCATTTGTGCTAAGCTAGGCTAGCTTGCAGCCGGATAGCTTTTTAGGGGTGTAACGGTACACAAAAACCACGGTACGGTACGTACCTCGGTTTTGCAGTCAAGGTTCAGTACGGGTTTTCGGTACAGTGGGGGAAAGTTTGGCTTTCCATGTTCCACTCAGGGGTGATGTAGTGTGCAGTAACGAATTGTACTTGTGGGGCTGTCAACGAATATTCTATATTGAAATGAATAATCGACTTGTAAAAAAATTATAATAATTATAATTATATTAGATTGTGAAAAAACAGCCCCCGGTGGGCGGTCGTTAGTGGTTAACATACCGTTGTATTCATTCGGTACACAGCCGTTCGGTACGGTACGGTACACACTGAAACGGTTCGGTACGGATACGTGTACCTTTACACCCCTGCTTTTTACTGAACACACAGAGAGGAAATCTATCTTGATGTCTGACTCTTGAGACTGATTATTCTGCAAAAATTTGCTCTTTTGAAAGGATAAATTGGAGATAAAAAAATAAATATATATATATATAATATATAATTATTTTGTATATAATATATTTACTAATTATATATTATATTATATATATATATATTTAAATAGTCTATTTGGATTGTGATGCTACAGTAATAGAACATTGTCTTGTGAAACTGCTGACGGTGAGGCTGATGAGACAATCGTCCATGCAGCAGGAAACCAGTACTGGTGCTCAATGATCACATATACCATCCCATGACAGGCACAGACTATAAACAGCATATTGATTGGTTAGGATGGAAACCCCACACATCTACATCTTTTCTCATCTCTCCAGCACCCTCGAGGGTCAACAAAGTGTCTTTGGTAATGAGAAATGTTGCTGAATCCTCACTGTGAAGGAGAAAAACAATTTAAACCAAAATGGGTAATAAATGGGACTAATGTCTTTGTCACTGAGGTGGTGTCTGTCTGCAGGGCTTGAGTATTGTGTATGTGGCAGTGGTAATGTACAGTAGTGGTGGAGATGTTTTCAAAGGTCAGCTTTGATAAATTCCTCAACACCATATTTAAATAAAACTGAAGAAAATGTGAATCAGAGGAAAGCAAATGGAGAAATAGCCACCATGAAAATAACCTTGATCATTGGCACTGACTGAAACAGGGCCATACATAACAATGTCAATGGAAATGAACAACTGCATTGACTACACTGTTAATTACAAGTGTTAGCAGCAGTGGCTCAGGAGGTAGCGTGATCGTCTGGTAATCGGAAGGTTCCTGGTTCGATTCCAACTCCACCCAGCAATGTGTCAAAGACACAAGCAACACACTGGTGAGCAGCTTGGTGCCTTACATAGTTGCCTCAGCCGCCTGTGGTACAGATCACGATTCAGTAGGAGTAGGGAATACATACAGTCAGGTGTTCCTGATCCTTTTTTTCAGAACATAAAACAAAGAAACATGCATGGAATTACCACAGTCCAACAGTACATATTAATATGATCCACCAAATTCCATGGCCGAAAGGAACAAGAATAAGAAGAAAATCTTATATGTAGCTGGCCCTACACACATACAGCACACTGATAGACTTATTGCAATGTCCCCAAACCAAACAGAATTTACAAAAATGGAAACATCAACACAACTAAATGAAATCAACATAAATAAACACATTTTGTGTATCTATCAGTCAAACTACATATTTAGGTTAATTCATTTATACACACACACACACACACACACACACACACACACACACACACACACACACACACACACACACACACACACACACACACACACACACACACACACACACACACACACACATTTATATAATGTATTATTCTATATTATACTTCAATCTATATACTATATCATTTTATAATTTCTTTTTGTATTTTATCTTTTTATTATTGTTTAAACAAACACATAAATCAAATCAAATCAAATCAAATTTATTTATAAGGCCCGACAACACACGTTAATGTCCCCATGGGCCGTGCAGGTCTTCTTTAAACAAGTCAAGAAGAAAATATAACAATAAGTCAAGAACAGAACAAGAACACCATAAGGTCCAAACATTTTTAGATGAATGCAAAAAATTTAAATAAAAAATTAAAGAATGCAAAACATAACATAAACATAACAACATAAAATTAGATATACAAGCATTAATTAACAGTGCACAACCAATGAAATCACCATTTAAATAGATTTATTATACAAGATATACACCTAATACTTGCTATCTAATACCCTACACACATATGCTCTCGCTCTATTCTCTCCACCACTTCTAACCACATTGTAATTTTGGATTCACTGAGACCCAAAATTCTTGCTGTAGATATTTCTAGATAAATCACATCGAGATATGTAAGAATCCAGACCTTCTGGCAAATTTTTTCCGGTTGAAACCATTGTGATGCTATCAGCTTTTTAGCCGCTGTGATACCAGATAAAACCAATCTCTTTAGCTGTATAGGTACTGCACACTCAAAAACATCATTCAACAGTAATACAGAGGGGTGTACAGGTATATTCAGAGTTAAGAGATTTGATAATTGCTGGGTCACTTCTTTCCAGAATATCTTAACTGGTGGGCAGTCCCAGTACATGTGCATAAATGTACCCTCATCCCCATTTGTACTTAAGGAGCATTTGGAGTCTTGTTTAAGACCCATTCTGTTCAGTCTTATAGGAGTCAAATATGGCCTATGAATATAGTTAAGATTGATTTGTTGATGGTCCGGGTTCCGTGATGCAAGTTGAACATTTGCCCAGGCTTCTTGCCAATCAATAATTTTATTATTTTTATTTTATTATAATATAACTAAATCATACTATTTATACTACACCATATTGGTATACAGTATTATACAATATTTTAATATATTATTATTCTATGTTACGCTGCTATTATACTACATTACTATACTCCTACTAGCCTACTGTTATGGTTTGACACCGACCCCAAACGCAACGACACAAGAGAGTTGGATTCAGAGTTGCCAAATACAAGGGCTTGTTTATTTGGTGACTAGAATAAGTGAAACAGGGAAAGCAGGTCAACAAGAAACAGGTACAAAGAACAAGGGGCAAAGTTCTGCTGCTCTGCAGCTTCTCCCGGAAGGGTAGTCTTGGGAAGCAGGAGCAGACCTCTGTACCGCTCTGCAGACTCTCACGGCGGACCTCTCAGATGTTGTGCAAGACCGAGAGAGGGAGAGAGGGAACGGGTCAGTGACAGAGCAGACTTGAAACGAGCTGGAGGACAGGGTGTTATATTCTTCGTGTTAAACAACACAGTGATGAGCAATATTCCAAAAACAGCCCAAGTGAATATCTTCATGTAAACACACAGTGAGCAAAATCCAAACACCGTCCAATTGTGAAATACTATCTTCGTGTAAATACACAGTGAGCAAAAATCCAAACACCGTCCAATTGTGAAATACTATCTTCGTGTAAATACACAGTGAGCAAAAATCCAACACAGTCCAAATGTGAAACAATATCTTCGTGTAAATACACAGTGAGCAAAAATCCAAGCACAGTCCAAATGTGAAATAATATCTTCGTGTAAATACACAGTGGGAGGTGGAAGATCCCAAAATATTATTCCATAAAGGAAAGAGCAAAAACGATAATGGCTGGGTGAGTGACTGTCTGACAAAAAGGTGGTAGACTTCAGTGTAAAGGTTACACACGAAAATCGGAAATAGGTCAAGACAGTCAATCTAGATAAACTCACCCAGACGTGCTGCGTAAAGGAACAGGAACGAAGTGGAGGCGAGCGCGCGCGCCACGGAGCAGGTATCCAAGCGAAGGCTTCTAGGAATTTCCTGGAGAATAGCACAGTGAAACAGAAGCAACGGGGAAAAACATCCAGCGACAAATCAAGACGAACCAACAACTTAGGGTGGGGAAAAAGGGGTATAAATAATGAGGGATCGATTGATTGAAAGGCAGTGACAGCTGGGGAATGTGATTGAAAAGCGTGGGGAAGTGAGGGAACCAATCAGCGACGTCTCAGATGACGTCAGCGGGGAGAAACGTGTGAACGAGGGAATTGAAATACTTGACAGAAAAAATGAATGAAAACAAAGCGAGGGTGGTTAAAGGAACAGAACGAGTGAGAAGGCAAGGACAGAAACCTCACAGTACCCCCCCCTCAACGGGAGCCGCCCGGCGACCAGGCCGACCCGGCTCGTCAGGATGGGCCCGATGGAAGTCGGTGATCAAGCCGGGATCCACGATGAGCTGCCGGGAGACCCAGCTACGCTCCTCAGGGCCGTAACCCTCCCAGTCCACCAGGTATTGGAATCCCCGGCCCCGCCGACGAACGCCCATCAACCGGCGGACCTGCCACTGGGGGTGACCATCCACTAGCACAGGAGGCGGTGGATCAGGAGCCGGAGGCATAAGGGGACTGAGGGAGACGGGCTTAACCCGGGAGACATGGAACACGGGGTGGATGTGCATGGATGCAGGAAGCTTCAGGCGCAGGGCCGCCGGACTGAGTACCTTCAGGACCTCGAAAGGACCGACGAAGCGAGGGTTGAGCTTCTTGGCCGAGGACCGTAGCGGGAGGTCCTTCGCGGAGAGCCACACCCTCTGCCCAGGGCGGTAAGTCGGCGCGGGAACCCGGCGCCGGTCGGCACCACGACAGGCGCGCTCAGATGTCCGGAGCAGCGCGGTCCTGGTGATCTCCCAAACGCGACGGCAGCGGTCGAGGTGGACCTGCACGGAGGGAACTGCCACTTCCGTCTCCAGTGCGGGAAAAAGAGGGGGCTGGTAGCCTAGGGAGGCCTCAAAAGGGGAGAGGCCGGTGGCGGAACTGACCATTGAGTTGATCGAGTATTCAACCCAGGGAAGGAAACGACTCCAGGATGCCGGCCTCTCGGCTGCCACACACCGAAGAGCAGACTCCACGCTCTGGTTCATCCTCTCCGTCTGCCCGTTTGTCTGGGGATGGTAGCCGGAGGAGAGACTGACCGTTGCCCCCAATCCCTTGCAGAAAGCCCGCCAAACCTGGGAGGTGAACTGGGGCCCCCGGTCAGAGACGATGTCCTGGGGGAAACCGTGAAGGCGGAACACGTGGTGCGTCAGGAGGTCCGCCGTCTCGGCTGCTGAGGGAAGCTTGGAGAGGGCCACGAGGTGGACCCCCTTGCTGAATCGATCCACCACGGTCAGAAGGCAGGTGTTCCCCTGGGAGGAGGGTAGTCCAGTGACGAAGTCGAGCGCCACATGTGACCACGGACGGCTTGGAACGGGAAGTGGCTGCAAGAGCCCGGAGGGTGCCTGGTGAGAGGCCTTGCTGCGGGCACAGACCGCGCAGGCCAATACGAACTCCTTGACGTCGTTTCGCATGGTGGGCCACCAGAAACGACGAGCCAGGAAGGAGAACGTGCGATGGACGCCTGGGTGGCAGGCGAACCGGCTGGTATGGCCCCACAGCAGTACCTGGGACCGGACAGAGTCAGGGACGAAGAGACGGCTCCTAGGGACGTTGCTTGGAGCACGTTGGAAGCGTAGGGCACGCCTCACCACACCCTCGATGCCCAAGGTGATGGCTCCAACCACTCGGGCCTCCGGGATGATGGGAGATGGGTCCTCAGAGGGTGGAGCCCCCTTGGAGTGCATCCGGGACAGGGAGTCGGCCTTCGTGTTGCGGGAACCGGGGCGGAAGGTCAGCGAGAAGTCGAACCGACTGAGGAAACTGGCCCATCTCGCCTGCCGACCGTTGAGGCGCCTGGAAGCGCGGATGAACGTTAGGTTCTTGTGGTCCGTCCAGATGGTAAAAGGCTCCTCGGCACCCTCTAGCCAATGACGCCACTCCTCCAGAGCCGCCACGACCGCCAGTAGCTCCCGATTGCCGGTGTCGTAGTTCCTCTCGGCGGGGAGGAAGCGACGCGAGTAGAAGGCGCAAGGATGTACCTTCTGGTCGGAAGGAGAACGCTGGGATAGGACAGCGCCCAGGCCAGAATCCGAGGCGTCCACCTCCACGATGAACTGTCTCTTGGGGTCAGGGTGGAGCAGGATAGGAGCGGAAGTGAACCTTCTCTTGAGGGAGCGGAACGCAGCGCATGCCGCTGGGGACCAGTCGAACGGCAGAGCGGGGGAGGTCAGCTTGGTAAGAGGCTCCGCCACTTGGCTGTAGTCCCGGATGAACCTTCGGTAGAAGTTTGCGAACCCGAGGAAACTCTGTAGCTCTTTCCGAGTGGTGGGTTCCGGCCAATCCTCCACAGCCTGGATCTTGCGAGGATCCGCTCGGGTCAAGCCCTTCTCCACGATGAAGCCCAGGTAGTCGACGGAGTTGGAGTGGAAACGGCACTTCTCCGCCTTGACGAAGAGCCGATTGTGGAGGAGGCGCTCCAGCACCCGGCGGACATGCAGGATGTGTTCCTCGAGGGTCCTGGAAAAGATAAGAATGTCGTCCAGGTACACCACTACGAACACCTCCAGCATGTCACGGAGGACATCGTTCATGAGTGCCTGGAATACCGCCGGGGCGTTGGTGAGACCGAACGGCATCACAAGGTACTCATAGTGGCCCCTGGGGGTCTTGAAGGCGGTCTTCCATTCATCGCCCTCACGGATACGGACAAGATGATAGGCACTTCGGAGATCCAGCTTGGTGAAGAACGAGGCCTGGGTCAGTGGCTCGAAGGTGGAGCTCATGAGAGGTAGGGGGTATTTGTTCTTGATGGTGATCTCGTTGAGCTGACGATAGTCGATGCAGGGTCGCAGGTCCCCATCCTTCTTTCCAACAAAGAAGAACCCGGCCGCCACCGGGGAGGAGGAAGGCCGAATGAGTCCTGCTTCCAATGACTCAGAGATGTAGAGATCCATCGCCTTCTTCTCCGGGGCAGTCAGACTGTAGAGGCGGCTGCCGGGAAGGGGAGCCCCTTGGCGGAGGTTGATGGCGCAGTCATAGGGGCGGTGAGGTGGAAGGGACTGAGCCCTGGTCTTACTGAATACCTCCATGAGGTTGTGGTACTCGGGAGGAACGGACGAGGGATCCGGGGGCAACTCACCAGCCGGTCTCCGGGGCGGGGGACAAGACGCCGCCTGTAGACAGCGGGCGTGACAGGAGGAGCTCCAGCCCCTGATGGTACCGGAGGCCCAGGCGATGTGGGGCTCGTGCAGCGCGAGCCAGGGCCTACCCAGGACCACCGGGACAAGGGGGGATTGGGTAATGAGGAACTGGATCCTTTCTACGTGGTTCCCAGCAATGGTCAGCAAGACTGGGCCGGTCCGTTGAGAGATGTCGGCCAGGCGGTGTTGGTCCAACGAAAAGATCTCCAAGGGCCTCACAAGGGCCTCAAGAGGTATGTTGGCTTGGGTGGCAAACTCGAAGTCGAGGAAGTTCTCGTCTGCCCCAGAGTCGATGAGGGCCTCCACCGTGGCACGTTGGTCCCCCCAGGCCAGGGTGACGCTCAACAGATGGTCAGGTGGTGCGCGGCGCTGGGAATGGGAAAAACGGCTCACCAGGATCTCCCGGGGTCTTGGTGAGCCCGATCTTTTGGCCGGGTAGGGCAGTCGGCGATACGGTGTCCCGCACCTCCGCAGTAGAGGCAGAGACCGGACCTGAGCCTTGCCTGACGCTCCGCCTGGCTCAGATGAGAGCGTCCCAGCTGCATGGGTTCCTCCTCGCGCACCGGACGGGGAAGCCTGTTACCCACAGTAGTGTTGGGGACGGGGCGTCCAGGAGTCCGGGGTGCTTCAGGAGGTGACAGTCGGGCCCTCTCGCGCCTTCTCTCCAGGAGGCGTCCGTCAATACGGATGACAAGGCTAAACAGCTCCTCGAGGGAGTCGGGCACCTCCCTGGTAGCGAGCTGGTCCCGGACTGCGTCACTGAGCCCCCTTATGAAGGTTAGGCGAAGAGCAGGTTCGTTCCATCCGCTCTCCACCGCCGCCAGTCGAAACTCCATGACATAGTCCGTCACCCTGCTGCTCCCTTGCCGGAAGGTCCCCAACCGGGCTCCAGGGTCCAGACCTCGGGCTGGATGGTGGAACACTCTGCGGAGCTCCGCCACGAAGTCTGGGTAGGAGAACAAAAAATCTGCTTCCATTGCCCAGGAGGATGTGACCCACTGGGCAGCATGGCCTGAAAGTAGGTTGGTTATATAAGCCACTCGGGACCCATGAGCTGAAAAACGGCTTGGCTGATGACGGAAAACCAACTCACATTGCATGATGAATGTGGCACACTCCTCGGGATTACCGTCAAACAGCCGTGGGACGGAGAGAAGGGGTTCCCGAGGTGCGAGATCTGCTGGGGCTGCGGGGAATGTTCCTGGAGGGTGTGAGAGATGAAAAGAATTAACGGCGTCGCCCAGCGAGTTAAGCTGGGCGAGAATCTCGGACTGTTGTCCCGCCATAGCGGCCATTGAACCCTGCATAGGCAGGACCTGGTCCCTGAGGTTCTGCACCGCAGCCCGCTCTAGTTGGAGACCGTGATCCCTGGTCAACTCGACTTGAAATGCAAGTGCGGTTCTGACCCCCTCTGTGTCGGCTGGGGTCGTCATGGTTGGTTCGTAATGTTATGGTTTGACACCGACCCCAAACGCAACGACACAAGAGAGTTGGATTCAGAGTTGCCAAATACAAGGGCTTGTTTATTTGGTGACTAGAATAAGTGAAACAGGGAAAGCAGGTCAACAAGAAACAGGTACAAAGAACAAGGGGCAAAGTTCTGCTGCTCTGCAGCTTCTCCCGGAAGGGTAGTCTTGGGAAGCAGGAGCAGACCTCTGTACCGCTCTGCAGACTCTCACGGCGGACCTCTCAGATGTTGTGCAAGACCGAGAGAGGGAGAGAGGGAACGGGTCAGTGACAGAGCAGACTTGAAACGAGCTGGAGGACAGGGTGTTATATTCTTCGTGTTAAACAACACAGTGATGAGCAATATTCCAAAAACAGCCCAAGTGAATATCTTCATGTAAACACACAGTGAGCAAAATCCAAACACCGTCCAATTGTGAAATACTATCTTCGTGTAAATACACAGTGAGCAAAAATCCAAACACCGTCCAATTGTGAAATACTATCTTCGTGTAAATACACAGTGAGCAAAAATCCAACACAGTCCAAATGTGAAACAATATCTTCGTGTAAATACACAGTGAGCAAAAATCCAAGCACAGTCCAAATGTGAAATAATATCTTCGTGTAAATACACAGTGGGAGGTGGAAGATCCCAAAATATTATTCCATAAAGGAAAGAGCAAAAACGATAATGGCTGGGTGAGTGACTGTCTGACAAAAAGGTGGTAGACTTCAGTGTAAAGGTTACACACGAAAATCGGAAATAGGTCAAGACAGTCAATCTAGATAAACTCACCCAGACGTGCTGCGTAAAGGAACAGGAACGAAGTGGAGGCGAGCGCGCGCCACGGAGCAGGTATCCAAGCGAAGGCTTCTAGGAATTTCCTGGAGAATAGCACAGTGAAACAGAAGCAACGGGGAAAAACATCCAGCGACAAATCAAGACGAACCAACAACTTAGGGTGGGGAAAAAGGGGTATAAATAATGAGGGATCGATTGATTGAAAGGCAGTGACAGCTGGGGAATGTGATTGAAAAGCGTGGGGAAGTGAGGGAACCAATCAGCGACGTCTCAGATGACGTCAGCGGGGAGAAACGTGTGAACGAGGGAATTGAAATACTTGACAGAAAAAATGAATGAAAACAAAGCGAGGGTGGTTAAAGGAACAGAACGAGTGAGAAGGCAAGGACAGAAACCTCACACCTACACTGTAATCCTACGCTACGTCATCCTGCCACGCTAAACTGCAATATTATACTAAACTGTGCTATACTGTCTATTTATCTTTTCTTTGTACAACCTTTGAAGTGAAATATATTAGTAGAACTCTTTTCATCATTCTGCAAAGAGTTCCATAGTTTGATACCTATAACTGAGATGCACCTTTGTTTTAAGGTGGTTTGTGCAAATTGGTGCTTAAAATTTAATAACAATAATAATAATTTTATCTTGCGATGTTCATTCACCCAGCCTGCTATGCCACGTTTGTTTATCCCGTCTACCTTTCCTGTTAACACTTTCCATGCCACGGGTCCGGTGCCCCGGAACCCCGTTGAATGCCAACGCCCACTTCAATGATAGAGCTCTCATATTTGCGAACGCATAAACTCTATCTTAAATTATGGCTATGTGTATAATATGGCCGTCGCTTATCAATGACTTGTTTGCAGTCAACATTGTCAAAACGGATTGTTTTTTAATCGGTTCTTTTCCGTTTTATACCATTTTGAAAAACTCTAGTTTTTTGAAAGTTTCAGGAAAATATAAAGATTCTGTGATAATCGCCCTTTACTGGAATATTCTGGAATACACAAAAAACGTTGTAATTTTTCAGCCTATTTATGAATCGTTTTCAAATAAACGCTAGATTATCGATAGTATATGTGTACTTATGCACGCTATAGAAGCGGGCTGAAAAATCGAATATCCATTTCCTGATCAGCACACACACACACACACGCACACACACACATAGGGCCCACGTTGATATCTCTATGAAAAAAGCTCTGATTATCCTAAGACTGGTAAAATAGATTCCTTACCTCAGATCAGATGTTCTCCAAAAAGATTATTCCAATTCCTGATCGCCATTCCAAATATCGATTGCACTCCAAATATTAAATCGCTAATAAAAAAAAAAGAGATCTCTCGTTGTTGGCACTCAACGGTCGGCATGAACTAACAAGAAATCTCGTCGCTGGCACTCAAAGTGTTAATTAAGTAAGTGTTTCTAGTTTAGTGTTTTGTTCGCTCCACCTTTTGTTTAAGTTTTCCCTCTTCCAGCATTTGCTGAGGTTTTTGTTTGTAGTGCTTTGAGTTACCCTGTTTAAGTAAAGCTTCCTTTTGAATCACTACCCACCTTGTCCTGCCTGCTTCCTTACTGCCTGTCTGCATTTGGGTCCCACTACCAACACCAACACCACCATGCCTAAACCTAACATTTATTTTCTAAATAAAGAGAGGATCCTTCAACCATAATGTGGATTAGAGCATTTCCAATGCAACACTTCTACATGCTCTTATCAAGCAAAGGATAATGCATCTCCCTTCCTTTTGTATGGCATTAGTCATTGAATTAAAAAGTAGGACTAGTACTTCTATATGCTTAGTTAGGACATGTGAAAAGCAGAGAGTATGTTTGGCAGTGAACATCTAAAGTAAAGCGCTTTTGATCAGCTTTATTCACCTTGCGTTTCTAGGCAACAAGGATGCTGTCAGCTTTCCCATTTTTTCATTCAACTTCCTATGAGCTCATGCCACTACTGTATAAAGGGATATATTAGCCTTCAAAGTCTGTCGTTTTTTAATGAAACGCCCCATGTTCTATTTCCATACAGATATTTTTGTTATAAGGATAATGAGCTAGCTAAACAGTTTTGTGCTTATAGATGTATCATTTATTTGGTTTGTGAATATCCACACTAGCTAGCGTCTTTATCATAAAGTTCAGTGATAATGGGCGGGCGTATACAGTGAATATGCAGTCCAATTTACGATTTACAGTAACAGGTCACATGCAACCAGCGGATAACATGCTCAGTCCTATGAAGCCAAGTGAGAAGTGTCATAGCTTTGATGTACATAAGAACCTCTCCATCATATACACACAGGCATACATGGATTGCTCAGCTTGAGCAGTCAGTCTGGAGTCAGACTACAGTGTTAATCCTCCCCTGACAGTCTCACTTCACTCCATGGCTAGAGTTTTGACAAGGGAATTAGAGGCAGAGTTTATATCCTAAATAGTTGCAGATATTTTGCAAAATTCCAAGTTTCTAATAGTCTTCGCCATCAAGGATATACAATAACATGTATGTAACAAATATGAACACACCCGTAAGACAAAATACAATATGCCAACATTAAAACCTTCCTAATGTGTATGTCAACCCATTTCACCAACAATACCTGGAATAATGTACTTCACCTGGATGTCAAACCATTTCGCCAACATTACCTGGAATAACTGATCCCTCAAAATTGGTTGATTTCTGACTAAAATCACCCTGTCATGAAGATGAAGATTGCATGTCTTTGTGAAGGCTTCATACTTATAATAATGCTCTAATCTAGCTGCAAGCTCTCCACATTGGTGTCCTCAAAGGGTATTTTGGGAACTGGCAAATGAAAGCAGCAAGTTCTCAATCCCTTCTTTTGCCATAGTAGCTTTCACCACGTCATCCACATTTTGTCACACAACCTAAGGACAGAGATAAACCTCTCCTTTTGGGCCTATTGCATTTCAGAGAGAGAGATAAGGGTCCGGCTACATTGAGCAATCACAAAAGAGATAAAATAGACTGAAGGTTTAACTGTTTGTTTATAGATTAGGATCAAACGTAATCGTGCATCTGCAGAAACAACAGCTTTGCTAACAGATGGTGACGTATCCATCACTTCCAGAAGTTGATCCTCCAAAGGTTCAAGCTCTAAATCACAGATATGGGCAGAGAAAACCCTCCCATCAGCGATGCATGAAACCAGTGCAGCAAAATCCATAAAAGGCTACAGTCCCATTTCTAGAGCATAACATGTAAAACATTGCGAGAAGTAGTTAGCACAATTCTGTTCAAAACTGAGCAAAAACTGACAAGGCAGCACTGAACAGGCTAGGGATAAAACATTTTTACAAAATCTGTTCAAGACATTCATCATGAAAGACTGACTCCACAATATTAGCCTGAATCTATCATGGTGTCCTCACTGTAGTGGCCTGCTGGCGACAAACCTTTCACTTGCTCCTAAAATAGCTCTATATTAGTGTTACAGTAGCCTAGACTCTAGACCAGGGCTATTCAACTAAATTGTTCAGGGGGCCACATTGTCAGAAACCCAAGGGGTCAGGGGCCGGACTGCCACGGAGCCTCCCCGTGCTATGAATATATGTACACTTGACACAACACGCAACCACATTTTCACAACTTTTATTTAACTACATTGCAAAAGTAGTATACTTTAAAAAAAAAAAAGTGCTTAATTTATGTGCCACATCTGCAACATCTCCTGCAAAAAGTGCTTCATTTATGACTGTGCAACAACTGCAACATCTCCTCTTCAACATTTCAATATAAAAATAAAATAAAAAACAAACAAGTGCATGATGTGCATCTGAACATTCTAACATCAACACTTGAACAAAAAAACACATTTATAGTGCAGCTGAGCTTATGAAAAAGTGCTTCATGTCTGTGCAACAACAGCAAATCACAGCATCTTATTAGCACTTATTGTCCACTCTTAACTCTCAAACATCAGGGCCGGTCAGAATCATCCCGTGGGCCGCCAGTTGAATAGCCCTGCTCTAGACTCTAGAGTATCCATCCATTATGCTCATAAGTGGTGGCATTAAGAGTGTGTGTGTTTGTACTGTATGCGTGTCAATGAGGTGGGGGTGGTGAGGTTTCCACGGGCTGGTTGTGGTGGGCCGGTCTGGGTCAAAAAGCCCAGGGCAATTTTTTTGTCCCAGTCTGTCCCTGATGGGGAGCATGGAACATTCTAAACTAGAATGGTTGCTAATTGGAGCACATAATGTCTGTGGCATGCCATAGTTGGGGATACAGTACATATTTCCCCCCAATGAATGAAGGACGTATGGCATGTACATATATGTTTTATGTTGTGGCCTTTTCAGGATGTGTTTGAGTCACGAGTGCATTCATGCAGTTTATGGTTTTCATTTAGGTTGATGTGCTTTTAGCATACACAAGTTGTTTCCAATAATAAACGTTATTTGTATAGCACCTTTCATACAAGAATATGAAGAGCAAGAGAGAGAGAAGGGAAAGAACACTAAGGGACAGAAATACAAGGCACACACATACAGGGACGGGGAGAGGTAGAGCAGGGGAGAACAGTCCATGGACATCTTAACCCTTTTCCCGCCAATAACATCGTACAACGGGTTTCAAGTTCATGCGAATTCTGCCAATAACGGCGTACGACGTGATTCTGATCATAATTTCATATTTTCGCCATGGTATTCATATTCCACTCACGGAGCCTTGTCAGATGCTGATGGACTCAGCACAACTCTGCAACGCTTCAATACTGCCACCTGGTGGCTGATCGGCGAGTTGCCAAACCGGAAATGCCCGTTGCAGCTTGGTCCGTCCCCTAATTCCGTCCGGCCACTCGTTTTAGCGTCCCGGGACTCAATACACACACGTGGATATAGATCTTTGCCATAACTCAATAATCTACATTATTTGGGCGTGTATTAGTAATATACAAACCGGAAATGGATCGCCTAGATTCCCACCACATAACTGGGATCTGTTTGCTCCACTCTCATCGCCCAACGGTACGAGGAGACTGACGTGAGTTTCAGCGTTTTTGTTTATCATTTTCGATACAAACTGCTCTGATCAATATATCACCCATACTACATGAAGCATCTAACGACTATCACGGAATTATAAACGACCCCCCCCCCCCCCTCCGTTCACCCGCGCATGATCAGTCATAACCCTTAGGACCATGTACAGTTGACATTTTTAATATAGCGTCGATCGGTATCAAACTGCATTTGATGATCTAATATATGCATTTGTGCCTATATCTCACGTTCTGGGAAATACTGCAGAAAACGATAAAAACATATTTATGCTCTAGACGGTATTTTCGTATGAATGTGTGAATGAAAAAGTTAAACGTTCCTACATCCTGAACGATAGGTAATCGATGTTGAATGGGCCATAGTAATGTCAATTTAGCAATACAATTTAAAAAGTTATAGCCCTGCAAAGAAGGTGAACATCTCCATAGACTTACAGTACTGGTAGAGAATGTTATAAGATGATCAAAGTGGTGGCAGGGAATGGGTTAATAGGCCTCTTTGTTTACGGTTTGATTATCACTGATAATCCTTTTTCCGTTTTCCCCCATCCCAATGTTAGTCGTTATGCCAATTCCCAATCCCCTACCTGGTCGTTGCGTGCTCATGTGTAGCCAATCCCCACTTCTTTTCACCTGGCAGCGCGGACTCTCACTGGGGGAGTGTAACGTGTGGAAGGATCACACTACCTCTCCCAGATCCTTCCCTTGCTGTGCAGGCGCCCCGACCGAACTGTAGGAGTCGCTGTTTTACAACGACCAGGACATACCCTCGCCGGCTTCCTACCCGCTGACACTGCCAATTGTGTCAGTATGGACGGTCGACCAAACCGGAGGCACCACAGCTGGATTCAACCCCACTGTCTCTGTGGTGGTAGACAGACGCTTAGTCCGCTGCGCTACCGGGCCGCCCGATACACGTCCTTTTAACTGTAGCTTTTGTGATTCAGGGACAGGGACTCCCACAATGGCCTAGTCATTTTTACCTGAAGATTACTCTTTATTATTGCATAACAAAAAATATCTATGTACTGTATAGACATTTCTATCAATAGATAACACTAGCATTTATGCTAGGTAGTCCACAATTCGAAACTGAAACTCTGACTGAATCATGTTGTGATTTCTCAAAACTTAACTGATTAACACTACAGTAGCTGGTTATGACGTACAATTAACGGTGATTTAAATGGTGAAATCCTTTAGACACAATATCATGTTGCGTTACGATTTGTAACAAACAGCTCATCCCTCACACATTACTGTGTATTGTATGAATTGTCAGGTCAGTCATCCCTGGTCATAAGAATACATACATATGTACCGTATACAAAGCCATCCTGGGGCAGTTACCAACTTACATACAATACAGTAAGCACATTCAACTAAGAGGTGGATATTACAATCTGAGAAACATGCATTCAGCTATGCTGCTCCATTCTCCTGGAACCTTTTACCAAAGGATGATTTGAAGCTAGAGTCCTTCATTAGAATTTTTAAGAAAATATTGGATGCCTTCTCACCATGGAGTGCTCATGTTTTTAATATTGTCTGTTTTCATTGAAATGTGAAGACATTTTCTAAATGTTTTAGTATTTGTGTGCTCTTATCTTGTTTTTATTTGTGTGCTCTTACTATCTTGTTTTTATTTGTGTTTGTTTTAATGTTGTTCTATATGTGAAAATGTTCTGTATGCTGCCTTCTTGGCCAGGGCCCACTTGAAAAAAAGGTGGAAATATTAAATCATTAAATCAAATCAAATCTAATTTATTTGTAAGGCCCGACAACACACGTTAACACTTTGAACGCCATGGGTTAAATTCATAATTTACCATGCCTCGCCATCTCTATTTGTCTATGGAGAAGTTCCCCTTCTTTGCAGGGCTATAACTTTTTAAATTCTATTGCTAAATTGCCATTATTATGGCCCATTCAATGTCCTATATGTATTGTTCAGGGTGTAGCAACGTTAAACTTTTTCATTCACATATTCATACTAAAATATGGTCTAAAGTATAAGTATGTTTTTATCGTTTTCTGCAGCTTTCTTCAGAACGTGATTTATAGCCCTAAATGCATTATATTGATGATCAAATACAGTTTGGTAGGAATCTGTGCGAGATAAAAAATTTCAACTGGACGTGGTTCTAGAAGTTTCTACATATCATCTGATGATGACCGGATGGGCGGGGGATCGTTTATAATTCCGTGGGCAGCGTTAGATGATTCATCCAGAGTGGGTCATATGTTCATCATAGCAGTTTATATGGAACACGTTAGAATATAACGCTGAATCTTACCGTGGCTTCCTCGCGCCGCTGGCAGATGAGCGTGGAAGAGAATTTTTTCTATTATGGGATGGAGAAATGCCCGATCCATTTCCAGGTTGTATAATAGTATATACGTCCAAATCATGTTGTTTTTTCGGGTTATTTGCACCGATCGATGTTCACTGTATCAAGACGGAGTCTCTCTAACGATAGCGAGTGCCCAGACCACATATGGATGAGCACTACCGGTTCAAAGGCTCGTTTCCGGTTGGCGATCTGCCGATCGGCCACCAGATGGCGCTCTTGAACCGCTAGAGAGTTGAGTGGAGCTTTGCAGTGTGTCTCAGGGCTCCGGAGGGGAAATATGATTTCGCTCACAGATTTTTGAAATATTGACATCAAAGACGAGTTACGGCGTCTTCGGCAGAATGAGCATGGCTAGGAATGACGTCTTAACTCGTCCCCGGCGATCATAGTGTTAATATACCGATGGGCCGGACACGTATAAAATAAATAAAATAAATGAATGCAACACTCCCAGACATACCTCACGCAAAGGTAAGGAAAAACTCACTAAAACCTAGCAATATGAAAAAATGCACCACAGGCAATGTGGAGGAGAGAAACCTTAGAATGTCGGTGATAGTAGTTGTTGACAGAATCTGGCTATGGGGCGACAATAATGTGGTCAAGAGGCATGGTTTCTATCTTTAGCCTTTGGCATGGTTTATTCATTCACATGTTAAACAGCAGCACATGAGTCCTCCTCTCCTTGAGAGGTAGGTGGGGAGAAGAGACAGAGGGGGAGGAGACATCTCTTTAAATACTCGCCACCTGGTGGTATCATGACTCATGAGTGGCTCCGCCTAGAGCGCCCTCTAGTGGAAACAGTTATATATGCAGTTAGACAGTTACTAGCAATCCTACATATATATTGAAATTCTTTATTCGGAATAACCCCTTGAGATGTAGCATCTCGTTTTCGAGGGGATCCTAACACAATACAGCGTATGTACTTTTCAGAAAAAGAAAAAAAACACACACAAAAAACATTGGACATCAAAACAGTCTACAACAACAAAATCAACTGAGAAATGAAATTACAAAATAAGTAAACCAACATACAAGATCACAAAATAAACAGGACAAACAAAACAAAACAAAAATCCAGCAAGGATAGGAATGGATCGTTACTTCGTACGAGATAAGTAATGAAAGTCATGATAGTATGCAATATATAAATGATAACTAAAAATGATAAACTAAAAATGATAAAAATGATAAACTAAAAACATGTACATGTACTATGGAAGTAAGAAGACAGCGCATTTTTTTATAAATAAAAAGATGAGATGGAACGAGTATTTGCAGGTAAGTTATTCCAATCAGAAGGGGCTTTGAACAAAAAGGCTTTCTTGGCTGTTGCTTTTGAGAGTGTTGAAAGTGTAGGTATGCAAAAATAGAGTTGGCTAGAATGCCTTAAATAATAATTGGAATAATATCAAGTATTGTTTTAGATATTGTGGATAATTGAGGTGAATACATTTGATAATAAATTGTAACCAGTGGCGCTGTCTTCTTACAGTGGGAGAGGGCAAATTCAGTGTTTCATACATTAGACAGTGATGAGTTGTAAAAGGGCATCCAAGAGCAAATCTGCATAATTTATTGTAAGATGTATTGAGAGGAATGAGATTTGTTTTGGATGCAACCTGGTAGACAATATCTGCATAATCCATAAGTGGCAAAATAAGTTGAATTACAAGCTTTTTTCTAACAGAAAGAGTTAAACAGTTTCTGGAGCGATAGAGAATACCCACACTAAGATTAATTTTTCTTACAATATGATCAATGTGACACTTAAATGATAATTCAGAGTCAAGCCAAACACCCAAGTATTTTGTGTGTTCGACTCTTTGTAAAGGTGTACCATCTAAACTATGAATAGCACATACACGAGATTTGGCTTTAGATTTGATGCACTGGGGAGTACCAAAGATCATTGTATATGATTTGCTTTTGTTGAGTAGTAATTTGTTAGCAGCTAACCAATGTTGCAAGGAATTAAAATCAGATTGCAGAGCTAATTCAATGTGTGATAGAGTGGATTTGGAGGTGTAAATTACTGTGTCATCAGCATAGAGCTGAATACAACATTCAGAAATAATTGAAGGGAGGTCGTTTATAAAAATAGAAAAAAGAAGTGGACCAAGAGTTGAGCCCTGCGGCACACCTCTTTGTTGAACTAATAAATCAGATTTTCTACCTTGAATTGCTACACATTGCTTTCTATTATGCAGATAGGAATTAAACCATAATAAAGAATTCCTTGACAAACCAACAGAATATAATTTATCTAAAAGGAGGTAGTGGTCAACGAGATCAAAGGCCTTGCTTAAATCAATAAAAATAGCACCAGTCAAGTTACCATTATTAGAGGCAGAGAAAATATCACTAGTAAGTTTCAATAGTGCTGTAGTTGTGGAATGATTTGATCTAAAGCCAGATTGATTGGGTGATAATATATTGTGTTCATCTAGATAATATGATAATTGGTTATAAATTAACTTATATTTTTATAGTGGAGCAGATAATTGAGATTGGATGGTAATTATTAGGTTCTAGAAAATCACCCCCTTTATGCAAAGGAGTGATACAAGACCACTTCCAGATAGCCGGTATTTCACAAGTGGATAATGACATGTTGAAGAGATCACAGAGTGGATACATGATAATGTGTGATGCTATAATTAAAAATTTGTTCTCAATGTCATCTAACCCGGGACCACTACCTACCTTCAGATCATTAATTGCAGCATGGACCTCAACAGGTGTTATTTTTAGTGTTGTCAGGCGATTAAAAAAATTTATCTAATTAATTACAGGATTTGTAATTAATTAATCTAATTAATCGTATTTTAATCGCATAACCATTTTATGCCTGATATTCTATATTCTATAATCATATTTCAAATTGCATGTGTCCGGATGGCAGAATTCAGTACTGTATCTACAAAACCTTCTGTTTAATCATCTTCCATCTATTAATTTGCTTAGATTTTTCAGGTCTGGTCAATTTGAGCATGGTGTTATTCACAGTCAAAGATAAAAAAAAATGTATTGATATTCTCATTTGGTTCATTACAATTGACTCAAAATAAAATGTTCATTCAATCAATCACCGCGCAGATTGATTGATTGAATGAAAATGTTATTAACAGATTGCAGAATGGGTACAATACAGTATGGCTCAATACACACAATTGTTAAGGGGATGCAGACCAGAGAAAGACTTTCGTCTTGTTTACATCAGGGTCCCCCATTTTCAATTCATAATAAATTGTAAGTAAGGGTGCACCTTGCACCGTGCAATCCATTCTTTGTGGATCTAGCCCACAGTATTTCTGACACTGGAAATACATTCCCTGAGATTCATAGATGTCCTTAGAATCAGATACCAAGAACATGCAAATGGACCATATTAAAAAAAAATCTGTAAATGTGTATTCTACATTCTTATGGAATGAATGATACAAAAAAAAAATTATAAAAAAAAAGAAAAAAATGTAATTAATTTGTAGTTAATTTTCATAACGCGATTATTTGCTGTGTAATTAATTAATCTAATTAACGCGATAAACTGACAGCCCTAGTCTTTTATTTTCTTCCAAAAGTTTTTGGGATTTTTAAAATCACGAGTAAGAGACTCTCTATAATAATTGGCTTCTGCATTTCTGGTCATGGTTTTGGACACATTTCTCAACTGCCTGTACTTTTCCCAGTCAGCAGGATCCTTAGATTTACGAGATGCTGCCCAAGCTTTGTCTCTCTGCCTGAAAATACCTATAAGTTCCGAAGTAATCCAGGGGAGATGCCTTCCTTTGACTTTTATATTTTTATAAGGAGCATGCTTGTCAATAGTTTTAGTAAACTCAGAGAGAAAGAAGTCCCAAGCACAGTGAACATTTGGTATTAGTTGGTACCTATCCAAATTGATGGAAATCACGTCATTGATAAATTTTATATTGCCTGATTTTAATCAGTTTGGGTGGTGATTTAGGAAGTTTAATTTTCCAAATACAGTACACAAGTGAGTGGTCACTGAAACAATCAGACATTACACCTGATTTTAAAATTCTATCTGGATGAGAGACCAGTATAGTCAATTAGAGATTGAGATGTGGGTGTGACACGAGTGGGCTCATTAATTAGCTGGCTTAAATTCAAATGACCAAATATGCTTTTTTGTTTGTTAGATGATTTATCAATCCAATTTTTATTAAAGTCTCCCAGAATAATACGTTCATTTTTATTACTTATAGAGTTTATGGTAGAGGCTATAGAATTAAAGGATTCAGCAGGTGAAGAAGGAGGTCTGTAAATATTTCCTATAGTAATATACTTGTTTTCATGCAGAGTTACCTTTACAAAAATACTCTCAAAGTGAGACGGCTCAACAACAGGTGTAATTAGTTCGGAAGCCAGAGTGGATGACACATATGTGGCTAAACCACCTCCCTTTGTTCCCCTGTCAGCTCTATATAAGACATAATTTGTGAGTTTAATTTCATTATTAGATATTCTAGTGGAGAGCAAGGTTTCAGACAGGGTTATAATATTTGGTTTATATAGTTCAACCCATGCACGAAGTAGAGTGATTTTGGTACGAAGGCTTCTGATATTCAAATGAATAATTTTCAAACCTTTAACACTATCCAGTTGTTCATACCTTTAATAAGGATACTATCATTGACCAAACAGAGAAAAGCAGATCCATAAAAGATTATAAAACACAAGAGCACACAGAGACAGGACAAACAGACAGAACACATAACTGGCACACACAGAAAACATAAAAACTAAAAACAGAAAACAAGACTGGCACATTGATCCTTGACCCCTTTAGGTGAGTAGGCCAGAACCTCCACCTCACTGAGCTTTGTCTGTTTATGTTATATATATGTAGCTCAGTAGTAACTTTACAAATGGTAAGATAAGTTAGTACCACATATGAGGTTGGAAAGGGTACAGTGTACATTTCAGTGACAAGATTCATTAAAGGGAAAAATATATATATATAAATACAACTAATAATTCAATATATACATATATATATATTATTTTTATAATAATAATACCCTCAGTCCAACCTGAAAAGAAGAGAGCATTACATATTACAAGATAACAACCTAAAAGAAAAACTGAAATAAATTATTCCTCTTAGTGTAAAGATAACGAGACTACACCTTGCGACACTTTACAACACTATGCTACCGCTTTACGGCAGTAGAAAGTAGACGGAGGCGCCACACTTTCCGGCAAACAAAAAAGTCAGCGTACCCAACCTGTTGGACGCGAGTTTAGAGAACGAAAGAATATCAGCCAAAAAAAAGACTGACAGAAACAAGGCGATTCCACCGGTTAGTTCAAAAAGTCACAATTTTCATGTCGATGGAGTTAACAACGATCATGAAGAGGAATGTTAACAAACGTAGGATATTTTCGAGAGATTGTCTTAACGTTAGTGGCGAGTGAATGGCTAAAGCTAGCCTGTTGGCATCGATTGGAGTCATCAACATTGTCATCCAAGAACATGAGGCGACATCTTCGAGAGACTTTGACGAGAATGGAAGTTAATTACGCTGTAGTCTTGAAGAAAGCTTCGGCAGTTTTGTGGTCGCGGAACAGCTCCTCTTTGCCGTTGACGGACACACTCAGGGTGCTTGGAAAACGAAGTGAGTATCTTAAATTAAGATCTCGGAGATGCCGTTTCACTGGTAGGAAGGCCTGGCGTTTTCTTGTCAGTTCAACACTGTAGTCGGGGAAGATGAAGACACGCAAGTTATTAAGGAACAACTCTTTTTTTTCACGTGCAAGTCGGAGGATCTTGACTTTATCCTGAAAGTGTTGTAGCTTTATCAGGATAGGTCTCGGGTTGGATCTGTCGTCCTGTCGAGAGGTCGGATTGCGATGAGCCCTTTCAATGGATAATGGAGTGGGGAAGTTCTCCTGCCCCAGGAGTTGAGGAATCAGGCCAGTCATGAACCCGATCAGGTCCCGACCTTCAGCGGCCTCGGGTACTTTTATGAAGCGGAGGTTCAAAGATCTGCTTCTGTTCTCCATGTCATCAATCTTTGTCAGCAGGTAAGAGTTGTCTTTTTCAAGTTGTATGACACGGGTGGTGAGATCATTCACATTATCTTCATTGGCTCCAACACGGTGCTCCATTAGCTGCAGATGGTCTGCTAGTGTGGATACAGAGTTCTGAATGCCGTTCAAAGTACAAATAATAGGTTCCAGCTTAGCATCCAAGAAGGCAATCATATCAGTTCTTATCTGTTGGACGATGGATTGAGATAAGGTTCTCATTGTGTCTTCATCCATTGTTTGTACTACAAACAATCAGTCGTTTAGCCAAGCAGAGTTGCAAAATGTTTGTGATATAAAGCCACAAGTCTTGTCTATATATATAGATGTAGTAGATGTAGTGGTTTAGGAAGTCATTAAGCTACAGTTTAAATAAAGAGAGTCAAACAGACATGAGCTCAGACCCAGCTTACTCACTCAGCAGCCATCTTGCCTTGACCAAAAAGTACATAGAACCTCTAACTTTAACACTCCCACTTTAGTACACTGGATAACTTCTCCAAAAACATTTTACAAAGAAAATAATACAATCCAAAACATCAAAAAGAATATGGCAGTCAATATCTACACACCAAACATGACCTCTGCAAATCTCTTCAATTTCAATTTGGAAGCAGGTTTCGTCATAGCGTCTGCTACCATGTCGTCCGTCGGACAATAAATCAGTGTCATTCTTTCTTCTCTGATGACAGATCTGATGAAATGATATTTTACATCTCTGCCGGCACACAGGGTTTCTAGCAATGGTTCCCTGGTTGTCCTCGTAAACAACAGTCTTCTTATATACATAGGTATCCATCCCTTCGAGCAGTTGTTCTAGATAAATACACTCCTGTATGGTCATAGCTAGAGCCATATATTCGGCTTCACAAGTTGATAGTGCCACTGTGGGCTGCTTCTTTGTTTTCCACGAAACCAGTGAGCTGTCTGTGTTCCAACTCACACAATATCCTGTCGTACTTCTTCTATCTGTGGTGTCAGCTGCCCAGTCTGCATCACTGTAGGCTTCAAGTCCTAAACCCTCGCTGCTCTTTCTGAAACACAGCTGTTTGTCTGCTGTACCTTTGAGATAACGAAAGACATGTTTTGCTGTAATCCAATGCTCCTCTGTGGGGTCAGCAAAATGCTGTGACAGTTTACTCACTACAAAACATAGGTCAGGGCGGGTACATGTTGTTAAATAAATGAGGCTACCCACAGCTTCTCTGTATATTTTTACATCTGTCAGTTTCTGAGCATCCTCCTGGTAGTCAAATTTTTGATCACATGGTGTTCCCCTTGATCTACATTCTTGCATGTCAAAACGTTTCAGGATCTTTTCCACATATCTCTTCTGGGATATTTTTACACAATTGGCAGACTGTTCAAAGTCCATGCCTAGGAAATGCTTTAACCTTCCAAGGTCTTTCATTTTGAATCTGGTGGAGAGCATACCTTTCACATGTGCTAGGTTTCTGGTGTTGTCTGCTGCGATGATCAAATCATCCACCCAAATGACGATGATCACTTTTCCTGACTCTTTTGACTCCCTTGAGTAAACACAGGGGTCTACTGGGTTCTGTAGGAAGTGATCTTCAATGAGACATGTATGAAGCATCTCGTTCCAATTTTGCCCAGACTGTTTCAGGCCGTAAATGGATTTTTCCAGCTTACACACTAGCTTCTCTCCTTTCTTTTCGTAACCTTCAGGTTGTTCCATATATATCTCCCTATCTATGGTTGCGTGCAGATAGGCTGTCTTCACATCCATCTGATGTAAAATCAAATTGTCCTCAGCTGCTTTCTGCATCACTACCCTTATACTGGTCAGATTGGCTGTGGGGGAGAATGTTCCACCGTAGTCTATCCCCTCCCTCTGACTCTAACCTTTAGCTACAAACCTCGCTTTGTACTTGTCGTGGCCTTCAATGCCCTCCTTGATTGAGTAAACCCATTTCCCTCGCACTGTCTGTCTGCCCTCTGGTAACTTGGTTAGAGTAAAGGTGTGGTTGTCCTCTAGGGACCTCATCTCCTCATCCATTGCTCTCTCCCATTTACTTGATTCAGGGGACACTATGGCCTCTTTAAAGGTCTGAGGTACCCCACTGACTACCCTGTAGCAGTAATCAATGGTGGTAAGTGTACTGTCCTCCTTGTCACTTCCTCTCCGGGCATAGTCTGTCAGGTACTTTGGGGGTTTGTGTTCCCTTGAGGGATACCTCCCACTGCTTGGGGCACTTGACGTCACCCTCGGGTGCTCCTCGTCATCACCCTACGGGGGTGGCTGACTGTCTGTCTGCACGACCGTGCTAAGTACACTGGGCTGAGGTGTCTCTGTTTCTTCACACCTTACTCTGGAGTCCAGCTCTGGCTCCTCTGTCTGTGTCTCGCTCTCACATGTTGTCTTTGTGACAAACTTGACCAGCCTGTGTTTCTGCACTCCCCCTTTACCGGGATAATAAACCAGGAAGGCGGGGCTTCCCTTGTCGTGCCCTACAAAGAGTCCTTTTTCACATCTGGACTCGAGCTTTCCTCTGTCCTGCAGGTACGCATAACACACTGATCCAAATTTGTGCATTCTAGCTAGATTACACTTCTTTCCTGTCAGTGCTGTATACGGGGTGGTGCCCGTGTGCTTATTAAAGCACCTGTTTCTGGTGTAAGCGGCTTCTTGCACCGCATAGTGCCATAGACTCTTAGGTAAGTTACTGTCTACTAGCTTACACCTAGCCATTTCGAAAAGAGTGCGCTATTCCCTCTCTGCCACTCCGTTCTGGTGTGGGGAATATGGACATGACGTCTCGTGTCTTATCTTGTTCCTCCTCAAAAGTGATTGGAACTCTCTGTTTGTGAACTCTGTGCCGTTGTCGGACCTCAAGCATCTTACGTTACCATAAGGGGCTATGTCTGCCAGGAATTTTTCCGTGGCCTGGAGTGTGTCACTCTTTGCTTTGAGAAAGTAAACCAACACTGCCCCTGTGCACACATCTGTAAAAGACTGTACATATCTAAAGCCTCCTATGGACTCGTTTCTTACTGGACCGGCAAGATCTGTGTTAACTAGCGCAAGTGGTAGCTTTACTTTTTTGTGGGATTTCTGTTTCTCGATTGAGCAAACTTCCCCTTTATGCACACTACACATTCTTTGTCAGGTCTACGCTTTTCACCTTCAATGTCCATGCCTTCTGTCACTGCTTGCAGTTTCAGTAAATCCTCGTAATTACAATGACCCATAATCTCATGCCATGTCTGAATATCGTGACTGACAGTCACTTTACACATATCATTGTCATCATTACACTTGTCGTTGTCATTACACTCTGTTTGCAGGTAATACATTCTCTGGTACACCTCTATGTTAAATCACGTACCGTTGGGCTCTACAAGAAATTTTTTACCTTCAATGAAAAACACTCTGGCACCATTCGCAGTAGCAGCTATTACAGAGAATAGTCCTTGTGGGAACGATGGTACGTAGAGAGCGTTCTTTAACGTCACTGTACGCCGGCGCCCCCGCTGTCCGTGAGGCATACCTGTGCGTCTCCTCTCTCTTTCGCCAACCCGTAGGTGCGCTTCCCGTCTGCCAGCTCCATGCTGTGTCTCTCCGGGCGGAAAGTGTTGTCAAAGTTCTTGAACCGACTCCTGTCGTTGATGACGTGGGACGACGCACCTGTGTCCACGATCAGTCCCTTCCTTTGGGCCTGCTGCAGCTGCGTTGGCCTGGTGACGTACTCTGTCTGCGCCCTGGGGATGAAGCCCTCTCGTCCCGCTACTCTCCGGGCATCGCCTCGATTTGTCTCACGCCGACCATTGCCGCCATCTTGTCATCTGGTCGCGTTTCTTCTGTGTGCCTCGTGGATCTGCAGAAGCCACACCAGACAGTCCTTGTGCAGTTACCTCTCCGATGGCCTTTCTCTCCGCATCGCCAACACGCCAGCTCCGTCGTGGGCCTGGTCTTCTCCGTTGGCGTCGCTCGGGCCTTCAGCACCCTCTCTCCCGCCTCCGCAGCGGCTGGGTGGGTATCTTCTGAGGCCTCAAAGTTTCTCAACTTGGCCTTGAACTTTCCCAGCGGCATGTCCGCTGAACCGTGTGTTACCAGGAGTGTGAACGGTTTGTACAGTTCGTCGTTTTCAGTCCCACACCGTGCATGCAGCATAACATGCGCTCTTCCCAGAGCTCGTAGTCCTCTGCCTTTCCATTAAATGAGGGCCATTTGCTCCTTCCCTTGGTCGCCACGAGTTCTAAGACGGGGTTGTCCCCCTCGCCTCCGTTGGGCTCAGCAGGCTCCGTCTCCCCCGGTGCCGCCTCCCCGGGGTTCTGCGTGCTGCTCTCCGGGCGGGTCCGCTTGCGCTCCAGCAGCCCGTCGGTGGGATCGGTGCCCCGCTTCCTCTTGACGCGCAGGATCATCGTGTTGGATTCCATGTTGCATTTTGATGGTGGGTGTTACAAAGGGTCAGATTAAACCGAATATATATATTTATTACTTGAGATATATTGTATAATATTTGTATATCGTCTGATATCCCTTGTATATTATTTGTATATATACACGGAATATCCCTTTACCTAGGTACAGGCCAGACCATAATATTCGTTCTCCTATTGGACAGCGACCCCTAGGCGCCAACGGCCATACCCCCAATGGCAAGTTCAAAGCTACCGCTACGACATGTCTCAACATGTCCAGGTTTGCGCAGTAATACGAGACAGAACTGAGGTTGGCACTAGATTATTCACCTTACGTATAAATACGTCGCAGGTGGATACAGCAGTTAGTTGACCAAAACGTTGAAGCCTTCACCACGATACAACGTGCCGTGAAGTGGGCCCCTTTTGCCCCTAAATAGAGCCTTGAGAACCGCGTGCGAATAGATAGCTAAAGTGTCAGAGTTTAACGCTGTATCGTCGAGTTCGACTTATTCTATTGTAAAGTAATAGTCTATTATTTATAGTGTATCGTGCGGCTACCGTTCTTCCGTGACCAGCATTACCACCGGTTCGTCGTACCGAGCTAGTGCACTTATCCAGGCTGGGCGGCCTAAACTCGTGCCGCCATCCGAGGAGTCCTAGACGAGAACCGTTGGATATGTACACCGGAGAACCTACACCGGCGAATGCAGAGCCTTTTCCGGCTGGGTTATATTGCTTTGGTACTGTGGCTGCTGGAGCAGAGAACCGTCTACCCCACTGCTGTGTGGGATCTACCCTGTGAGGAGCACCATCGAGCCCGCCTCTAGGACCACAGAGGCTGGCTAGCTTTCATCCATGCTGTCTTGCATACTGGAGTATAGCTGTTGCTTTGTCTACGGACCAAAGGATTATTGCACTGGCTCCTGTATCTGGAGTCTCTTTATTCCTCGTTGATCCAGACTTTTGCTCCCGAACATTCCTCTCCCCTGCTGGCTTACAACCGGAGGGAACCCCTTAGTATCTCCAGCTGACTACGAGTGTGCCTTATGTAATTCTTATGCTACAGGTGGCGTCAGTTATACCCATCTTATGATACTCATGGACTTACGCTCTTGACCTACTTAAGTGTTCTTCGCCATATAAGCGCAATTCATAATTCTCATTTGTAACCTATTGTTGCTGCTCTAATAATAAATACCTCTAAATAGAACTTTCTTTGTCAAGCCGTATTATTGTGTGGGTGTTCACCAGATATACCGTGTACTGTATGGCCAGTAATTAAAGTACATAACTAAGTAGTGGTTTAATGATACCATACTCTCAATACAGTCAGGGAATTGTACCCCTCAGTTACAGTGGGCGTAGCTTTAGCTCCTGTTGGCCTAGCGTCTAGCCACGCGGTACTCCCGGTGCTAACCTAGCCTATACTTTAGCTAAACTTGCTATCCTTATTATTTCGCCCTGGCGTGATCTGGGCCCATAACCTGTTGACAGAATCTGGCTATGGGGTGACAATAATGTGGTCAAGAGGCATGGTTTCTATTTTCCCCTGTGACTTGTATCCTTGTGTTCTTGCTCAGTAAAAGCTTGTTATTGGAACGTCGACTCGTTGCCTCGTCTCTCTACCCTACACACCCTGTCCTGCGATTGAATCCTCACCTCTCCTAAACTCCAAATTATCACAGTATGACGCAACCAGACCAGGATTCAGCGGACAACGGGAGAGACCAAGCGAGCCACATATTGCTCACCATGGAGCGTTTCTTCGAGGGAGATGTCTGCTCTTCATCCTCGTTTGAGAGGATGCAGCTGCACGCTCTGCTCTCCTGTGCAAGCGCGACGTGCGGCACAGAGCAGGCCCCGCTGCTCGCGGAATACGACCGGCAGCTGGGACTGATTATTCGGCCGCTCTGGTCCCCTGCTCCCAGCGAAGCCACGGCTACCAGCACGCCCTCCTCCACAAGTAAGGCCTCTACTGCCACCGCAGCAGTTAGCGTTGGTCCCGCAGCCTTCACTGCCCAGACTGTTAGCCCAGCCGTTAGCATAGCCGTTAACCTAGCTTCCACAGCTAGTGCTGCTAGCGTAGCTCGCGCTGCGCGTAGGTCTCGGAGAGCTGGTAGTGCTAGAAAGGCTAGCTTAGCCTCACCTGCCAGACCACCAGTGGTTAGCACCTCAGCTAGTCCTACTAGCATAGGCTCTGCGGCCCTCACTGCCCCGGCAGCTAGCACTAGCCCAGTAGCTAGTACTGCCCCTGTAGCAGTTAGCACCTCAGCTAGTCCTACTAGCATAGGCTCTGCAGCCTTCACTGCCCAGATAGCCAGCTCAGGTCCTATAGCTAACAAAGCCTCCAATGCTGGGACCGCCTCGTCGGCCGGCAAGGCCCCTGTGGTTAGCCTAGCTCCCGTAGCTTGCACAGCTAGCAGAACCTCTGCCCCCACAGCTAAGTCAAGGTTTTATTCTGTTAGGAGGTTCAGGGTAGGCTTGTTCTCTACCACTAGCTTACTCCCTCCTGCTACTGCTAGCGAGGCTTCTGCAACTGGCAGAACATTTGGTGATAGAGCAGCCTCTGCAGTAGCTACCTACCTAGCTGCCCTCGCGTGCACAGGCCCTATAGCTAACGTAGCCTCAGATGCTGGGACCGCCCCTTCGGCCGGCATGGCCTCCGTGGTTACCACAGCCCCTGCTGCTAGTGTAGCCTTGGTAGCTACCACCTCAGTCCAGTCCGCTAGAGCCCCGCCTGCTAGCGTAGCACGCACTTCTAGCAGGTCTCAGAAGGCTAGCAAAGCTAAGAAGACTAGCATAGTCCTTCTTGCTAGGGTAACTCCTACTGCTAGCACCTTAGCCCCTCCTGCTAGTGTAGCATCTACAGCTAGCACCTTAGCCCTTCCTGCTAGTGTAGCATCTACAGCTAGCACCATAGCCCTCTCTGCTAGTATAGCGTCCCCTACTGGCCCCGTAGGCCCCCTCTGGGACAGGTTTCATGAGGCGCATTCCCTTCTACAAGGGTTCTTGGGTAATTATTCTCCGGCCTGCAGTCGGGAGGAGCGAAGGAACACTTATCGCCTGGTGATCTCCATGATGAAGTGGAGTCCTGGAAGAGCATGCAAACTCCGGTTACCGGCTGGGAACATGTTTAGGGTGCTCTTCCAGGATCCCAACTCCCCAGCCGACTGCCAAGCTGCTAACCCTGTCAGGCCCTTAGCAGTTAGCAAGGCATCTGCACCTAGCTTAGCCCCTGCTGGCTTACTCCAGATCACCTATGTAGCCTCTGTAGCTGGCGCCTTAGCTCTTCCTGCTAGTATACCCTCTACAGCTAGCACATCCCCCACTGCTAGCATACTCTCTGCAGCTAGTACTGCTCCTGCACTTAGCTTAGCCCCTGCTAGCTTACTCCAGATTGCCTATGTAGCCTCTACCACCAGCATGTCTCCCACTGCTAGGACTGCCCCTTCAGCTAGCAAGGTCAGTTTCCCCACTGCTAGGACTGCCCCTTCAGCTAGCAAGGTCAGTTTCCCCACTGCTAGGACTGCCCCTTCAGCTAGCAAGGTCAGTCTCCCCACTGCTAGGACTGCCTCTTCAGCTAGCAAGGTTAGTTTCCCCACTGCTAGGACTGCCCCTTCAGCTAGCGAGGTCAGTTTCCCCACTGCTAGGACTGCCCCTTCAGCTAGCAAGGTCAGTCTCCCCAGTGCTAGGACTGCCTCTTCAGCTAGCAAGGTCAGTCTCCCCACTGCTAGGACTGCCCCTTCAGCTAGCAAGGTCAGTCTCCCCACTGCTAGGACTGCCCCTTCAGCTAGCAAGGTCAGTCTCCCCGCTGCTAGGACTGCCTCTTCAGTTTCCCTGGAGCCACCCCGTCGGCTAACCCCACAGTCTCATCCGCTAGAGCCCCTGCTGCTAGCATTACCCAGGTAGCTAACCCAGTCTCTACTGCCAGTTTAGCCCCTGCTAGAGCAGCTCTAGCTGCCCCTGTTCCTCCGGCTCCCGGGGAGACCCTGACGTCTAGTCCGGGTCGTGCTCCTGCTCCTGTCCCCGGGGAGTCTTCTGGTCCCGGCTCCTCGTCTGGTCCAGCCCTGCGCCATGGTCTACGCCGTGGTCTGCACCGAGGTCGATCTGCACCTGGAGAGTCGTCTGGTCCAGCCCTGCGCCGTAGTCGACGCCGTGGTCTGCACCGAGGTCGATCTGCACCTGGAGAGTCATCTGGTCCAGCCCTGCACTGTAGTCTACGCCGTGGTCTGCACCGAGGCCGATCTGCACCTGGAGAGTCGTCTGGTCCAGCCCTGCGTCGTGGTCTACGCCGTATTCGACGCCGTGGTCAACGCCGAGGTCTGCACCGAGGTCGATCTGCACCTGGAGAGTCGTCTGGTCCAGCCCTGCACCGTGGTCGACGCCGTGATCAACGCCGAGGTCTGCACCAAGGTCTACGCCGTGGTCGACACCGTGGTCTGCGCCGAGGTCTACGCCAGGAGGGGCCCCCATCCGGGGTCCCGCGCCCGGTCCCAAGACCTCCACCTGGAGTGGCCCACGGCCGGGGTCCTGCTCTGGGGTCGTCGCCTCCGCCCTTCATCTCCGGGCCCCCTGGTTTGGTCCCGGGGTCTGCACCTGGAGGGGCCCCCATCCGGGGTCCTGCTCTGGAGTTGTTGCCCTCGCCCCTTTGTTCCGGGCCTCCTCACCGGGCCCCTGTCCCAGTGCCCGGCCTCCGCCGCTGGGCTCCTGTCCCCGTCTCCAGCCCCCCTCTCCGGGCCTCTGTCCCTGTCTCCAGCTCCCCTCACCGGGCCCCTGTCCCCATCTCCAGCCCCCCTCACCGGGTCCCCATCCCCATCTCCAGCCCCCCTCTCCGGGCCTCTGTCCCTGTCTCCAGCCCCCCTCACCGGGCCCCTGTCCCCGTCTCCAGCCCCCCTCACCGGGTCCCTGTCCCCGTCTCCAGCCCCCCTCTTCGGGCCTCTGTCCCTGTCTCCGGCCCCCCGCTCCGGGCCTCTGTCTCTGTCCCCCTCTCCAGTGCCCCTGGTCCCGTGCCCTGTGCGCCCTTCTCCGGGCTCCCCTCTGGTCCTGTTCCCCGGTCCCCCGGCTCCTGTTTTCCGTGTCCTCGTCCCCAGTTTTTTCCTGGGTCTCTGCCCTTCGCCCTGCCTGTTCCGGGTCGATCTTGTGGGTCGTCTGGGAGCCTCCCCTTTGGGGGGGGGGGGGGGGTACTGTCATGATCTGAACTTTCTGGACAGTCCTCTGGCGCCCCCGGGCGGTCTGTTCGCGGTGCTACGGGCCGCCGCCCTTGCCGCCCTTCATATGGACCTTTACGTACATATATTGTCAAATCTGTTGTTGTCCTCATGTGTTCATTCTGTCACAATGTTTAATCCCTGACCTGGCTGCCTATGTTCTTGTTCCCTGTGTGTATTCTTATTCATGTTCCTGTCTGGTCCTGGTCTTCCCCGTGTTGTTATGTTACATCATGTTCTTGTCTAGTCCTAGTCTTCAACCCTGCCTGTTAGTTCAGTGTCCAGTGTCCCTTGTATTCTTATCCTCTGTTCCCCAGCTGTTCCTGTTTAGCAATCACTGTTTAGTATATATTCTCCCCGCCCCTGTTCTCCAGTGCTGCGTCATTGTTTGAGATCCCTGTTTTCGTGTTCACTGTTTGCCGTTCCCCTGAGTACCCTTCCGTGCTCTCCAGTAACCAGCACCTTTCCGTGCTTTTGTTATTTTCCCCTGTGACTTGTATCCTTGTGTTCTTGCTCAGTAAAAGCTTGTTATTGGAACGTCGACTCGTTGCCTCGTCTCTCTACCCTACACACCCTGTCCTGCGATTGAATCCTCACCTCTCCTAAACTCCAAATTATTACAGGTATGGGGGCGGCGTATAGGGTATCGCATCCTCCCAGCCATCATCACGGGACGTCCACCACTCCGTTCATCAGCAGGAGACAACCTCTCACAAGGAGACAGGGAGACGGGGACAGGCGTTCGATTATTACCCATTACCCTAGTTAAATAAAGGATGAAGGGTCTCAAGCACGGCTGCAAATCAAGTTATTATTTCTTAACATGTACACAATGTACAATCAGCACAGATATCAATGGTGAAATCCATCTACAGCACCTTGCAGTAGTCTCAGTAGCAGCATTTGAAGCTGTTGTTGTTGCCCTCTTGTGGTAAAAAGGTGTACCACAACTACACAAAGGACTACATGAAAATAAATGGGGAATGCTGGAAATTAATTCTCAAAAAAGACTTCCCGTTGCCAGATGTGAAACATATTCCCACACGCTCACCCTTGTGCCTCTGTAACTTTCTGCACCATAGCACACACCCACACACAGACGCTACCAAATTCCTACTGTCCTCGGACAGGCTCTGCCTTCCACAGACATAATTACTATTCATGCTTCATGTGCCTCCCTCCCTCTGTTTCTGGCTGCTGGACACACTGAAGGGCCGCAAACAGGTAGTCCGCTACAACAACCTCACCTCTCTCCCTCTGACAACCAACATTGGGGTACCACAGGGGTGTGTTCTCACCCCGTGGCTTTTTTCCCTCTACACAAACAACCTCCGATCAGCATCCCCCTCAGTCAAAACGCTGAAATACGCGGACGACACCACCATCCTAGGGCTGATCTCCAACAACAAGGAGGATGACTACCGGCTGGAGGTGGAGCGGACACTAACATGGTGCAGAGAACACAACCTTATACTCAACAAAAGCAAGACCCTTGAACTCATCATTGACTTTCGGAAAATCACACCCACTAAAACACCCATGCTCATCAATAACCAACCCATTTCAGCCACAGACACATTTAAATACTTAGGAACACACATCAGCAATAAACTCAACTGGGATCATCACACCACTCATCTACTTAAAACAGCCAATCAAAGATTATTCCACTTGAGACAACTGAAGAAGTACAAGGTTAGGAAGACTTTAATGATTCAATTCTACACAGCCATAATACAAAACATCATTTCACTCTCCATCACTGTATGGTACGGCAACACACCCAAACACACACTACACAGACTAGACAGGATCATCATAAGGGCATCCAAAATCATTAACTGCACACTTCCCACCCTGGACTCCATACACAAACATCACACCATCACATGCGCACACAAAATCATCAGTGACCCCCTGCACCCAGCTCATCACCTCTTCCAACTCCTCCCCTCTGGTAGGATGTTCAGGTCACTGGGCAGCCGCACAGTTAGGTTCAACAACAGTTTCTTCCCCAAGGCCATACAATTACTTAACTCCAACTCCTCCTAATTTTACCCCCTGCTGTTATGTTATGTATGTTATGTTATGTTATGTTATGTTCCATGTGTCTTCTTATGTCTTTGTAGACTGTGGTGTATTGTCACAGCTACCACCTGCACCGTGCTCGAATTCCACCGGCCTGGCCGTGTGGCAAAAAAAGGAACTTGAACTTGAACTTGAACTCAGTGTCTTCCACTAGCATGCTTACCATGATGCTGAAAAATACACATTTTCTGCTTCCAATATTTATTAAAATATTTTTTTTAAATAAATGCTGGAGCAAGTGCATTTTGAATGGATGAAATTACTTAAATATGTGGCCTATCCCTTTAAGCTTTGTATTAAATATGTGGCCTATCCCTTTAGCTTTATATTGCAGTCTAGAATGATTAATGAATCCAAACAGGCTTTTTTTGCCAAGAAATAATCTCCATACACAGTATGCCTGTAAAGGGGACAAGCAATCAAGGTGCAAATAAAATAAATATTGGAAAACTCTCCATGACACTCCAGAATGAATAGCAGTGATATGGTTTAATTTCAGCAATCAGCCAACAGGCACAAATACCTGATTGGGTCCATTTCCTCTGAGTTAATGTAAAATCAGGTGTGTGATAAGAAGGATTACACACTAACGTATTCGCTCAGGCGAGAAATGTCATTGTTTCTCTGGAAAACTGGTTGTAAACAACTGCTCATGGGCTCATAGAAAAGGAGTCTTGACTTAGTTCTGATGACTATGGGTGAACCAGCTTGGGTGTTGCTTGTAAAAATTCAGGCCTGGCACTTGAATAACGTGCACTATTCCACGCACGGTGCACTTCAAGAATAATCTGAATGCGTGAGAGTAGGAAATCGAATGAGAAAAGCCAACCAGATTGGCAGTGGGACAGCAGACAGCAGCTTGGGAGAAAATTGGATGCCTGCAGGAGGATTGATATTATGCTCTCACATATACTGCTGGTGCGTAGCGACATGTTTTCTTTGGTCAACAGCCAATTACATTGTGTAGATAATTTATTTTTTCATGTTCGTCCTCTTGTTCAGCCCAATTCTATGATTTTGATTGCTGAAGAAGCTATATTTATTCATGAAAAGGTTACCTAGTACAGATTTACAAACAAACAAACAAAACAACAATGTGCCCACATCTTTGAGTATTTACAGTATACCACCAGTTCTTATATTTCTTCATCCCTAGTTCAAATAATACATGTATTCCCTTGCCCTGGATGCAGGTGTGTGTCGTCGTCGTCGTCCCCCCCCCCTCCCCGGCCACATTTGGGTCCCATCCATTTGCTTAAGAAACCAGGGTACCATATAACAGCCAACATCCAAATGTATTATTTACACACAGTATTGATGAGCCAAGTTAGTAAGTTGCCTCCAGCACCTCGAACAGACTTTTCGCTTCACTTCTGAGAAAGATAAATGATTCAAGATGCCAAGTAAAGGTTGGGTTGTCTTACCGATGGTGCCCTGTGTATAATGGTGCTGTGAGAAGTCATCCACTGGTGAGAGTGCAGTTGAAAGTGTTATTAGCTGTTAGTTGCATCCTGCTATGAACCTGCAACAGTTCCCTGCTGAGGCTGAGATATTCATGGGTATTTGGAAATATGAATGGATCATTATATGGTGATACGCTGGCAACACCAAATAGTAACAATTGCATCAATGTGTTGTCACACTGAAGAAACAAATATATAATAGGCTATAATGCCAATTGCTACAAGCTGACCTAATCCATTGAAAATAAGCAGAGATAAATGCATGTTGACTTGTCAAAACATGACCACTATATAATTTCCCTTGGGGTAAAGGCAAAATAAAATAATGTGTAATTAGGTGTAGCCTACTGTCTGTAAATAGTCTGAAATATACAGATGTGAGTGCAATGCATTCTGGCACATGCTATCTTGTCACAGCATGTCTTTAACAGCTTATTGGCCAAAAGTACCCAAAAAATCCAAGCCTGCTTGCCTCAACGACTACCGCCCTGTAGCTCTCACCTCCATAGCCATGAAGTGCTTTGAGAAGCTAGTAAAGGGCTACATCTGCTCCTCCCTCCCCATCAACATGGACCCCCTGCAATTTGCATACCGCCCCAACAGGTCCACGGAGGACGCCATAGCCCATGTGCTGCACACAGCAGCATCACACCTGGACAAGAGGAAGGGGAACTATGTGAGAATGCTATTCATCGACTACAGCTCGGCATTCAATACCATAGTCCCCTCCAAACTCATAGCCAAGCTCAGGGACCTGGGCTTGAACTATGACCTCTGCCAGTGGGTCTTGGACTTCCTGACGGGCAGACCCCAGGTGGTGAGAGCAGGCAACTGCACCTCCTCATCCATCACCCTCAACATAGGGGCCCCCCAGGGCTGTGTTCTGAGTCCCCTCGACTGTGTGGCTCAGCGGAGTAGCAACACAATCATCAAATTTGCTGACGACACAGTGGTGGTGGGCCTGATCTCTGCAAACGACGAGAGGGCCTACCTGGAAGAGGTCAACGTCCTGGCGGGATGGTGCCAGGAAAACAGCCTCTCCCTGAACGTCAGCAAAACAAAGGAGATGATTGTGGACTTCAGGAGGTCGGGGGTCAAGGACTACAGCCCCCTCAGCATCGACGGGGCACCGGTTGAGAGAGTGAACAGCTTTAAGTACCTCGGAGCCTACATATCCGAGGACTTGACATGGACCACACACATTGACAGTGTTGTGAAGAAGGCACGACAACGCCTCTACTTCCTCAGGCGCCTAAGGAAGTTCCAAGTCAGTCAGAAGATCCTTAAGAACTTCTACTCATGTACAATAGAGAGCATCCTGACTGGCAACATCACCTCCTGGTTTGGGAATAGCACTGCACAAGACCGAAGCAGACTACAAAGAGTGACACGTTCAGCCGAACGCACAATTGGAGGGGGGCTCCCCACCAGGGGCGGATTTAGGATTATAGGAGATCCGGGGCTTAGCCCAGATAGGTGCCCGCCTTTTTTTTTTTTTTTTTTTTTTTTTTATTATTATTATTTTTTTTCAATTTTTTTTTTTTTTTGCAGGCAAGGGGTGGTTTGGAGGGGGTCAGAATTTTTTTGAATTTAATTAACCTGTAAGTGCAATTTCCTGCAATATAGAGCCTTCAATCTTGACCAATAAAGCTGCTCTTTTCACTATAAAACTCAGTTAACCATAACGTAGTTATGGTTAGATTTATATATTGGGGGGGGATATATCATATTTTTCATATGATCAAAAAGTGGTGGAGCAAGAGCATACCTTTGCTCCCCCAAGTTCAATAGTGGGAGAGCAGAGATGCTCCGAATGCCAGGCGTCTATGATTCACTGATACAAAGTAAAATAGTGCAGTGCAATAAAATAGTTAGTAAAATAGAATAAAATAATGCAATAGTGCATTGCAATAAAATAGTTATCATCGTATTTTTTCGGGAGGCCGGTAAGGAGTGCATTACAGTAGTCGAGTTGGCTTGAAATAAAGGCATGGATCTGGTTTTCAGCGTCCTTTTGATTTATAAATGGCCGTACTTTAGCTATGTTTCTAAGGTGGAAAAATTAAGTTTTTGTCAACTTGTTGATTGTGATAGCAGCTGGATAGACCACAGATGGAAATTAGCTTCTGCTAAATCTGGTGCAAACATATTTTCATGTAACAATGATGAATTGTCAAAAAGAAAAAAGAAAAAAAATCATTTTTTTTAATATTTTTTTTAATGGTTTCAGGGCTTTTCAGAAAACATTCGGGGCTTGAGCCCAAGTAGCCACCCCCTAGCCCCGCCCCTGCTCCCCACCCTCCAGAACATTTACAACAAGCGGTGCAGGGGCAAGGCTAAGAGAATCATTAAGGACTCCAGTCACCCGAACAAATGCCTCTTTGAACTGCTGCAGTCAGGCAAGCGATACCGGAGTCTCAAGGCGAGCACAGAAAGACTCAGAAGAAGCTCCTATCCCCAGGCCATCAGGCTGCTCAACGAACAATGAACACTACACAACAACCATCAAACGCACATAGCACACACATCCACACGCACATACTCACTTTAAACAAACACACTGTAGCACCCACTCCCCACACTTTATAGCACACACTCACTTTAAACAAACACACTGTAGCACCCACTCCCCACACTTTATATTTATTGATAAAGGATTGCACTACAACTCGTACACCTTACTGTAAATTGTACCTAAATTGTACCTCATCCCATTTCTGCTTTGCACTATATAGTATTGTATATTAGTACACTGCATAGTATTGTATATTATATGGTAACTCAGTTACGTCTATTCTGCATCGAACATTGTACATAATTATGTCTATACTGAACACTGTGACCTCATTTTCTACTTCTAATTTACATGCTATACTATGTTATTTGATACTTATCTTGTCTAGCACAGTCTCTGGAGCGTAACAGTAAGAAGCATTTTGTATGAAAGTATTCTGTACTTCTGTATGACAACTATTAAAGAAACTTGAACTTGAAACTTGAAAATGTTTTTTTTCAGAGGACTTGTCAATGGTATGATTCTCGCCTGGCAAGTTAAGCCACCATTCAACGCAGTTTCTATATGTGTCCCACCGTGTCTGTGTAAAATCTTGTACACTTTCTTTCTGAATGGATGTGAGATGCATATAACATTGTTTAGAAACCTTTTTGCGAACTTTAGAAGGTGGTTTTTGTCCATTTTCGTCCTCTTCTGTACTCATCGAGATGTAACGTTACTCCGTGGATGCCATGCTGTTTACACACATTTCTAGTCGTCCGTAACATGGCAACAAAGCGGCTGCTATTGGTTGAGCGCAAGATATGTGACAGAACTCGCATTACTTACATCAAATATAACTACGCGATGGCCAAGTATCCGTTCGCGAGGAAAGATCTAGTCCCGACTTTAAAAGTATAATTGCGAAAAACCGGCAGGATTGTAGATCGAGAACTTTTTATTCCTAAATCTACACATAGATCTTTCACCCAGAGTGAAAATGTCGTAGTTCCCCAAGGTGGGAACAGGAGGAAATTATATGATAATGGGGTTCACCTTATGGCCTATGGGACCCAAGACCACATTTGACATGAACGCGGCCAGCTGAGCAATATTAGTTGCCGCTGCCAGGTTCTGTACGGCGGCGGTGTAGGCTTTATCAGCCCACTCCGCCACCTTCCGAGCCTAATTACCTCTCGGCATCGGCCCGGTCGGGGTGCCACATAATTTCCGGGCTAAAGATTGAGGCGAGCGGCTTGTCTAAGTGCAGCACGCCGGTCCTAAGCCCTCTGACCCGGCCTTCCACCTGCGTAAAGGGCAGATAGGCCTTGGTCAGGCTCTTAACACTCGACACCACCTGTCCTTTTGCAACATGTGGGTCGATTGGGGGTAAACCCCCCACCACGCCATCGGGGACAGGCATCGGCGGGGGCACAAGGAGTGGGACACCATTGGCTGCGGCCGCAGCCGCCATAATACCGGGGAAGACGAGCAACAGCCACGACTGCTGTATGACCTCCTCCGAGTATACATCCCGAGGGGCCGGGGCGATTAGCCCTGGTGCACCAAACGGGAGGTACAATTCGGGGTCCTCCGTCTGGATAGACGTGACAACCAGGGGAGTTCTGAAAAGGACTTTTTGGGTGGTGGTATATCCATCTCTAACTAACGTAACAATTACACACACTCTCAGCGCTGCAGGTGCTTGTGAACAGCCTTTTCACATGAAAAAACTAGGAAGGGTGAGCATGGCCACTACACCGGGTTATATACTACGGGTAGATGTAAGGTGCATGGAAGGTTTTTTCAACGTGCGCCATAGGTAACCTGCTAAATGATAAAAATTTGATTATTTGAAGTTTCACAGTAACTCATTCAGCATGGAAAAAAAACATAAAAGTCAACTAAAAAGGTTTTGGTCGAGACTAAAGGTTAAGACTAAACCGACCGATTAATTAAGCGGGGGCAGCCATGTTGTATTAATTTGAAATGCAGCTCTGAAGGAAGCCATTAAATAACAGAAGCATAATGACAACAAGATAATAATGACAGCAGTAGAAGAGGTTAATGGCCAATGTAAAAATGCAGCAGATGGACAGAAAATGTGTCTATGGATTGATTGATTGATTGAAAACTTTATTAACAGATTGCAGAATGGGTACAATACAGTATGGTTCAATACACACAATTGCTAAGGGATGCAGACTAGAGAAAGATGTTTGTCTTGTTTACATCAGGGTCCCCCATTTTCAATTCATAATGACATTAATGACATACGCAACATACAGATATATCATGACATTTCTGACATACAGGTATACAGTACTGTTACATTTGTAACATACAAGATATGCAAATATACAGTACTGTTAAACAGAGATCCTAACTGGAATGGAATCAATGGATACTCAGTATCCCAGCTCTGCGCGTTTTGCCGATAGATGGCGCATATCCTATTTTGACAAGAAGAAGACCTGCGACTTGCCATACTTCAGTGTTTTGATAGCTGATAGGTCTTGTTGCTAATCGAGTGGCTTTCTTAGTAACAAAAAGACAAGAATTAAGAAGGTAATATACGGAGTTTTGGGCAAGCCGTCAGCAAAACATATAGAAAGTAAGTGGATACGTTTATAACCTGCTACGGTCTGCTGTCTTTTTGGAGCTCCTTATCTTGTTAATGTATTAACACATGTGTGCTAATGTCAGATAGCTTGCTTCTAACTTTAACACCACATTATTGATGAAGCGTTGCCTAGCGTATGTCCAGCTAAGATGATTATCTTCAAGAAGGCTTGCTTGTGAAATGATACTATATAACGTTAGACGGTTGTTGGTTGGCTTTTATCCGGACGTGCTAGTTAGTGGCGTTAGATAACAAACTAGCTAACTTTAGTAGCGTCATGTTTTTGACCTGGTTTCCTGTGTGCATTGTCTTGTTTTGTACACTATGTAGCAACTATTCAGGGTGACGACGTGCTAATCGGTGCTATATAATCCAAAAGCTTTATTTTAGCTTTATTTTTCGACAGACGTTTTGTGCAAACGAACCCCATTCTTGCCCGATGCATAAGATGTTAAAGCAAACTTCTCATCTTCAACATTACAACGTACACAGGCAGGTGTACTTAGGACTGGCCGGTTGTCATGTGACTGTCTCTAACCAATCAGCACACAGTAACTGAACATCCGGTAATATTCCAGTGAGCTGTTTCTTGTCAACATATTCAATGTCAGACATGAATACTGCATGCATTAACCTAGTACAGCAGACACGATAGACATATAGATAGACTCACTATGAATTGAAAATGGGGGACCCTGATGTAAACAAGACAAACGTCTTTCTCTGGTCTGCATCCCCTTGAATGAATGAATGAATGAAAACTTTATTAACAGATTGCAGAATGGGTACAGTGCAGTACAGCTCAATACATACAATTGTTAAGGGGATGCAGACCAGAGAAAGACTTTCGTCTTGTTTACACCAGGGTCCCCCATTTCCAATTCATCGTAACATATATGACATACATGACATACAGATAGACAGTACTGCTACATCTATACATTTATGACATACCAGATTTGCAATTACAGTACTGTATTTGTGATACAAAAAGAGTCCAGAAAGAAAAGAGTATATACATTAGGCGTAGAAACTGTACATTGGATTGGGTAGGTGGGGGTGGGACTGTACATTGGAGGTGGTTGGGGGGGGGGGGGGGTGTGTTGGGTAGGAGTGGGGGGGGGGGTTGGGTAGGAGGGGTGGGTGGGGACTGTACATTGGAGGTGGGGGGGGGGGGGTGGGTAGGAGGGGTGGGTGGGGGACACTGTACAACTGTACAAACAACACTGTACATTGGATTATTGACAAGACCATACTTGGTAATTTACTGTACATTGGCGGGGGTTGTGTTCGGACATTTACAGGGGCCAGTTTCGAGTTGCAGTCTCCCTTAGGTGTTTTTTGAGAGTGTTTTTGAAAGTGGGTAGTGATTCACATTCCTTTACAGCTTTGGGTAGGGCGTTCCACATTGATGTGGCATAATTGCGAAACGTGTTTAGTCCCTTGTTTGAGCCGAATCTGGGTTTAACATGATTTGTGGAGCTCCCTCTGGTGTTGTGATCGTGGTATTCACTGACCTTTGGGAAGTATTTAGTCATGTACATGGGTACCTTGGTCGTGTAGTGTATCTTGTAGACCAGGCCCATTGCAAGTTGCTGTACTCTGTCGTCTACTCTAAGCCATCCTAGGTTGTCAAAGTGGGCAGGGGTGAGGTGGGTTCTAGGAGTAAGGTCAAGCAGTAGTCTGACCAGTTTGTTTTGAGATGTTTGTAATTTTGTTTTTAGCGCCTTTGAGGTGCTTTGGTACCATGAGGTGCAAGCATAGTCGTAGTACCCTTGAATGAGTGCTCCTGCTAGAGTCTTCAGGGTATTCTTGTTTACCAGTGAGGAGATCCGGTACAAGAAACGAGTTCGTTGGTTGACTTTTTTTATTACATTGGATGCCATTTTGTCACAGGAAAGATTTGCCTCTAGGATGGAACCCAGGTAGGTAATATCTTCTTTCCTTGTGACAATATTGTCACCCACTGTAACTGAGAAGCCGTCGGTCTTGCTGAGTTTGTTATTTGAACCGAAGAGAATGGACTCTGTTTTGCCCATGTGTAATGATAGTTTGTTATCAGCGAGCCATATGCAGATTTTGCTTAGTTCTGAGCTGAGGGTTTTTTCAACCTGTAATTTGTTCTTGTCAGAGACCAGCAGGGCTGAGTCGTCCGCAAACAGGAACAAGTTGCAGTCACAAGCTGACGACATGTCATTTGCATAAATTAGGAACAGTAGCGGACCTAGTATGCTTCCTTGTGGAACACCACAGTTTACTGTGAGGGGGGGGGATAGGGTACCGTTTACCTCCACCATCTGCTCTCTCCCCTCCAGGTAGGATTGCATCCAGCTCACTGATAGACTATCAAAACCAATTGCTTTTAGCTTGTCAATCAGAATGGTGTGATTGACAGTGTCGAAGGCCTTTTGTAGGTCCAGCATGACCATGCCGCAGTATTTGCCCGCGTCCACCTCTTGTTTGATGTGGTCGTTTAAATAGAGAAGGCATGTGTCAGTGGAGTGGGATGTTCTGAAGCCAGATTGGAATTCGTAGATTAGATTTTTTTCCGCAAGGTATTTTTCGACCTGTTCGTATACAATTTTTTCCATGACTTTCGAGATGGAGGTAAGGATAGAAACAGGGCGGTAGTTGCCTGGGTCTAATTTACTGCCTTTTTTGTGCAGAGGGGTCACTCTCGCAATTTTGAAGTCCTTGGGGACGTGTCCCTGTTTTATAGAGAGGTTTATTATGTGTGTGATGACTGGGGTGATGGCGGCTGCTGAGTCTCTGAGGAATTTGGAGGGGATGTTGTCATGGCCAGTGGCCTTGTTAGGTTGGAGGGCGCTCAGTTTTTTGAGTACCTCATCTGTTGTTACCATTTCCAGTTTGAAGTCGTCTTTGTGGACCCCTAGGTTTTTGTAGTAAGCTACTATGTGTTCTACCCCATAATGCCCTGAGTGGGAGGGTAGTTTGTTTACCAGTGTTGTGGCTATGTTTGTGAAGAAACTATTTAAGTAATTGGCTACATCCAGCTTTTCTGTGATGAGCGTAACACTTTGACTGCCTAAAAACGATTTACAACGTCTTTGCTGGCGATGCTAAAGTTGCCGGGGGACGCTGTACCAGCGTTTCCGTTAGAACATATTCGTGCCGGTCTGGATGTCCTGCAAGATTTCTATCCCCGGACATATTCGAGAAATGCCGGTCAGCCTGGTTTTCCTTTTTACCGGCTGAATGCCACCATCGGCGCCAATGTTAACGTTAATATCGCCTAATCTATGTTTTAAATTATGGCTATGTGTCTAATCTGCCCATCGCATTATCAAAGACTATTTTCCAGTCGGTGCTGTCAAGGCTGTTTATCGCGTCGTTGCCGTTTCAGAGCAGTTAGAAAAGCCCCCGTTTTCAGATAAAAAAACAGCTCTTTCTGGAGCATTCTATGAAAATAGTCTTTTAGTGGAATATTCCACAACGTTGATATTCGTCGGCCTTTTTATGAATCGTTTTCAAATAAACGCTAGATGATCAATATTATACGTGCACGCAAGCACATTACGGCCGCGCGCGGATAATCGCCCTGTTGATTTCCTCTCGGACTTTTAGTGAAACCGAAACAAGAAGACATTTCACAAAACAGCTTATAACTTCATCAAACTTACTCTGATTATCCTAACACTGATAACATAGAGTCCTTACCTGACATCAGATGGTATCCAACTGGTATATTCCAATTCCTGATCACCATTCGAAAAAATCGATACGTGTATGGATCCAACGCGATACTGTAGAACCTCATGATCAGCGGGGATCTGAGGTTCCAGAATGAACTGTGTCACTGGTAACCCTGGCTGGATCAGTGGACTGGAAAATGTGGATATAATGTCGCACCTCAGCCAGGAGAATTAAACTTTCCACTCGGGCCTGAACGCTCGACATTTCTGTTTCTGTTTTCTTTCACCACGGCATCAGCGGTCTCTGTGGTGGGCAGACAGACAGGCTCAAAAAAAGAAAGAAAAAAAGATTCACATCCGAGCGGCGCCATCCGCGCTTTATCAGCGTGAAGCAACATGTAATGATTGTTTTGTTCATCGCATAGGCTATTTAATTTGAGCCTATTTTAATACAATTCAAATAATAAAATTGTGCTTAGAGAAATTATTTTCACCGGACATTATGACCGGAGATATTTAAATATTCGGACTTCAACATATTTTGCCGGTCAAAAACCGGTAATTACCGGCTAACGGAAACGCTGCGCTGTACGTCGTCTTTATATCAATATTTCAAAAATCTGCGATCTGATCCATAATGTCCCTCCGCTGGCCTGAGAACCACCAGCAGGACCCACTGAGCTCTCTGGCGGTTCAGGAGCGCCATCTGGTGGCCGATCGCGCAACCGCTTAACAGGAAGCACAGTGGAGGTTGTGCTAGATGTCCGTATTGCTTCCGGCCACTCGGGATAGGTTCCGGCACTCTAGCTCGTCACACTGCATAGCGATCGATTGCCAATAACTCGATAAACAACATGATTTGGACGTATATACCATTATACAAGCTGGAGATGGACCGGGTAATAATATATCCCATAATGATAAAATTTCTACTCGACGATGATCGCCCAACGGCGCGCGGACACTGGGGTGAGTTTCAGCGTGTAACGTTACCGTCTTCGATAATAACTGATATTATCAACATTTGACCCACATTAGATGATTGGTATAACGCTGCCCACGGAATTATAAACGCCCCCTCGCCCATCCGGTCAACATCAGATGACGTGTAGTAACTTCTAGAAGTACGTCTAGTTGGAATTTTTTATATCGCGCGGATTGCCATCAAACTGTATTTCATCATCAATATAATGCATTTGGGGCTATATATCACGTTCTGGAGAAAGCTGCAGAAAGAGATGAAAACATACTTATACATTAGACCATACTTTACTATGAATATGTGAATGAAAAAGTTTAACGTTGCTACACAATGAACAATACATATAGGACTTTGAATGGGCCCTAATAATGGCAATGTAGCAATAGAATTTAAAAAGTTATAGCCCTGCAAAGAAGGGGACTTTCTCCATAGACAAATAGCGCTGGCAATCTATGGTATATCATTAATTTAACCCATGGCAGCCAAAGTGTTAACAATTGTGTGTATTGAGCTGTACTGTATTGTATCCATTCTGCAATCTGTTAAATAAAGTATTCATTCATTCATTCATTCATTCATATGGCATGGATGGTCAGAGAATTGAGAGCATTGACATTATTTTCAAACCTCAACACAAACCTAGTGAATGAATGAATGAGAACTTTATTTAACAGATTGCAGAATGGGTACAATACAGTACGGCTCAATACACACAATTGTTAAGGAAATGCAGACCAGAGAAAGACGCTTGTCTTGTTTACATCAGGGTCCCCCAATAGTGTGTCCTAGATTTACCCGGTTTCAGGTCCTAGCTAGTTTAAACACAGACTGCAAGCCGGATGTCATTATTTTTCAATGATGGATGCCTGCAAAATGTGGATATTGAGCCTGTCAAAATTAGACCTTTGCTTTGTACAACAGAGCCTTTTCTGAACTGCCATTTGCAGGAATAGTTTTATTAACAGCATTGAGATAGATAGCGGAAACAGAAATAAAGACGGTTCAGTTTCATTTTAGTATTTTAGTATTACTTTCAGTAGCCTATACACAATGGGACCATAGGAATTTTTTTAAATACAGACCAAATCATATCAATATTGGTAAACATTGGTTATCGGCCATCACAGAAAATTAGTATGTGCCAACGTTTTCGTCTTGGTGATTCCCTATCCTACATATAATTTCTCCTTTGTTGTTTGTTCTGATCAAATCAAATCAACGGAGAGCACTGCTTGTTTGCTCTTGGAGTGGGAGGTGTGTTTGTGCAAAAATGGTTTCCGCCATGACAAGTGTGCACTTATAAACGATATGTTTCTGACAAGGCTATATAGGGTAAAGAAGTTAGAATATCATTTCATTATTGTCATTGTATTACATACAACTAAATGTAGGCGCACTGCTTTTCAGATATACAAAATATACTAGGACACTGCAGCAAAGTACACAAGAACAAATGGCAAAATAGCAATAATGCACAGATAATTGTCAGTGATTGCAGGGAATGTTGGTGTTGCACAAAATGAGTACATGGTGGGAGAGGGGGGCCCATCCTGACTGACTGTGGCTGCTCTGGAAGTATTTTATCCAAAAGCAGATGTTGTGTTTGAAGCCTAGGTCAGACAGCTTGGAGATCAGTCTGCTGGGTATGATTGTGTTAAATGCATAACTAGTCCACAAACAACAGCCATATGTTCCCCGTTTTTCTAGGTGGAGCAGTACTGGAGGGCAGTGGTAATGGTGGCATCTGTTGATCTGTTGGCTCTGTATGCATGTTGGTGTGGGTCCAGGCCAGCGTAGTTGGTAGAGCAGTCATCATGTACTTGAGATGAACCAGATTCTTTAGACACTTTAGGTGTTAGTGCCACCAGCCTGTAGTCATTGAGGCAGGTTACGGCTGTTTGCTTTAAGACTGGAACTATTGTGGATGTCTTTGTGCATGTGGGGACAATACACTGTGCCAGAGATAGATTGAAGATGTTTGTGAACACGACTCAAACTCAGCAGCACAGTCTTTGAGAACCCGTACTGAGATTCCATCTGGTCCACCGTCCAGCTGCTTTCTCTATGGAGTGTGCATGTGACATCAGCAGTCTGTAGTAGGGTTGGGCAATTAATCAAGTTTCAATTTCTATTATGATTATGGCTTCCTACGATCATGGCTTCCTACGATCATGCAGTGCATGCGCACCGCCCCCCCCCCCCCCCCCCCCCCAAGACCAAACAGTAGTTTCAGCTAGTAGTTCAGGAGTCACAGCACATTTCTCCAGTTATTTTGAAAGGTATTTGGTAACTTGTAGAAGATGACAGAAAGGCAGTTCTCAAATCAATGAGTAATCGTATTTAATGATCGTGATTTCAATATCAATCAAAATAATTAGGGATGCCCTTGCCCTGATCAGGTTGTTTTTTTTGCCCCCCAATCCCCCATCGAGTCATTTAATATCGAGTATCTGCCGAAACTGAGTCCCTTTTTTCCTAGACAATACAGCTGCACAGAGCACACTCACAGTGTCAATGTCCTCATCCTCAAATAAGCCCCACTCAGCGCAGTTAAAACAATTCTGTAGCTGCTCAGAAGCTCCCTCAAGCCATACTTGGTAGACATATGTCCCTACTAGCTGGTTTGACAGCATTGATAAGAGTCTGCAGTGTTTCCCACAGGTTGACAATGTACCCGTGGTGGTGGGTGGTGCAGTCTGTGACGGCACTAAGGATGTCACAATATGATATTTTGGTGGTACGATTATTATGTCAGGAAATATCATGGTTTCATTAATATTATACTTACATTTCTTTTACACACAGAAAGAGGGAGAACGGTTTATAGCAGTCTTAATGATTTTAGAATATTTTCAGCTAATTGCTAAAGTGAACAATTTATTATCATCAACTATCGTTTGACTACTTAAAATCATTGAATATACAGAGAGGGAGGGAGACAGAGACAGAGGGGGATGGAGTGAGTGTCAGGCTTAGCCCCTTCCATTACTCACTGTTGGAGCCAGAAAACTATCCCCACAACTCAAATTAAAGTAAAGTTACCTAGAGGACTGCTCTGCTATGAGCTGCTTCAGGGTTAGTTTAACTGTTTTGGGGCCAACCTAGTTAACATTAGCACTGCAGCTACGTTAGTTTAGGTTTTTACCGTGACTTGGGCATACAGGGATGTGTGTGTGTTAGTGAATGGGAGGGGTAGCCACCGTAGCCTACAGTATGGGAGACAGAGGGGGTTACAGGCAGGCCCGCATGTGTGTGTAGCCTACATATAATTATTGATATGGACTCTCAATTTTCCCACAATAAACCCAGAAAATGGCGCAAATTGTATTGTTTTTAAAATATTTTGAAAAGCCGCCACAAAATCAAGCATTTTTCATTGCAATCATCACAGAAAAACTCACATCCTGGTGGGCCTGGGAAAGGGTATGTACCAAAATAAAAAAGGTTAATGCGTTGCTAGTGTTGATAACGATAACTTGGCTAACATACATTGCTAACGTTAGCTTGACTAACGGACATGGCTAACGATGATAAGAGCTTGGCTAACATGTTTCTAACGTTAAAGTCGCTAGCTGACGTGTTACCTTGTGGTTTGCTGTAGAGATGTTCCGATACCATTTTTTCCTTTCCGATCCGATTCCGATACCTAAGCTTTGGGTATCAGCCGATACCGATACTTATCCGATACCAGTGCATACATATAAACAAAAAAAACGATATTATATAAATTATACGTTTTTTTTTTTTTAACAAATACTGTTTTATATATACTGTTTTTTTAGTAATAACTAGAAAGTAATGGTATTTATTCAACAACAGGTGATTGTATAGATTTGTATTAGTATCATTAATCAATGAGTATGGGGCTTCAGCACTGCAGATATACCCTACTCCAATGATCCACACGGACATTATACGTTGCTGCACTCGCTACCCACTGGCTCTGCAGATATACCCTACTCAGTCTGTCTACAAGGCTCCGTTTCAGTAGCAGTCGGATCTGTTGTGATTTTTGCACAATAAATATTCAACATTCTCTTTTGAGACTCCGCCTCAGACTCTTATCATTTGGCACTAAAAGCTAAACATTGTCACCAATATGGCTGTCCGCAACATGTCATTAATTGTGTACGCGAGCGAGGTGGTCTCAATGACGACGTCAACGCGAGCTAGGTTAGCATAGCATTAGCTGCCGGTATATGAAAAGACTGTAACGTTACTGGTGACATTGTGATTTAACGAATACTCCTTTGCCAACTTGCTGTACTTTGCTTGCAGGTCTGCAGCCATTATTGCTGGATTATGAATAGCCCCAACTTTAGCCAAGGTAATGTTAAAGCTAGCTTTTGGTTAGCTGTTCAATGCTAATAACACCAGCCACCAAGCGAACCCATGAGCTCCCCGTCAACACCGCTCTGTCGGGACGATGACATTTAAGAAAGTATCTGCTGTTAAAATGACAAATGGCATTGACACTTTAATCGATTAAGCACACGTTTGTTTTATAATGCTTACTCAACAGACCGCAGTGTTGTTGATAAATTACGTCATATGGTATCGGAGCGCAGCATTAGAGGGTACTCGCCGATACCAGCATTTTAGGCAGTATCGGCGGCTTTTCCGATACTGGTATCGGTATCGGAACAACTCTAGTTTGCTGTATGCACGTACTGTAGCATAGTGAGCTGTGATTTTGCAAGTAGCAGCGTGAGCTGTGATTGGTCTACTTTTGTGAGACCAGACAGACAGACAGTGACCTCTAGATCAGGGGTTCCCAAACTTTTCAGGCCGCGACCCCCAAATAACGGTGTCAGAGAGCCGCGAGGTAAAAAAAATTAAAAATTGTCTTGTTACAAAGACTTCATTTCCTGCATCCTGGTGCAGGATTTTCTTTATTTGTACCCTTTAAATGCTTGATGGCATCACAAATTATTGTTAAAAAACAGGCTAGCATATGTATGATTAGCAACAACACTGATTTTGATGGATTTTCAGTTTTTTTTTGTAATGTCAGATTGAAAATAATATTCAACTTTTATTCAACTTCAGCCCTGATCATAACACCACATATTCATTTTATAATTCTAACCCTTTAAATGCCAGTGTGTGTGATGGCATATATTTGCAATATATCAAATGCAAAGTAGATTTTTCTGGGGGGATTATTACAGGCTAGCATGTGTCAATGATTAGCAACAACAGTTTTTTGTAAGGGTCCCGCCTCCACCAATCACATGCGGCTCCCTTTGTGTGTGTGTGTGTGTGAGAGCAAGAGAGAGAAAGAGAGAGATGTGTGAGTTGCAGTGATCTCCTGGTTGTTCCCCACATAGGTTATAGTGTTGTCAAAAATATCGAAGTATCGATACATATCGATACTGAATATTTAAAACGGCTTCGATACTCATTTCCCGAAATACCGATACTTTCTGCAGTATCGGTACCAGCTGGCGAGTGTTCTACAGCAAGTTGATGACGCGCTGTTCAGAGCGTGCTTGCCCCTCCGGCTGCTCCGAGTCCAGCCCTCCCCCTCACAGTCGCCGTCTTCAGTTTGTAAACGGAGCAGTGCAGAGCAGTGCAGTGGATCTCCATAAATAAATTAAAGAGGTTCGTAACGGCTGCTCTTTCAACGTCACTGTGACTGAAGCATTAAACCATTAACTCTAGTTTAATACATGATACGTTGTCTACTGATGGCGCATAATATCAACAGCTGATTCGTTGTAACGTTACAGCTACCAGCTAACGTTAGCTACTGCTAGCAGTTAGCTCCGTTAGCTTAGCTGGCCACCGTTATAAATACTGCATGGAAACGGAGTAACGTTAACGTTTAAACGTTATGTCGAGGTCATACAATACTACAGTCGACATAAGGTTAACGTTACCCCGTTTCCATCAAGTGTTTAAATAGCAGCAATCTTGTTGAAAATGTAACGTTACTAAAATGCTCCGAGCATAGCCTCTCTCTCTCTATCTCTCTCTATCTACCGCTACCTCTCTCTCTCTCTCTCTCCCTCTCTCTACCGCTACATCTCTCTCTCTCTCTCTCTCTCTCTCTCTCTATCTACCGCTACCTCTCTCCCTCTCTCTATCTACCGCTACCTCTCTCTCTCTCTCTCTGTCTCTCTCTCTATCTACCGCTACCTCTCTCTCTCTCTCTCTCTCTCTCTCTATTTACCGCTACCTCTCTCTCTCTCGCTCGCTCGCTCTCGTTATCTTTAAATAAAAATCGAAACTGTTACTAACTGTAATACAAACTGTTCAGTTTGTCAGGTACATGCAACACAGATTACAGTGTTTACATTTGTCTGCTTGAGAAAATACCATGTTCTGCATTTGCAATAAAAATTATTGAAGTGAGATGAACAGTTATTTTTAAATGTGTGATCAAAAGATAAACAAAGGGTTTTAAAAGTGTTATATTTATCTTCTCTTATAGTACCAGAGAGAAGCTGAGGAGAATCAACCAGCAACAAAAGCTAAATTTGTTTAAAAAAAAAATATATATATATATATTTTTTTTTAATATCGAAGTGGTATCGAAGTATCGATACTTTTCAAGGTATCGTATCGAAGTCGAAATTCCAGTATCGTGACAACACTAATAGGTTATCTAACTATTGCACTGCTGCAACTAGAAACACTGGCCTGGCCTGCTTCTAAGTTCAGTGGCCTGACTGCATAAAAAAAAAAAAATGAATTTTTTTTAAACTTTTTTGTAATCATCTGGCGACCCCCTCCCCCCCCCCCCCCGCTCGCAAAGTCGGGGACCCCGACTTTGGGAACCCCTGCTCTAGATGAAAGTGTGCCTCTTGGTATTGCACTTTCTTTGTTTTAGTCTGATGTGTGCATAGGGAGTGGTTACGTCATTTTCGTTTTTTCCTGTTCCACTTAATGTATTTCCCCATTGACCATTTCTAAAACGGTTAGTTTAAAACAAATAAAGCATGGATATTGGCATGGTGTACCTTTTCTGTGCGTATTCATCCACAATCTATAGCTCAACATGAAAATATTCACAATTAATCGTAAAGGTAGCAAAATAACAACGTTTATGTTTTCGTTAGCTGGGAAACTACACTGCTATTTGGCGCTACTGACTGACGTCACCACAGCGTAGACGCCTGGCTTTAGTCACAGACCTAGGATCAGATTTCCCTTACATTCCATAAGCTTAACAATTCGTACAATGGGAAAATAACTGACCCTGAATCTGTGGCTAGTATCTCTCTGGTGATCGTAACCATTTATCAGATGAAGCCAACCGCCATTTCTAAAAGCAACAACCACGTTATCATTATTTGTATTCACTGCTTATTAAATCACTGTAAATAATAATTTAATAATTTAAAAAGAGAAATTTTGGCTGCATCTGTACGAGACAACATTAACATAAAAGGAGTGTATATCGATAAGGTTGAACACAAAATATCTTTATATGCTGACGACATTGTTCTATACATTGAGCAACCAGAAAACTCCTTATTACATCTGTATAACACAATCGAACAATTTGGAAAGTACTCAGGATACAAGATAAATTATAATAAATCTAATGCATGTCTCCTACATATGAAACCAACAAAAGAAATGCAGAAATCCTACCCATTTCGATGGTCACCAGGAGGTTTCAAATACTTGGGAGTACACTTTACACCGCAATTAAATGATTTATTTGAAAAAAATTACACTCCTCTTACAATTGAAATTAACACAGATCTAGGTAGATGGGACAAACTACCCCTATCCCTTCTAGGAAAGATAAACGTCATCAGGATGAATATCCTTCCGAGATTGAACTTTCTCTTTCAAAATGTACCCTGCTACCTATCTATAACATATTTTAACATATTGAATAAACGTATCTCAAAATTTTGGTCCAATAAAAAACCAAGGATTAAATTACTGACTCTTATGAAACCTGAGTCCATGGGTGGTCTAGGTCTTCCCAATCTCCAACACTACTACTGGTCAGCCCAACTTCGAACTATAGTATCATGGTCATTGGGAGGACCAGACTCACACTGGATACAGATAGAAGCGGGACAGGTTGATCCTTTACCTCTAAACTCTCTTTTTTTTATAAAGAATTTTGACAAAATAGAAAATATAAAGCAATATTTCACGGTTATGAATACCCTATCTGCATGGAAAGATTGCTCGAAAAAGTTTGGCATAACTAAATGCATCTCTGTTTATTCACCTATTCATCAAAACCCTGACCTAAAAAAATATTTTCATTCAACTGATATAAACAAGTGGAGACACTTGGGGGTAACTCAACTTAAAGACCTTTTTCATAAAAACTGGAAATTAAAAGCATTTCAGGAGCTAAGAGAAGAATACAACATTCCTAACTCAGACTTCTTAAAATATATGCAAATTCAAAGCACTTTAAGTTCACTTACTAAAGAAAGCAAGTTAAGCTTTGAAAAGACAGAATTGGAAGAAAAACTAACTACCTCATCCACAATTAAAGGTAAAATCAGTGAACTATATGAAATTCTAACTAATGAATGCCAAACAGTCTTCCCAGCTCTATTAAGATGCTGGGAGACGGACCTGGCAACGAAATTTGAAGAAAACAATTGGCAAGATATCTGTGATCGAACTTTCTTTCCCTTTACAAGCAATAAGATCAAAGAAAGTAATTTCAAATTTATTCATAAATTCTACCTTACTCCGGTAAAAATGCACAAAATCTCGAAAGAAAACTCACCAAATTGCCCAAGATGTAAAATTAAAGAAGGAACATTTCTGCATATGTTCTGGCAATGTAGCAAATTGAAGCATTTCTGGAACAAGATCCACTTATTTACTAAATCTGTCATGGAGTTGGAATTTGAGTTATCACCATGTGTCTATCTATTAAATAATATAACAAACTGCCACTTAGACCAAAAGAAATGCAGACTGTTGGTATACATAACATATTTTGCAAAGAAATGTATACTTCTTCTATGGAAAAATGAAATCGCACCAACATTCAATAGGGATGGGTACCGAATTCGGTACTTTTGAGGTACCGAACCGAAACACGTCGGTACTACCGAGTATCGAATCAAATGAGAAACCGATTTTTTTTTTTTTTTTTTTTTTTTTTACTTTTTTTTTTACTTTTTTTTTTTTTTTTTTTTTTTTACTTTTTTTCTTTTCATGTCAACGTTCACACGCACAATATATGCTTACCTAGGATTTGACTTGATTCAACAACAAAGCAGTCGGAGCAATGACAAGCCGAAAACTGTCGAAATTGTAGTTATTTGAAGTTTGGATTTTTTTTACGACTGAGGTAGTTAAATTAAATTTCGACAGTTTTCGGCTTGTCATTGCTCCGACTGCTTTGTTGTTGAATCAAGTCAAATCCTAGGTAAGCATATATTGTGCGTGTGAACGTTGACATGAAAAGAAGTAAAAAAATATTTTTTTTTTTTTTTTTTTTTTAAGTACCGAAAAAAGGTACCGTTGGGTACCGGTATCGATTCACCGGTACCGGTACCGGTATCGGTTCAAATGTGAAAGGTACCCATCCCTAACATTCAATATGTTCATAGAACAAATATCTCAGTTTCTTCCCTTAGAAAAGATAACGCTTGAAAAGCACAACCAGGGTCACTTATTTCAAGAACTTTGGAATCCACTCTATACTCAACTGGAAACTCATAATGTAGTCCTATAAATGTGTCATATCTAAATAACAGACGTGGAGTTTTAGCAGATTAGATTAGCTGATCTGTTGAGACTCTTTGTCTGCGTATAAGTGCCTGGTTGCCTGCGCATGGCTGTCAAACCCTGCCCCCACGGGGTCGGGTCTGGGAAAGGGAGCTGAACACGCAGCGGCCCGGACCCCTCTCTGTCGGAGTAGCCATCGATAAGCGGGTGTGAGCAACTGGGTGCTATAAAATGTCACTGTTTACAATACCGACATTTGCACTTTTATTCCTTATTCCTTACTTATGATTTACCTACTGTCCCTTTATTTTATTTAATTTTACTTTATTTTTATTATTATTATTTTCTTTTTTTGTTGTCTAATTGTTTATTTGTGTGTGTGTATGTGTGTGTGTGTGTATGCCTGTATGCGCGTGTACGTGTGTGTATGTCCCAGTGTGTGTGAGTGTGAGTGAGAGATGGGAGAATGGATTGAGTGGGGAGCACAAGGAAAATTGTTAAAAATTGTTCATGAGAGTGACACTGAACATTCTGTAGATCTGTCGATTGAATGTGAAACCTCATGAAAAATAAAAAGATTTAAAACGTAAATAATAATGTAAATCATTGTTTCGTTGTTCATATTGTGTATAGTTTATAACGTTATTGTTTTTACGGCGGGCTCTACATGCCACGATTTAAAATTGTTATCCTCTTTGTATACTTTTGTCCTCACAAACAAAGTATTCTGCCAGGGAACTTATGGACACGTAGTAGTTATAAGGTTTTTGAGCTTGTAACGTTCACTCTAGTTAGCTATCGTGGTATCAGCCGGCCGTGACGTGTAGCTAGTAGGGATGCCCCGATCGATCGGCCACCGATCGTTATCGGCCGATACTCAGTATAAATATGCAATCTGTGAATTCCGATAATTAGTCATATTCGCCGATAGCGGAAACCGATCAAGCGAAGCTCTCACTCGCTGTCTGCCTCAGACACACACAACCTGCAAACTGCCGCTGCTCCTCCTCCCTAGCCCCGCCCGCCCCCGTGTAGAGTTTGTAAACAAAGAGGTGCGGCTCCTCTGCTCGAGTCTGTAGTGCACTGCATTCGACCTGCGCTAACGTTAGCTACCTAGCTATCGTTACTGTTTAAACAAAATTACCCAGTCAACTATTCACGTTTAGTAGGCATTGTCTAACGGTATTTAGCCGGCTAGCTACCGATAGCTCCTGATATCAACAAATGATCCAGAAAGTCTAGTAGTTCATGTTCATACCTCAGTTAGCTTGCGTTAGCTGACGTTCGTTTACTGTTCAAAACGAAATGTCCCATTGAACTAAAGTTCTGTCTTAACGTCATCTAGCCGGCTAGCAGTAGCTACAGATAGCTCTTGATATCAATGTCTTATAACATTGATTTAATGCGTATTCGAGCTGAGGGCTTGCTGAATGTGAAATGACCAAAGCACTTAACGTTACCAATGGGGTCCCGCTGCAGCGCCGGAGAATCCTTTTGAGCTGGGCTACTAGAGTACACACAGACAGTGGAGCTGTTTGCAGATAGTGAGCATTTTGACTTGTTGCGTGGTGGCGATGTCTCGCAGTCGCAGATAATACAAGTACAAGTCTAATTATATAATATATATATTTTATAAAAAAAAAAAAAACTTTATATAAAATAATTTTTAATTTCTTTTTAATCAAAAACAATCGGTATCAGATCGGTATCGGCCGATATGGATCACGACGATCGGTGATCGGTATCGGTGGCAAAAAACGTGATCGGGGCATCCCTAGTAGCTAGCTAGCTTGCACATTTTACTTGGCCCCGAAACGTACAACTTACTGCACACTACATACATCACCCCTGAGTGGAACATGGAAAGCCAAACTTTCCCCCACTGTACCGAAAACCCGTACCGAATCTTGACTTCAAAACCGAGGTACGTACCATACCGTGGTTTTTGTGTACCGTTACACCCCTAAAAGCAATGCTAAATATATTTCTAGGTTCTGCCATTTGATTCAACGATAATGTTACTTATGACTTTGACTCTCTCCTTCCAAGTGAATGCATCTTCCAAGTAGCATTGTAGCCTAGCTGATATTTTATGCGGTAGCTTACATTTCCAAAAGCCTATCCCTTTTTTTTATCTACTTTTTCTCCCCATTTTCTATTTTTCTCCCATCCCAATTTTCGTATTATCCAATTCTACCCTCCCCTGTCTCGAACGTTGTTAGACCATCCCTCCCACTGGTCGGCTGCAATGTGGACCAAGCCTTTCATCACGTGTCCCCTCCGGTACACGAGGAGGCAGCTGTCGCATCTTTTCACCTGCACAGCGCGATCTCTCAGTGGCGAGGAGTAACGCGTGGGAGGTTCACGCTGCCCCCGGTACTTCCTGATTCTGCTGTACAGGCGCACCAACCGACCTGTAGGAGTCGCTGTCCACAACGTCCGATCCCCACCCACCGGCTTTCCCACCCCCTAATACTGCCAATTGTATTAGTATGAATGACCAGCCAAGCCGGAAGCAACGCAGAGAGCTGGGCTCGAACCCAGCATATCCTGCGTTAGTGGCGAACGCCTTGCCCACTGCGCCACTTAGCCGCCCTCCAAAAGCCTATCCTCAAGTTTTATAAATTGAGGGTAAACGTTTTAAGATGTCCATCTAACATTTTATTTTTTGCACCTAAACCTATATGATATAGTGGTGTTGTATTTGTATACAGAATCACAATGCTTGTGATGTGCCTCATCATCAACCACTTTTACATTGGAACTACTCCCACACACAACTTAGCCTTGCTTGTTTTATTTGTTCTGCTGTCAGATTGGGTGATTAATCGGTCAGATGCAAAGGTGTTCCCTTCAATAGTCCCTTCAATAGGGAGGTGTAGTCTGACGTCACTGGTTGTTTTATTATTTATCATTGGGAAAATGGATCATCAGCTATTGTAACAATTCTACCGCATGGAAATTGAAAAGCTTTCCATTTTTGCACAAAATGAGTTCCCTTCTATCACTAACATTATTGTTTAAACATTTTTGGTTGAATTTTTTTTTCGCAATTTCCTTTTTTATGATTATTTGCAAATATTTTCATGTTGAGCTTTAGATGGTGGATGAATAAGCACAGAAAGGTACACCATGCCAATGTTAATGCTTTATTTGTTTTAAACGTGGCGATTTAGAAATGGGCAATGGGGAAATACATTGCGTTGGACAGAGGGTTGAACACGAAAAACGGCAATGATGTAACGGTAACCACTACACCTCCTATAGAGAAGTGAACAATTTAAATATCAGTGCAGCAGCACTGCCTACTCTTTAGATACCCTCAGATGACAGAATTCATGTCGTCAAGATTATTTTCAACAACAATACTGATAATTCAAGCAAGCTTGACGTGATACACAACAAAGAATAATCAATCTAAAAAAACAGAAACACTCACACGGGGTCATGTAGCCAGGGCCGCCTGGGAGAAATGCGAGGCCCTGTACGAGATTTAAACGCGAGCCCCCCCCCCCCCCCCCCCCCTAAAGGGTAATTTTTATTTTTATTTTTTTCATACAGTCAACATATTCTTAAATAATAGCGCTGCCCGAGGCTGGGCATGATACAGTCAACATATAGCAAGAGAGAGAGCGAGAAAGGGCTCCCGTTCTACAGTCAATATACAGTGTTATCGCTGCACAGACCCGGCAATGCCCCTGACCCTCCACCAGAGCAAGGCCAGAGAGAGAGAGAGAGAGCGAGAGAGAGAGAGAGAGACACATTGGAAAGAAACGACCCAAAACCAGAGCAAATTGAAATGCTATTTGGCCCTAAACAGAGTGTACACAGTGGCAGAATACCTGAGCACTGTGACTGAAGATCCTTGACTAGGTACAGACTCAGCGAGCACAGCCTAGCCATCGAGAAAGGCCGCCATAGGCAGACCTGGCTCCCAAGCGAAGACAGACCCACTGCACACAAGATGAGGTGGAAACCGAGCTCCACTTCTTAACAACCTGCCCACTATACCAAGACATACTTCCCACAAATTGCAAACACCCAAAGAGACTTTGAAAACATCGACAATAACTCAAAACTCCCATACATACTGAGAGAAATACAAGAATGTGAAATAAAGCCCATTTGAATTGAAGAGAGATAGATAGAGCATGTCTGTGTGTGTTAGAAAGAGAGAGATGGAGAGAGAGTAGGGGTGCACCGATATGAAAATTGGCCACCGATACCGATACCGATTGTTCAACTAACACAATCGGCCGATACCGATACCGATACCGATAATTGTGGCAAAAAATAAGTATTTTAAATTTTTTTTAATATTTTTTTTTTTATTTTTTTTTTATTTTTTTAATGAAACTACTGTATATTTGTATGTGTAGGCCTCTTTACTTACTTAAAAAAGGAAACATCAAGAAATATGTTTATGGTATCACTGATCCCTCTCCCAGTATCGTCTGGCGGCCTGCAGAGGGATACTATTTTCTCAACCAGAGCTTTCAACCAATGCAATGGAACCATTCTGGCGGCCTGCAGCGGGATACTATTCTCTCAACCAGAGCTTTCAACCAATGCAATGGAACCATTTTGATTGACAGTCGATTCGGCCAATTACGCCACACCGCTAGCACCCACCTCCTGCTTACCACCAAGCGTTTATTCATTTTTCTACTTCGAGGCATGCCGCCATTGATCTGCTTGTGAGAATGCGAGTCAAACTCAGAACCACAACAAGCTAATAAGTTAGCTGCCCGGCAGTGCCCGCCGACCAGCGCGCTCCACAGGATGGCCAAACGAGACACAATGATTTTACTGCAACAAATGTTATAATAAAACAAAGCCTTTCTATACATTTGTCTGGTTGAAAACTTTATTAACAGATTGCAGAATGTGTAGTTGGGTACGGAATGAGCAACGGAATGTAACCGAGCTATGCACGGCTTGCTTGCTATCTTCGGGTAAATACTATGCTGATGTAATTGAACGTGTAACTAACTATAATAACGTTAATGCCACAAAACGAATGTTTGTGTCATTTTAACAGCAGATACTTTCTTAAATGCCATCCTCCCGACAGAGCGGTGTTGATGGGGAGCTCTGATGGATTCGCTTGGTTGTGTTATTACATTAGCATTGAACAGCTAACCGAAAGCTAGGGTTAACTAATGTTAAAGGTTTAGCCATAACGTAGGGCGGCTAGGTGGTGTAGTGGTCTAAGGCACTCGCCACCAGTGTGGAGACGCTAGGATTCGCGTGTTCGAATCCAGCTCTCCACATTGTTTTTCAGTTTGGCTGGTCGTCCGCAGTAATACACATTGGCCGTATTACGGGGAGGGAAAAACTGAAGGGTGGGGATCGAACGTTGTGAACAAGCGACTCCTACAAGTCGGTTGGTGCGCCTGCGCAGTAGAATCAGGAAGTGTCGGGGGCAGCGTGAGCCTCCCACGCGTTACTCCTCGACACTGAGAGGTCGAGCTGCGCAGGTGAAAAGATGCGACTGCTGTTACCTCAAGTACCGGAGGGGACTTGTGCTATGTATGACTTAGTCCTCACTGCAGCCGGCTTGTGGGAGGCAAGAAACAGCGTTCGTGACAGGGGAGGGTTGAATTGGATGATACGAAATTGGGATGGGAGAAAATATAGAAAATGGGAGAAAAAGTGGATCAAAAAAAAAAAAAAGGTTTAGCCATAACGTTACGTTGGCTAAAGTTGGGGCTATTCTTAATCCAGTAATAATGGCTGCAGACCTGCAAGCAAAGTACAGCAAGTTGGCAAAGGAGTATTCCAACGTAAATCACATTTTCACCAGTAACGTTAGTCGTCTGCCTCCCGGCTATGAACGGACTCGGAGTAATGCCTTGCTGCTATGGGTAATAATAATATGCTGATGTTATTGTCCGTGTAACACTAACTATATAACGTTAATGCCACAAAACGAATGCCTTGTTAATCATAAATAGTAACTTTGATGCAGTAGCTTGTGTGTGTGTGGGGCGGACGGCGGGCGTTGTGCAGGTAGGTCGCGAGTGAACTTTTTTTTTTTTTGCCTTTTGACGCTACACAAATGGATGGTTAGTTATCGGCAACTGCTATCGGCACATTTGAGCTTATCGGCCGATAGGCCGATAGCAGTCAACAAGGCACTTATCGGCCGATACCGATACCCGACCGATATATCGGTGCACCCCTAAGAGAGAGCATGTCTGTTTGTGTGTGTGTGTTAGAGAGAGAGCATGTATATGTGTGTTAGAAAGAGAGAGAAATATATAGAGAGAGAGCATGTCATTTTGTGTGTTAGAGAGAGATATAGAGCATGTCTGTGTGTTAGAAAGAGAGAGAGAGAGAGAGCATGTGTGTGTGTTAGAGAGAGAGCATGTATGAGAGAGATAAGCAAAGATGAGCCCCTAAAGCAGTGTTTCTCAACTGGTGGGTCGCGACCCAAAAGTGGGTCGCGGGGCCATTTTGAGTGGGTCGCGGATGTGTGTGTAAAAATTTTTTTTTTTTTTTTTTTTTTTTTTTTTAACTACCTATCTTTGTGAAAGTGGCTTCTCAGCTCTGGTCCAGCTGAAGACAAAGCGGGGGAACAGATTGGACATTGAGCATGACCTCAGAGTTGCTTTGTCTACCATCACCCCAGACTTTGAGACTCTTGTCAGGAGAAAACATCATCCCCAGTTATCCCATTAGTTCCCTGCATGTTAAGCTAAGAAGTCTGCTAAGAAGGATATATTATTTATTATTATTATTTTATTTCATTGTGTTTTTAGCCCTTAGTTGCACTTTTGTTGCAACCCCAGTTATCCCATTAGTTCCCCCAAACGTAGGTCTGTTATGTTAAGCTAAGAAATCTGCTAAGAAGCATATTATTTATTATTATTTTATTTCATTGGGTTTTTAGCCCTAGTTGCACTTTTATTGCAATCCCAGTTATCCCATTAGTTCCCCCAAACTTAGGTCTGTTATGTTAAGCTAAGAAGTCTGCTAAGAAGCATAATTATTTATTATTATTATTTAATTTCATTGGGTTTTTAGCCCTAGTTGCACTTTTGTTGCAACCCCAGTTATCCCATTAGGGGCGACAGTGGCTCAGGAGGTAGAGCAGTCGTCTGGCAATCCGGAGGTTCCCGGTTCGATTCCTGCTCCTCCCAGGCAGCGTGTCGATGTGTCCTTGAGCAAGACACTTAACCCCTAATTGCTCCCGATGAGCAGGTTGGCACCTTGCATGGTTGCCTCCGCCATCGGTGTGTGAATGGGTAAAATGTGAGTAACAAATTGTAAAGCGCTTTGGATAAAAGCGCTATATAAAAAAGCAGCCATTTACCATTAGTTCCCCCAAACTTAGGTCTGTTATGATAAGCTAAGAAATCTGCTAAGAAGCATATTATTTATTATTATTTTATTTCATTGGGTTTTAGCCCTAGTTGCACTTTTGTTGCAAACTCAGTTATCCCATTAGTTCCCCCAAATCTAGGTCTGTTATGTTAAGCTAAGAAATCTGCTAAGAAGCATATATTATTTATTATTCTTTTATTTCATTGGGTTTTTAGCAATAGTTGCACTTTTGTTGCACTTTTTTGTGTTTATTTCATGTTTTGAAAGATTGCGTATTACTGCAAATATTTTTTTTTTTACATAAATCATAGTGGTTAAAAATTTTGGGTCGCGACTTAATGACTAAGGAAAATGTTGGGTCCCGAGGCTAGACCAGTTGAGAACCACTGCCCTAAAGGATATTCAACTTTTAATGGAAGAACAAAACAGAAGGAAAAGATAACTTCACAAAGGCAACATGAATATACATAGATCCAAAAGGACAAAGATCAACACTTAAATCCAAAGAGAAGAGGGTCTATACCAGAGAAAACAAAGTAGCAAGGAGCCAATGGCCGACATCAGCTAAATAGGCTAACTGCAAATAGAGTAGCCAGGTACTGACACCAGGCCACACACAGCTTTGGCCAACGCTACCCAAGCTACACAAACGACCAAGACAATTCACACACAGCACATGTCGTATCTCCAAATGTTGTGAAGTAACATATGTTTTGCCTGGAAAAAAACATCGTTATTAACAAAACATTCGGGAGGGGAAGGAAGGAAGAGTGGGGTAATGTCCAATGGACATCTTACCTGCACCAAGGAACGCAGGGCGAAAGGCCGCAACACAGGTCTCCACGTTGACGAAAGGCCTCTCGCTGGCGGGACAAAAAGAAGCTATGGCCGGAGCCTTGTCATGGTGCAGGCCCGACTACATCTTCTGTCAAAGATGATGTCGTAGTCAGAGTGCCAGGGCCTGCTATTCTCACGGCTAATGTCAATGGTCGTAGCACAAGCTAACAGCTAACTCTAGGCTAACAGATAGCATCAAGCTAACGTTCCCAGCCGAGCGAAAACGAGCAGCTAACGTCGTAGCTAAACAGCTAACTGGCTAACAGTTAGCTCAACCCGGCTATCGCTAACCACTAGCTAACGCAGAAGCAAGCTATGCGGCTACCACTGAAAAACTGTACAACGTGAGAAAAGCAATACAGGCCAACACTTCAGACAGCCGCTGTGTTTTCCTCTTCTCATCCGAAGAGAGAAGGGAAAAAGAAGGCAATACACGTCCCACTACAGAGTGGTGTTTACCATAGCGGTGCCGGCAACAAGTCCCTCGCGGACTATAGCCGACTTGAGCATGGAGATATTCTCATAATGAAACACCAAGCTCACCTCCCTCGCACCAGGTGCTGACACCAGGCCACACACCGTTAGCTACTACAACAGCTAGCCGGCCCGTTTGGCTCCCGAGAGAGAGAGAGAGAGAGATATATCCACGGCGGGAATAGAATAGAGTGCATTAAACTCACCAAACGTCCAAGAGGATGGAGACAACTGCGTGGAGTTGACGAAGTTCATCTGCCGAATGACCGTCCTCTTCATCTTGGCATAACAATGCTGCACGCGCTCTCTCTAGGTTAGCTAACGCTAGTTAGCCTTTAGCTAAGCTAGCTACTAGCCGACATCATCATGGCTATCCCGACTGAACCACACGTTAGCACTCAATATTATAACGTAGCTAAAGCTAACTAGCTGTCCCTGCCTTTAGCCGGGATGGCTAGCCTGACTGAACTGTCTAACATGCAACAACTTTCATCTTCAGTCCATCTGCCGAATGACCGTCCTCTTCGTTTTGGCTGGCATAACTAAGCATAACCTCCAAAGCTGCACGCGCGAAATAGTCAAACGCAGCTGACGCACGCCGGCGTACACATGATGAGAGATGATTGTGGACTTCAGGAGGTCGGGGGTCAAGGACTACAGCCCCCTCAGCATCGACAGGGCACCGGTTGAGAGAGTGAACAGTTTCAAGTACCTCGGAGCCCACATATCCGAGGACTTGACATGGACCACACACATTGACAGTGTTGTGAAGAAGGCACGACAACGCCTCTCCTTCCTCAGGCGCCTAAGGAAGTTCCAAGTCAGTCAGAAGATCCTTAGGAACTTCTACTCATGTACAATAGAGAGCATCCTGACTGGCAACATCACCTCCTGGTTTGGGAATAGCACTGCACAAGACCGTAGCAGACTACAAAGAGTGACACGTTCAGCCGAACGCACAATTGGAGGGGGGCTTCCCACCCTCCAGAACATTTACAACAAGCGGTGCAGGGGGAAGGCTAAGAGAATTATTAAGGACTCAAGCCACCCGAACAACTGCCTCTTTGAACTGCTGCGGTCAGGCAAGCGATACCGGAGTCTTAAGGCGAGCACAGAAAGACTCAGAATAAGCTTCTATCCCCAGGCCATCAGGCTGCTAAACGAACAATAAACACTATGCAACAAACATCAAATGCACACAGCACACACACCCACACGCACACACTCACTTAAACCACACAAACACACTTTATATTTATTGATAAAGGATTTGCACTACAACTCGTACACCTACTGTAAATTGTACCTAAATTGCACCTCATCCCATTTCTGCCTTGCACTATATAGTATTGTATATTAGTACACTGCATAGTATTGTGTATTGTATATTATATGGTAACTCAGTTACGTCTATTCTGCATCGAACATTGTACATATGTCTAACACTGACCTCTTTTTTACCAATTTTTTTTACTTCTAATTTACATACTATACTATGTTATTTTATTTCATACTTATCTTATCTTGTCTTGCACAGTCTCTGGAGCGTAACAGTAAGAAGCATTTTGTATAAAAGTATTCTGTACTTCTGTATGACAACTATTAAAGAAACGTGAAACTTGATGTAACCCCTCCCTTCGTTGAAACCAATAGTATGTCTGCTGCAGAGCCCCAGAGCTCCAATAGTGAGTGTCTGCTGCAGAGCCGCAGAGCCAGGAACATTCTACAAACGTGTCTAATGTGAAATATATAAGCATATAAGCAAAACTAGATTTTAGGTCTGTGATGAAAAAGGGCCTCGCGGGAAGGGGGGCCTCGCAAAAAAAATCAAAAATAATAATAAATATATATATATTTTTTTTTTGTGCGAGGCCCCCCTTCCCGCAGGCCCTGTGCGACCGCACTGCTCGCACACCCCCTGAGGCGGCCCTGCATGTAGCAATTTGTTTCGTGTCCTCGGAATGAGGAAAGTCGAGGAAGCTGCAGGTTTACTGTAACTGGAAAAGCAGCATGGTAATGAAATTGCCATGTGAGCGGTATGGGAATAATAGGACTTGTCACAGTGGCCCCTCAGAGATGGTACTTATCGAATGCCTGGTAGACAAGCCTTTGATGAAGACACCGAAGTAGAAGCTTTTAAAAATAAAAACCCAAAGGATCAGTATCCACCAATAAGACGCTCATCTGCAGCCGGACTCACAAGGTGGATTTTTCTAGGAAGATTTGAGGGATTACTGAGTCAGCAGCGTTGGCCTAACATCAGTGAAATATGAGCTGTAGATCCAAGTCTACAAATGAGCTAAAACATGTCCTCTCAGGTAGGGCTGGGCGATATGGCCTAAATATGATATAACGATATTTTCTGACCTTTCGGCGATACACAACACAATGTTTTTCTTTTTTTCCCCAAACAATTCATTATGAGGCTTCAAGACAGTATTTGAGTTTGCAAGCTAACATTAAAGACAAAATAAAATACCCATGCATTTAGCATTTTTATATTATATATTCGATTTAGATTATTGGATTATTAGATTATATATTGCATATATTTAGCAATGAGATATTATATGATTTAGATATGAAATATGATTAATTGAAAATGGGGGACCCTGATGTAAACAAGATAAAAGTATTTTTCTGGTCTGCATCCCCTTAACAATTGTATGTACTTAACACTTTGGGTGCCATGGGTTAAATTCATGATATACCATAGATTGCCAGCTCTATTTGTCTATGGAGAAGTACCCCTTCTTTGCATGGCTATAACTTTTTAAATTCTATTGCTACATTGCCATTATTAGGGCCCATTCAAAGTCCTATATGTATTGTTCATTGTGTAGCAACGTTAAACTTTTTCATTCACATATTCATAGTAAAGTATGGTCTAATGTATAAGTATGTTTTCATCTCTTTCTGCAGCTTTCTCCAGAACGTGATCTATAGCCCCAAATGCATTATATTGATGATGAAATACAGTTTGATGGCAATCGGGGCGATATAAAAAATTTCAATTGGACGTACTTCTAGAATGATCTACGTATGATCTGATGATGACCGGATGGGCGGGGGATCGTTTATAATTCCGTGGGCAGCGTTATATCATTCATCTAGTGTGGGTCATATGTTCATCATAACAGTTTATATGGAACACGTTCAAAAATAACGCTGAATCTTACCGGATCTTCCTCGCGCCGTTGGACGATCAGCGTGGTGTAGACCATTTTCGATTATGGGATGTTTATCCTGATGAACCATTTCCAGCTTGTATAATACTATATACGTCCAAATAATTTTGTTTATCGAGTTATTGGCAATGGATCGCTATATTTTGTGACGAGCCAGAGTGCGGGAGCCAAACCGAGTGCCCGGAAGTAATATGGCCGACCAGCACAACCTCCACAGCACTTCCTGTTTGGCGATTGCGCCGATCGGCCACCAGATGGCGCTCCTGAACCGCCAGAGAGCTCAGTGGGTCCTCCTGGTGGATCTCAGGCCAGCGGAGGGGAAATATGAATCCGATCACAGATTTTTGAAATATTGATATTAAAGACGCTGTAAAGCGTCCTTCGGCAACTTGAGCATGGCCGGGAATGACGCTGTAAAGCGTTTTCCGGCACCCAAAGTGAACAACAAGCTGTACTGTACCCATTCTGCAATATGTTAATAAAGTTTTAAATCAATCAATCAATCTATCAATCAATAGCATTTTAGCATTTTTATGAAACTACTAGGGATGCTCGATATTGGCTTTTTTACCTATACCGATATTGTCAAACTCTTAATTTCCGATACCGATATCAACCGATACCGATATATGCAGGGTTTCCCCCCCCAAAAAATGGAATAATTTCAGGTAATTAACAATACATATCTCTTGTTGTGGAATTAACACAACATTATACATACTTTTGACAATAAATAAAATCAGAATTTGTTCTTACTTGCTTGCCTGGGTAAGTAAAGGTTATAGAAATGTAAAAAAAAAGAAAAAAAAACATTTGAAAACCGATACAGATATTTTCCGATATCACATTTTTATGCCGATATCGGCCGATAATATCGGTAGGCCGATAATATCGAACATCCCTAGAAACTACTGTATACTATATTTGTATGTCTCTAAATGTTTTGATGAATTGAAAATGGAGGACCCTTATGTAAAAAAGCCGAAAGTCTTTTTCTGGTCTTCATCCTCTGTTGTTGTATTGAGCTGCACTGTATTGTACCCATTCTGCAATCTGTTAATAAAGTTTTCATTCATTCAGACGGCAAACAGAATAATTTTGATTGACAGTCGAGTCTGCCAATTACGTCACACCGCTTGCACCCGCCCTGCTGATCTTAGCACCAATCGGCAAGCGCATATTCGTTTTTTACTTCCAGAATGTCCTCCATTGATTTTGACGAGTGCTCACAACAACAAAGCTACTAACGTTAGCTCCCTGCGGCCGACGAGTAGATTACCAGTTACCATTACCAGCTCCGCAGGATGACTAAACGAGGCATAATGATTTTACTGCAACGAATGTTATAATAAAAGCCTTTCCATACATCTGTCTGATTGAAAACTTTATTAACAGACCGCAGAATGGGCACAACTCAGCACGGGCTGAGATATGAACGAGTAATGCTTGCTATCTATCTAGGTCGTCCTCGGACGTTGCTATTTTCGGGTAAATACGCTGATGTTATTGAACGTGTAACTATATAACGTTAATGCCACAAAACGAATGCCTTTGTTAATCATAAGTAGTAACTTTGATGCAGTAGTGTGTGTGTGGGGGCGGCGTTTTTTGAACGTGTCGACCAGGTTGACGCGACACAATCCTCTTGGGCAAAAACATCACGATATCCACGATACGTTTAAAAAGTCGTTAATCGTTAATTAACTGTACCCGATATTTATATAATATTGTCATATCGCCCAGCCCTACTCTCAGGTGTATTACTGATTTAATTTTAACCTGTGACCCCAAACTAATGGTCAAACTTGAGGCACTACAGTGTTTCCCACAGGATTTTGTGATACTGTGGTGGGTGAACCTCCGACCCTCTAGGGGGGTCCGGGGGAATGCCCCCCCCGAAACCTTTTTTTTTGGTACATTTGAAAGTTAAATGCATCAATCTGGTGCACTTTGAGAACAAAATAAAGAGGCTAGATCTATGATGAACTTTGTGCTCAAAACACAAAATCGACTAGACTAGTGCTTCCCAATCCTCTCCTCGAAGCACCCCCAGCCATTCAATGTATTTGTTAAATTCCACCACCAGCACACCTGATTCAACTTAACTAGCCCTTTATTAGTTGAATCAAGTGTGCTGGTGGTGGAATTTAACAAATGCAAGGAACGGCTGGGGTGTCTCGAGGAGAGGTTTGGGAACCACTGGACTAGAGCATACATTTGAGCCATCAAAGAAATGAAGCAAAAGTGGTTACCTGTGTTGAACTGGTTTTATTTTTTAGAAAATAAAGAAATATACTGGATTACTATTACGACTACTACCACTGCCAATACTACTGATAAAAAAAGCTAGTTCTGTGGTGGGAGCGGACCTGGACAGTCTGGAGGTGGTGGCAGAGGGGAGGACGAGGAGGAAGCTGTATGCTACCCTTGAGAACCCCTGCCACCCCCTCTATGATGAGCTGACCGCAATGTGGTCCACGTTTAGCCACAGACTTATCCCCCCCCCGACATACCACAAATCACTTTGGGCAGTTCTTTGTGCCGGTGGCAATCAGGCTCCACAACCAGGCAGGGCCAGGACGCGTGAACACTTAAGGTAACCTACTTGCGTTCAGCGTTTCTCTGATTGGCCACGACGCCCATGTGACCGCGGCAGAGCGGAAATAGGCTGCTGCTCCGGCGAAAGAAAGACAGGCATTCTATTGCCATGCTCTGCGACAAACTCTAACCTTAACCAACTCCGAAAGAATGCCTAAACTTAACCCTAACCTTAACCAACTCCGAAAGAATGCATAAACTTAACCCTAACCTTAAAGGACGACTCCACTTTTTTTGGAAATTAGCTTATTTAACATCTTCTCTGGAGTTAGACAAGAAGATGCATACCTTTTTTGTCTCTGTGCGTGCATTTTAGCTTTGGGAATAGACGCTCCGTTAGCATAGCTTAGCTTCATCACTGGAAGTGGGGGAGGACAGTAGCCTTACAGTGCCTTACAGTGTATTGCAAGGTCTGACATTGACCAAACTTGATATGCATGACCTTGGTGGGCTCTAGGTCAACTCCTGAAAAGGGGGTCAATGTCAGACCTTGCAATCAAAAGTTAGGGGGCGCACTGAAATTATGGCAAGGGTTATTAGCCCCCTAACTTTGATTGCAAAGTCTGACATTGACCCCCTTTTCAGGAGTTGACCTAGAGCCCACCAAGGTCATGCATATCAAGTTTGGTCAATGTCAGACCTTGCAATACACTGTAAGGCACTGTAAGGCTACTGTCCTCCCCCACTTCCAGTGATGAAGCTAAGCTATGCTAACGGAGCGTCTATTCCCAAAGCTAAAATGCACGCACAGAGACAAAAAAGGTATGCATCTTCTTGTCTAACTCCAGGAAAGATGTTAAATAAGCTAATTTCCAAAAAAAGTGGAGTCGTCCTTTAACCAACCTCAGAAAGAATGCCTAAACTTAACCGGCGAAAGAAAGACAGGCATTCTATTGCCATGCTCTAAGACAAACTCTAACCTTAACCAACTCCGAAAGAATGCCTAAACTTAACCCTAACCTTAACCAACTCCGAAAGAATGCCTAAACGGCGAAAGAAAGACCGACGCTAGTTACGTTTATATAGAGAGGCGATAAATTAATTAAACGTAAAAAAATAAAAATAAAAAATGAAGTGATTCAAACTTGTCACCAACTGGACTGCAGGCTCCACAGCAAGCTGAGGAACGAGTTGAGCTAACCGTCGATGTTAAAACAGGGGGTATTGCGTATGCATAATGCCGCGGCAACCTGCACGCCGCTCTGCCTCTGCCGCTCCGCTCTGGCGCTGCCGCGGGGGCGTGGTCACGTGGGACGCTGAACGCAAGTAGGTTACCTTAAGTGTTCAGGCGGCCAGGACGGGCCAACTGCCGTGGACTGGAGGAGCTGGGTTGTGGACTGTAAACAATTAATTTAATTATTTAACATCATGATTGGACTTGTTTCTTTTTCTTTTCACCACTTTTAGCTCTATTTAGTCCTATTTTAGCTATTTTTATCCCTGTGTACTTGTCCATCTTGTTTTTAACACATACTAATAAGTGTATGTTATGTATTATAATAGCTGTTTTTAAATTGCCGTTATGCTGTAAAGGACATCTGAATCTCCCCTCGGGGATAAATAAAGGTTTTCAATTCAATTCAATGCATCCCTATTGGCAAACTTTATATTTAAAAAAAAATTGTAAAAAAAAATATATATTATTTTTAATTATTTCTTTGGTTCATTATACAACTGTGGCAGGACTAATTAGACTGTGGCGTCTAGGTAATTAATGGGAAACACTGGGCACTGTTCCAGGAAACAATTGGATCGGATCGGTACTCTGTATGGGATGGGCATTTTGAGTAATAGTACTCGAGTTAGGGCTGGGCGATTAATCAAGTTTCACTTTCAATTAGATTTTGGCTTCCCACGATCATGAAAACAAGATAATTGAGATAAAACGATTATTTTGTGCCGCATGCCGTGTTGCTCTCTTTTAGTCTGAAACAGTAGCTTCACATCAGTGCGATCCACCCCTCGCCCCCCAAAGCCTAAAGTTTCAGCTCACGTTGAGAGGGAGCCACGTGCGTTTCTCCAGTTATTTTGAAACGTTTTTGGTAACTTGTAGAAGATCACATGAAGTCTAGAAGAAAGGTAAAACTAATTCAGTTGTTGTCATATGTTCTCAAATCAATGAGTAATCGTGTTTAATAATCGTGATTTCTATATCAATCAAAATAATCATGATCATGATTTTTGCCATAATCGAGCAGCCCTAAATTGAGTACTCTTTAATATATGAAAAACGAGTACTCGATTACTTGGAATATTTAGTTGTGAAATTTGTATTGTGGCAAACCTTGTTAAAGTGAATGGTGATGCCAACTGAATTCCATGATAAATTAACCATAGATGCTAATTTGGTCAAAACTAGCCAGCTAGTCTGAATATTAATACAATTCAAAATATGTCGATTTGAGGAAATCTGCCGGTTGAGATGAAAAGATTAAATATATGTGAGAATTGGAGCAGATACAAAAAAAGTATCCAATTTATACTCCAGTTCAACTCCTGGTAGCAATGGCTTCAAGTACATCATTTCTGAATTACCCCAAGGGGATCAATAAAGGAATATCTTATCTCATCAATATCTTCTTAGGAGAGAAGGGATGAAAGTTGAACTGAGAAGCATGGTCTATGGCAGACTCGATAGCCAATCAATAAGAAGGGGTCCTGAGTATTCCTTTTCAAATAAATGCCTATATTATGCTCGCTTACTCTCTAGTCTAGAGTCCATGTTACCCAGCTTCTGTCCCACTGCTAACCAGCTAACTGCTAAATAAACCATTTGAGAAGTTTAACCATTTCCTCACGTCCCAGGACAATAAACTAACTGACAAAACGGTATGGGAACATAACATCGTGTACTCCCAGGAGACTTTAAAATAGAGCAGTGATTCCATTCATACTGTAACATGACATGAGACGTACAGCGACAACTTGTAGGGCTGACCTTCGAAGCTTTTTTTGGCAATCGAAGCTTCGGGGCCGAGCTTCGATTTTAATTCGAAGCTTCGAGATTTTTTTTTTTTTTTTTTTATCATTTCAGATAATGGTTGAAGAAGTGAGTCTTTAGTCGACGGCGAAAGATTGGACGGGATTCGGCTGTCCTAACTGGGATGGGTAGTTCACACACACACACACACACACACACACACACACACACACACACACACACACACACACACACACACACACACCTACACACACACACAAATCGAAGTAAAAAAGAAAAAAAAAATTAAACTTCGATTTTTTTTTTATTCGAAGCTTGTGCCATCGAATCGAACGTTCGAAGCTTCGAAGCATTTAAGACAGCCCTAGCGACAAGTATATGAATCACACAACACGAATGTCGGTTCACCTTGTACCTTAATGTCCTTTGCATTGATTGCAGGTCATAATGTAGTTCCAATTATTCCTGAGGGCCTGTCATATTCCCTCTAAAATTATTTCTCAGAGATGCATTACAGCGGGTCAGGTGGCGGTGAGGATGGGGAAGGATAACCAGGGCAAACAGAGCAAACGTTGTTTTAATTAGAGCTCAAAAGTAATGTTTAGTATTAGTAACATGATAACGAAGTCATTAATACCCAAACATTTTACCTCTAAGCAGCTGATTACACACTAATCAAGTGTAAATTTAACATAGTTGAGGAGAAGTGCTCGTCTTCATTCTTAAATCCCATTTCGTAACATCTCAAGACGGATCCAGCAAGTCAGCTATCTTACAAATATGCAAGAAGTGAAACCCAAATCAACAGTAACAGCCCCATTCTTGGCAGTGACATGGAACACAAATCAGCCAGCCTAACATTACCAGAGGGGTCGCACAACCACAAACTATACTGTTATGTAATAATAATGTTAGCGTTACTTGTTCACCACTTAGATAGCTATCCCTTGAATCCTGTAATCATTATATTAACATCACTTGTTGTCAGCTTACCTCATGCATTCACACAATTATCCTTTCAGTAAAACACATTTTTATAAAATAATCCATGTTTTTATCGGGTAAAGTAATCCAGTCAGAGACAGACAGGGGGATTTGTACTTAAGCAGTTAAATATCAACTTGTCTTGCAGTTGAGCCCTACTTAAAACACTGATGGGATGAATTGATGCTTTGTGACTGGACGTGACGGCCTATCCAGAGATCCTGGATGTGATGCTCACTGATTCTTGAATTATAATTATTTTTACGTATCTGCAGATTTTCTTTTAGCCTACCCCATAAGACATTCAACACGCTTCATCCTGGTGCAGTGATAAATAATGACACACAAAATAATACCATAATCAAGGCAAAGATTTAGAGAAAAGTTAGCCTCCTGTAGCCTTCATTACCTGCCGTCCCTGCTCACCTGCAGTGCCAACTACCCACCCCAGTTACAGTAGGACAGCCGAAACCCGTCGAATCTTTCGCCGTCGACTAATGACTCACTTCTTCAACCATTATCTGAAATTTTTCAAATCTAATCCTAACTAACCTTACTGTCATGCACTTGTTGTGCCCTTCCAGATGACTTGTCGTACAGAACTTGTAAGTCTCTTTGGATAAAAGCGTCGGCCAAATGACTAAATGTAAACTCAAAATCAGTATTGTTTCATCAGATCAGCTCCTTGGGTTGGTCTTTTTATGCCACTTGGTATTCAGATAAAAGCACAACAGGTCCATGCTGTACAGACCTCAACAGAACCATTGATTTCAGATGAAGTCCTGGAGTGGCGTGAACTTAAGTAAATTAATTTCATACCTCAGTAAGCCTGAAAACTCTGCTATAGGCAAGCAGCCTCTCTTACTGAGGTTGACAAGTGGGCCCTACACTATCCACAGCAAATAGCTTATGGCATTATTTGTCATACCCAACAGTCAGATTTCAGACCTATGTCACAGAACAGCTTTACTCAGATGTATTTAACAGTTCAGCTTTAGCTACAAACCAACTGGCCATGGCATATCCGGGCTATTTTGACTCGTTCATCTGAAAATGCAAGCTGGGCCATATGCCAAACCAGAAGTCCCTTCAGTGGTCAGTGGGGAGTTGACATCTTGTTCAAACTGTTTCTTTGTTCCAACAGCTTGCATGCTGCCATCAGATAGTGTTTTTTTAATGAAAGATGAAGGCAGATGATCTAAACTGGCTTTTTCACAGTGCTTTACTATTCAGCCAGGCCCTTCAGAAAACCCTAAATTCGAACACAGTTGTGGGCATGCCATCTGGGTAAAATGTGCAAGAAGAATTCAACCTGTTGGTGAAAGTTGATGCTGGAGCCAGAGACAGATGGATTGACACGTCGCCCACTGTCGCCTACTCATCCGCTGTAAGCAGGAAGAACACAGTTTGTGGCTGCGATGACTGGTCAGAGTCACATTCTCGCTCTCTCGCTCTCTCTCTCGCTCTCTCTCTAAATAGATAGAATAATGTATAGAACAGACTTTCCCATACACACATAAACACTCTGAGCTGGGGCCCTGAACGGGGCCCTGCATGTCGCGTCAGCCTCTCATGACGAGACACTAAGCACTGGTTCGTCGTCTGCCTTGCACTAGGGCTGGCCGACTAATCCAGTTTAAATTACGATTTTGTCTTCCCACGGTCATGAAAACAAGATAATCGATATAAAACAATTATTTTGGCATGTCATCATGTTCTCATTTAGTCTTGTATGTAAATGCAGCGCACCCTTCCTTCATCCTAAAGAAGCCAAGCATTGTATCATATCACATGCTGTGCTTGAGGGCGACTGGTATTACATCTACGGTGCCCACCATCTCTGCCAAAATGCCCTTGAGTGAGTCACTGAACCACAAATATCTTCACAACTCTAAAAAGTGCTCCAACTATCCAGAGAGATGACAGATGGCAAGTAGACTCACCCACCATGTCTTTAATGTCTGCACTCGATGTCACCTGGTAAACCTCTGATGTTCCACAGGCTTACATTGTCCACTGCAGCAGGCAGGCACCCTGTCACTCAAGTTAATTACATCTTTAGACCCCCTCTCCCTCCAGTCTCTGCTATTTTCAACTAGAATTATAGTATTATAAAGATAGGATTTCTATTGTGCCAGGGCTAAAAGTTGTGACCAAAATAGAGTGTGTGTGGGGGGGGGGGGGGGGGGGGGGGGGGGGACCGTTGAATGCCTCATTAACATAAATATATCATGTCATCTATTTAATTGTAAGAGTATATGTAAGAGCTCTGGAAGTTACCAGGGACAATGTGGATGATGACCTCTGACCTGTGTGGGTGCGTTCAGTTACTGTCACCATGTCAAAGGCTTTCATTACGAATTTCCCTGGAGTTCTTCCTGTGGAAAGACAGCGCAGATTGCAATAATAGCGTTAGCCAGGTATGCAAGGGCATTGAACGCCAAGATTCTGACCCTGCTCTAATGCTCACTGCAGCAGAGCATAAGAGCCGTGGCGACGGCACTAAATTACGTGTCTCAATCCACAGTCGAGGAAACGGAATACATGAACTGAAATAGGCTTGGGCGGTATCCTTATTTTCAAACCGGCAAACCTTTATGTTATAATACCCCGGTGCACGGTATTTGACGGTATGACTTTCATTTTCATCAGCGGGGGGGGGGGGGGGGGGGGGGTGTTACGTGTTACCAAGTAAACAAATCATCGCCAGCTCTCAGAATGATAGTCCCGTCCCGCACCGGTAGAAGCCCGCACCGTTTTAGCGTTAGCATCTAGCCTATAGCCATGGCAGACTATTTGATTCCTTAAGGGCTAGAAATTGCCTGGGTTTTGGTCATATGCTCCCGAAATGCTCCCGTTGTTTGGCTACTTCTATGTGCAGTAAAAACTACTCGAATGCTTTATAACCTAGCCATTGATTTAGTTCAGGGTAATCCAAGATTAGCCGCAGAGCTAACGCTACTAACGTGAGCTAACGCTATTTATTCAAGCTCAGTAGCTCACAGAGAGAGATAAACAGCTGACAGCGGATAGTACAGGACGGTACAAATACAATAAAAAGGCGGGTGGGGGCTGTTGTGTAAACCTTGTACTCTTTAGTTCACATATAATAAGAGACTGATTGCTCCACAAGGACCACAACAACACTGCTCTCGTCACAACGCTTTACGGTATTTTCACAGCACTGTCGCAACATTACACCGTTGTGACCCACTCGCTCCACTAGAGCGGTCTCGCCCTCTGCTGGCGAGTGTGTGCACTACACTCAGTGTGTGCACTACACTCAAAACTCCGTTTCACTGTTATAGAAACTGAAGCGCATCTGTGATTTTGACGGTGACGGACGGTATTGAAAATCAATACCGTAGGTATTTCTAAATACCCTGGTATACCTTAATACCGTCATACCGCCCAAGCCTAAACTGAAACAAGTCATGTATTGTATTCAACCAAATGAATTGATCCATAGCTGTAGAAATCACAATGAGGGAGAGAAGAGGACAAGAATGATGAGGTGGAGACTTCCCTTGAGTCATTCTCCCTTGTCCCATTCTTGTGACTTATGACTAATTCTGGCTCTTGCCTTGTCCAGATTCCAGTTAAAATGACTCCTGTCCCATCCCTATTATGAATGCAAATGAAAGGTGCACTCAGCAGAGTGCAAATCTCTACCAGTATTCTGTACTTAGTTTGAAAGTGGTCAGACAGTTCCCTCTGTGTGTAATACACATTCATAAATAACACTTACAGAAAAGCTGATTGTGCGTGTTTGTGCACTGTAATAAAAGACTGTTTGTTCAATGGGAAAACATTTTTCCTTTATTTCTTTTATTGAATAGCATGAAACCATGGTATTTTTGCCCAAGGTTATCATACCATCAAAAATGTAATAGTAGCATAGCAAAGCTGTATGTGAATGGAAAAGGCTAAAACAAATAGCGCCAATTAGCGCAGGTAGTTAAATAAATATACATGGGTGGTCTAACCTAGTTTGTCAATTAACCAAGTAGGGTCCGTTTGTTAGATTTAGTAGTTTATAGCTAAACATTTTAGTGATTGAATGGAAAAATAAAAAAGCACTTGAGATGAAAGGGAGCGTCAAGCAAGCGTGATCTGACCGCACCCCCACAGTCCTGAGAAATGGTCTGAGCAGCCGGATGAGCTGTTTTATTAGTTATTAACGTTTTTAATTGTATTATACTTTTTAAAATAATTTTATTATTATTATTATTACACAACATTTGTTGACTATAGGGGCAATCTCTGCTAATGGTGAAGTCAAAATTAGACTGGTATGGTCCTTTCACTTTAATGACCATTAGAGGATTCTCTCATGTGGATGGGCTGAAGGAGCAGGCAGAGTGGAAAGACACTATGATTGGCTCTCTCCTCTGGGAAATGAAGATAGAAGGTTATCAGAGTATCCCATTATCTCTATTCTTTTCTTCCGCCATGCTTCTCCCTACCCTCTGAGCCTCTGCCTGGTCTTACCAGCCCTACTCTAATGTATTGCTCTGGGTAGAGGTAGGCTGGCAGGGTCAGGTGCTCTGATCTGCCAGTTCAGTGTCCTGCTGAGTGTTGTGGTACTGAGGCGATTGGGTGTCCCCACCCCACACAGATTGGGCTGGTACCTTCACCACTCTGGTGAATGGTGGGTTCAGAGACTATTCAGCAGTCTTCTCTCATGCACAGTTATACCTCACCACAGTTTTTGGTTCCAAATCAACAGAACTATAATGATCTCCTTTACCTGGCCTAGTGGTAACCATTTTATCATGTCATTTTGTTTGTGTGTGATACGGCTGTGCGATATGGACAAAAACTTGTGTGCATCTACTGGCTGCCTGGTAACTTAACTGCTCGATTATTACAAAAATCATAATCACAATTATTTTCATCTTAGTTAAATCGGAGTGCATCGCTGTGAAGGAAGGGTGCGCTGCATTTACAACACAAGAGAAAATTAGGGCGACGTGACATGCGGCACAATAATCGCTTTGATCTCAATTATCTTGTTTTCATGATTGTGGGAAGCCAAAATCGTAATTGAATCTTGATTAATCACCCAGCCCTACTATAATATATAATAATAATGCAGGACCTCTTTAGGGGTCTTTATTTGGCATGCAACGACATGGGACATGCAATGGGCGGCACACACCCACAGGAATACACACACACACACACACGCATGCATCGTCTTTTTTTCAGTCGCCGATGCGATTGACTGAGCTCTGTGCTTAACCCATCCCGTCGTCCTTCCCGGGAGCAGGGAGCCGGGAGCAGACAGGGCGTCGGCGAGGTACCGCGCCCGGGGACCAATCCAAGTGCTCCTGCCCGTCTTCGTCAAGGACGCGACAGCGATCTGTTGTGCATGTTTTTCCATTGGGTTTTATTTTATCGGGGGGGGGGGGGGGAACCCTTGCGAGCACGGTGAGAACATGCAAACTCCACACAGAAAGGCCTGGGAGATACCCCACCTGGGTACCTGGCAACGCGGAAACCTGGTCCCCAAGCGGGAATCGAACCCTGGACCTTCTTGCTGTGAGGCGACAGTGTTAACCACTACACCACCATGCCGCTAGCCTAGTTCTGTTATTGTTCTATTCTATTGTCTTTCTGCCTTGTCCTTTTCTACAGTGTCCTCTTCTCTCCTTTCCCCCCATATTTCAAACTATCCTTTCACTTTTCTTTTTGTTTCCTTTCCTTTTTTCTCACTCCATTCTATGTCTTTACCCTCCCCCCCCATATTTTTTCATTCTTCTCCTCGTCTCCTGCTGTTCCTCATTTCCCTTCATTCTCTATCTTCTCCGGTCAGGGAGGCCAATTTGTCCCCAGCAGCAATATTAGATTCTAATGACTTTGGCAGCAGTTTCTCCACCTGCAGTGAACAGGAGGTCTGCTTGGCTGCTGGGAGGACAAGAGGCAGTGTTTATCTGGGGAGGAAGATTCCCCCTCCCACCATCGTCATCCCAATAGAGACTGCAACAGAGCTCCATGCACTACAACCCGATAAGACCCCCCCCCCCAGACAGAGACTACACTCGATACAATCAATAGAACGGAGAAGATATGGCACAAATAACTTTAACGGATAATTTGCCCCAGTTAAACACGTTTCCCCCCCATCTCTCTGCAGTCTTAACACTTTCAGTGCCGGCCATTAACATGGGAAACATGGTTAAATGCCAGGACCCACTTCAATGATAGCGTTGTGAACGCATAATCTCTGTCTTAAATTATGGCTATGTGTCTAATCTGCCTGTCGCTTATCAATGACTTGTTTGCAGTCAACATTGTCGAAACGGATTGTTTTTTAATCAGTTCATTTTCGTTTTATAGCATTTTGAAAAGCCCTCGTTTTTCAGGAAAATATATAGATTCCGTGATAAAAGGCATTTACTGGAATATTCTAGCATACACAAACGTTGTAATTTTTCGGCCTATTTATGAATCGTTTTCAAATAAACGCTAGATTATCGATAGTATATGTGTACTTATGCATGCTATAGAGGCGGGCTGAAAATTGATTCTCTCATTTCCTCATCAGCGATCACAGCCACACACACACACACGCATAGGGCAAACGCTTATATCTCTGTGAAAACAGCTCTGATTATCCTAAGACTGGTCAAATAAATTCCTTACCTGAGATCAGATGTTATCCAAAAAGATTATTCCAATTCCTGATCGCCATTCCAAATATCGATCACGCTTATTGATTAGTGTTGGGTCCTGTAAATACATAATCCACGCGTTTTCCGGGCCGAGCACAATCGATCCTTCAGTTGGCTTGAGGGAAAAGTAAAATGAGCAAACTGGCCACCCCCCCTTCAGCAGTGTAAAGTAATGGGGTGCAGTTACACAGGGAGAGACGATAGGGGGCGGTATCTTCCCAATTGAGCTCAGAGAGACTCTGCAGCACTAACCCGAGGCTCGATTGATGAAATATGAATTCAAATCGCCAATTAAAAAAATAAACGACAAACAAACGCTATATAGCGTCGGGGCACTCAAAGGTCGGCATGAACTAACGACAAAACGCGTCCGTGGCACTCAATGTGTTAATAATCAGAGCTATAGCTACATTTTAACAATTTATTGTCCCAGCTGCTAAGAAATATTTTGGTAGGAAGTAAGATAAAATGTACCTACAGGTTCCTCCTGCATCTGTTCTTTTTGAAGCTAATACTGATATAGAACCCACTGCCCCTATTCGGCTGATATCTATACCAATTGTTCGAAACATATAAACCTATATACACATTAATGATTGTTCTGTTCCATTTTTGGTGTGCTAGTGCCAGGGCCCTGGTGTTGTGCATGTTGGCTCACAGAAATATCTTGCATACCTAAATGGAATGGAACCATCATTAATGTTATTGGTTACAAATGAGTTTACCCTGTTATGACACGTTGAATTGGCTGCTGCGAAAAGTGCCTATTGGCTGCTAGGGCTGCGCAATTAATTTAGTTGTTCCCTACAAATGGGGAACCATTTAAAAGGTAAATAAACAGGCTTTCCAATGGTATTAAATTCTCTTGCGAAGAAGCATTGTTACAAATAATCTATCGAACACAAATTTCCAAACTCTTTCAAGAGTCAATAGTTTTATTTGTCACGGCATACAAGCATACAGTGAAATGCGGGTGGTCATGCCCGCAGCGATTGTGCAATAATACAAGTAATAAGAATAAGACATAGAATGAGACGTAACAGGGGGCGGCTGGGTGGCGCAGCGGACATTGCGCTCGTCACCAACGCAAGAGACACCGGGTTCGACTCCGGCTGTCGGCGTTGCCTCTGGCTTGGGCCAGTCGTCATACTAACTCAATTGGCAGAGTTAGCGGGTGGAAGTCGATGGGTGGTAATCTGGACGTTGTGGACACTACAGCGACTCCTACAGGTCGGTTGGGGACGCCTGCACAGCAGAGACAGGAAATGGCGGGGGTAGTGTGAGCCTCCCACACGTTACCTCGCCAATGAGAGTCCGCGCTGGCAGGTGAAAAGATGTGACAGGCTGCCTCCTCATGTATCGGAGAGGACACGTGATGCAAGGCTTGTATCCTCCCTACAACTGGCCAGTGGGGGGCATATGCGAGCAACGTTCAAGACAGGGGAGGGGAGAATTGGCACAGCGGGTAATTGCGATGGGAGAAAAAATAGAAAAAGAGGATTAAAAAATGGATTAAAAAAGAATGAGACGTAACCGGTATAATCTACATAAAGTTTACAAAAAGCATGGTTAAGACATGCTAAGGTCCTGCGATAGTGCAATACAGTGTTACCTACGGATGAGGCACTGGGTCTTATGTACACTCAGGGAGCGAAATTAACTTTTTGACTCACCGGCCAGTGGCGGGTAGATGGGAAGAATCTACCCGCCAAGCATATTTCGTACCTGCCAAATTTTTTTTGATTACAAAAAATATATATATATTTTATATAAAAAATTTCTTTTTAAATAAAATATATATTATATAATCATACTTGTAGTTGTATTATCTGCGAGACATCGCCACCACGCAATAAGTCAAAATGCTCGCTATCTGCAAACAGCTCCACTGTCTGTGTATACTTGAGTAGCCTCCAGCTCCAGCAAGGATTCTCCGGCCCTGCAGCTAGACCCTATATTCAGCTAGACCCTACATTCAGCATGCAAGGATTCTCCGGCGATGCAGCTGGACCCTATTGGTATAACGTTACGGTTCTTTTGTCAAATCACATTCAACATGCCCTCAGCTAGAATACGCATTCAATCAATGTTATAAGACATTGATATCAGGAGCTATCTGTAGCTACTGCTAGCCCGGTAGATAACGTTAAGACAATTTAGTTTACTGGGACAGATAGATCTAATGTGAGCTAGCTAACGTGAGCTAGCTAACGAGGGAACGGAGGTATTATGCACTCGAGTCGACTATTGCTGGAGCATTTGTTGATATCAGCAGCTATCAGTAGCTAGCCAGCTAGATACCGTTAGACAATGCCTCGTCATGTATTAAACTAAAAGTGAATAGTTGACTGGGTCATTGTTTAAACAGTAACGGTAGCTCATGGAGGTCCGATATAGACTAGAGCAGACTGCCCGCATATCGCAATGGTGGCGTTTCAGGAAGTAAACAAGCCAAATGAGAGCTTCCGATTGGTCATTTGCTTTCTTTCTCATGAAACCAGTCACGTCACTCTACTGTGATTGGACCGTTGACTTGAGTGCAATGTGGGACTTGTAGTTTTTTAACGATCTCGCGGCGGAGGAAAAAAAAACGAGAAAGGCTATAATCTGTACTCTCACAATCAAAATAGGAGTATCGTTATGAACTACACGTCTACACGCCACACGGCGGGCAGCCCTCTAAGTGTCAAGCGCCAAAGGTAAAAACTGAGCGCCCCTGGCGGGCGGCGGGCTTTAGTTTCGGTCCCTGTGTACACTACTATACAATACTATACAATATACAGTTATACTATATATCCTTATGCTATCTTGCTATATCCATCTATTTACTATACAAGAACCACTCCCGTTCTTTTTTTTCTTCTTTTTTTCTAAGTGTACCTTTTCATTGTGTAAAGTGACCGTTGAGTGTGTGCGTGTGCAGCATGTGTGTGTTCGTGCTAAAGTGTCTGTTAGTGTGTGAGCGTATACAGCAGGGGTGGCCAACCAGTCAGAGACTAAGAGCCACAAAAATTACTGTGCTACCACAAAGAGCCACACCATATACCACCGTTTCTCAACCTTTTTTTTGAGTCACGGCACCCTTCATGTGTTTATAGGTCTCACCCTCTGGCCTCTGAAGTTGCTAATGTCTTTTTTATTTGGGCCTCACAGGGTTAAAAGTACCCTGTGAGACCCACGGTTGCAAAATTACAAAATCACTTTTAGCCATTTAAAAAAATAATGTTTATTTAAAAAATGTTAAAGGGGAACTATTTTACTATTTCTTTCACTATTTGGGCACTTTTACACAATTCCTGTGAGTCTATGGAACACCTAGGTTTTTTTTCAAAAAAATAAAATGCATTGTTTTGTATTTCTAATCAAGTACTCAAAAACCGCATTTTTCTACCTCAAGATCTTAAAGGGGAACTATCTTATAAATGGCCTTTTTGAGTGTTTAGCATTATTTCCTAGCTATGTGAACTTATATTAATATGATCTATGTCTCAAAATTCTCATATTGGCGCATTCTTCCAATTCTCCTCTCACAATATTCACCCTCACTGAACTGAGTCATTTGAAAATGTGATGATTTGTGATGTCAGAAAGACACCGCTGCATGTTAACACTTTGGTTGCCTAAGGTTAAATTCATGATATACCATAGATTGCCAGCGCTATTTGTCTATGGAGAAAGTCCCCTTCTTTGCAGGGCTATAACTTTTTAAATTCTATTGCTACCATGCCATTATTAGGGCCCATTCAAAGTCCTATATGTATTGTTCATTGTGTAGCAACGTTAAACTTTTTCATTCACATATTCATAGTAAAGTATGGTCTAATGTATAAGTATGTTTTCATCTCTTTCTGCAGCTTTCTCCAGAACGTGATCTATAGCCCCAAATGCATTATATTGATGATGCAATACAGTTTTATGGCAATCAGCGCGATATAAAAAATTACAACTAGACGTACTTCTAGAAGTTACTACACGTCATCTGATGTTGACCGGATGGGCTAGGGGCCGTTTATAATTCCGTGGGCAGCGTTATACCAATCATCTAATGTGGGTCAAATGTTGATAATAGCAGTTAGTATCGAAGACGGTAACGTTACACGCTGAAACTCACCCCAGTCTCCGCGCGCCGTTGGGCGATCATCGTAGAGTTGAAATCTTATCATTATGGGATGTAAATTTACCCTGTCCATCTCCAGCTTGTATAATGGTATATACGTCCAAATCATGTTGTTTATCGAGTTATTGGCAATCGATCACTGTGTAGCGTGACGAGCCAGAGTCGCGGGACCTATAGCGAGCACCCGGAAGTACTACGGACGTAGCACAACCTCTATGCCACTTCCTGTTAAAGCGATTGCGCCGATCGGCCACCAGATGGCGCTCCTGAACCGCCAGAGAGCTCAGTGGGTCCTGCTGGTGGATCTCAGGCCAGCGGAGGGGACATATGAATCCGATCGCAGATTTTTGAAATATTGATATAAGGACGCTGTACAGCGTCCCCCGGCAACTTGAGCATGGCCAGCAATGACGTCAAAACACGTTTCATGGCAGTCAAAGTGTTAATGTTGAGATACAAGATGAGCTGCACACAGTGGCTGGACCTGGACCTGGAGCCCAGGCTCAAAACGGCTCGAGATCTTGAGGTAGAAAAATGCTGTTTTTGAGGACTTGATTAGAAATACAAAACAATGAATAAAAAAAATATATATATTACAGAGGTGTTCCATAGACTCACAGGAATTGTGTAAAAGTGCCCAAATAGTGAAAGAAATAGTAAAATAGTTCCCCTTTAAGCCGTTTTGAGGCTGGGCTCCAACCACTGTGTGGCCTGGTGCCAACTGCCACATCAACTGCCACATTATTATGCAGCTGATACATTTCTGACATCACAGATATGCACATTTTCAGATGACTCAGTTCAGTGAGGGTGAATATTGTGAGAGGAGAATTGGAAGAATGCGCCAATATGAGAATTAGAGACATAGATCCTATTAATATAAGTCCACATAGCTAAGAAACAATGGTAAACACTAAAAAAGGCCATTTATAAGATAGTTCCCCTTTAAGCACATGTATAGTCAATTGGTCCTGTTGTTCAGCCTCACAATGCTATTTGATAGTAAATGTGTTTATATGTCCCACCCTCTGGCCTCTGAAGTTGCTAATGTCTTTTTAATTTGGGCCTCACAGGGTTAACCTCTTAAGCCCGAGATATACAGTAAAAGTGTATATTTTCAGCATTACGTTTGTTTACCAATTATTTTAACTGTTATTAGTGAAATATAAGATTATAGAAATCTCAGGGCATTGAGTCGGAAACCGGCGCATATTGACAGGAGGAAGTGGCACATCCAAAAGTGATATAGTCTTTTGAAGGAAGAGACTCAGGGTCAGGGCTTTCAAATTTAGAAAAACGACCCTACCCAGCTCACACCAGCCCCTGTCAATCATCTGACTTCTGGATTTACTTTTTTATTTCTCTTTTTTGGGATTATCTCCCACAAACCTGAACGTTATTGCCATAAAACAGAACGCAGTTAGTTTCTCTACCTTTCTGTGAACGTCTTGCAAAAAACGGTGTTGCAATATGATGAAACATTTTGGAGAAATTTACATTATAAAAAAGATGGCAGAATTCAGTACTGTATCTACAAAACCTTCTGTTTAATCATCTTCCCTTTATTCATTTGCTTATATTTTTCAGGTCTGGTCAATTTTAGCATGGTGTTATTCACAGTCAAAGATAAACATTTTTTTAAATAGAATTGATATTCTCCTTTGGTTCATTACAATTTACTCAAGCGAGCCTAGTAACAGACACTATTTCTGACACTGATCCATATATGTCCCTAGATTCAGATACCAAGAACATGCAAATGGACCATTTCAAAAAAATTTAAATGTTTATTCTACGTCCTTATGGAATGAGTGACATAAAAAAAAAATCTTTTTATTTATTTTTTTTTTTATGGATGGAAGAGCCGCACATTGGCGGGCAAAGAGCCGCATGCGGCTCGCGAGCCGCGGGTTGGCCACCCCTGGTATACAGTATGTGTGTTGTGTGTGGGCTCGTGCTTGTGTGTGGAGAGTTCAGTGTTCAAGAGTGGTGCGCTCAGCCGAGCGTACCACGGGTATTGCACTACCCCCCCTGCAGGTTCTATACAACAAGAGGTGCAAATCCAGAGCCTGCAGCATAATGAAAGACCACCACCCCAATAACAGCCTGTTTCAGCTGCTGAGGTCAGGCAGACGCCTGCAAACCCCAGCTACTAGGACAGAGCGGCTTAGGCTCAGCTTCTTCCCCCAGGCCATCAGAGCCATGAACAATGAACATTGAGTGCTCAGAACATTGAACTGTCCACACACAAGCACACATGAACACACACACGACACGCACACTGTGCACGCTCACACACGAGCAGCCACTTAACACTTTAACATGAGCGGGCACACACTCATGTCGCACACACGCACACTTATGGCCAAAGGAAAGGACACTTTAAATTAGAATAACAGGAACAGTGTATTGCACTACCAAAGCTAACTAGCATGTCCCATATGCTCTGTAAATAACTATGTACAGATACCGAGATGTCACTCCATGTTACCTGTTACCTGTTACTGCACAATGTTGTTTTCTTCTTTTGATTCTATTATATGTACCACTGTATTGCACATCGTTGCGGGCAAGACCACCCGCATTTCATTGTATACCTGTATGCCGTGACAATTAAAACTCTTGACTTGACTTGACTCTGATGGCCTGGGGGAAGAAGCTGAGCCGAAGTCTCTCTGTCCTAGTTGCTGGTGTGCGCAGACGTTTGCCTGAACGCAGCAGCTTGAACAGGCTGTTGTTGGGGTGGTGAGGGTCTTTCATTATTCTGCAGGCTCTGGATTTGCACCTCTTGTTATATAAGACCTGCAGGGCTGGTAGTGCAATACCCGTAGTACACTCTGCTGAGCACATCACTCTCTGTAGGGCCTTCTTGTCCTGTGCCTTGCTGTTTCCATACCAGGCAGTGATGTTTGCAGTCAAGATGCTCTCTACAGCTCCGGAGTAGAAGGACTGGAGTATCTTCCCCGATACTCTGAACTTCCTTAACTGTCTCAGGTGGTAGAGGCGCTGCTTCGCCTTTTTTACGACTTTCCATGTCGGGTCCTCTGAGATGTGGACCCCCAGGTACTTAAAGCTGCTCACCCTGTCCACGGTAGCCCCGTTTATCCACAGTGGTGTGTGTGTCCCCTGCTGTGTTCTCCTCAAATTCACAATCAGCTCCTTGGTTTTACCAATGTTCAGGAGCAGGCTATTTTATGTTTATATATAATATATACTTTTATTTTTCAATTACGCCTAGATTATTAATTAGACTATAGAATATCAGTTGACAGCTCTACTGCAATCCAGTGCAATGTGGCAACCAATCATCAGACAAATGTCTTAAACTTTCACTCATACTAAAATATGCACTTTTTGTATTTATTTGTAGCGTTTTTACAGCTTTTTATGGTCAGACATGACCGACAGAGGAGAGGGAGAATGGGAGAAGATGTGGGGGAGGACATGCGGCAAATCCGTCCGGGAGCGGGAGGCGAACCCGGGTCGGATGCGTAGGTCTGCTACGCAGACTGTACTGTATTGTACCCATTCTACAATCTGTTAATAAAGTTTTCAATCAATCAATCAATCAATCAGTATGCGGTGCGCCACTCGGGTGCCCAGTAAAGTTCTTTCAACTCATTCAGCGCCTAGAGGTTGCTGTTTACCGTGTGGTAAGAAGGCCAGCACTCTGTTCAATGGGGATAAATCCGGTGTTTGCGAGTGCTAAAACTATATTAAATATTATAGCTATGGATCTAATAAAGACGTCGATTGTCAGTGAGTTTCTTCCGGTCAACATGCAAAAACCAGATCATTTTTTCATACATACATTTCCGTTTTATACCGTGGTGAATATGAGTATAGTTTTAGAGTGATCCTGTCGAATCCCAATAAACTCCAGCAAACGGCGCTTCAATGCATTTCCTTAGAAATCGTGCCATTTGTCGCTTGATTTATGAATCATTCTGAAATAAACGCTAGATTATCGGTATTATGTGTCATCATGCATGCACGAAAGCGGGGGAGGAAAGGTCGCCCCTCCGTGCTTTGGTCGGCGCCAACGGCACGCACACACACACACACGTTGTGATCGTTACGAAAAAAAACATTGGATTAACCCAAGATCACATCTGACTGCAAAAAGAATAATCCAATTCCTGATCGCCATTCCAAATATTGATTGCGGTCATCTGTCCAACGTTTATCAACCAAAACACATGAATCCACGGTGCTCCCATTGTCCCCAATCCGTATGTTATAACATTAGTCTATAGTCTCACAGTAAGCTGTGGTGTTCCACAAGGAAGCATACTAGGTCCGCTACTGTTCCTAATTTATGCAAATGACATGTCGTCAGCTTGTGACTGCAACTTGTTCCTGTTTGCTGACGACTCAGCCCTGCTGGTCTCTGACAAGAACAAGTTACAGGTTGAAAAAACCCTCAGCTCAGAACTAGGCAAAATCTGCATATGGCTCGCTGATAACAAATTATCATTACACATGGGCAAAACAGAGTCCATTCTCTTCGGTTCAAATAACAAACTCAGCAAGACCGACGGCTTCTCAGTTACAGTGGGTGACAATATTGTCACAAGGAAAGAAGATATTACCTACCTGGGTTCCATCCTAGAGGCAAATCTTTCCTGTGACAAAATGGCATCCAATGTAATAAAAAAAGTCAACCAACAAACTCGATTCTTGTACCGGATCTCCTCACTGGTAAACAAGAATACCCTGAAGACTCTGGCAGGACCACTCATTCAAGGGTACTACGACTATGCTTGCACCTCATGGTACCAAAGCACCTCAAAGGCGCTAAAAACAAAATTACAAACATCTCAAAACAAACTGGTCAGACTACTGCTTGACCTTACTCCTAGAACCCACCTCACCCCTGCCCACTTTGACAACCTAGGATGGCTTAGAGTAGACGACAGAGTACAGCAACTTGCAATGGGCCTGGTCTACAAGATACACTACACGACCAAGGTACCCATGTACATGTCAAAATACTTCCCAAAGGTCAGTGAATACCACGATCACAACACCAGAGGGAGCTCCACAAATCATGTTAAACCCAGATTCGGCTCAAACAAGGGACTAAACACATTTCGCAATTATGCCACATCAATGTGGAACGCCCTACCCAAAGCTGTAAAGGAATGTGAATCACTACCCACTTTCAAAAACACTCAAAAAACACCTACGGGAGACTGCAATTCGAAACTGGCCCCTGTAAATGTCCTAACACAACCCCCTCCAATGTACAGTAAAAAAGTATGGCCTTGTCAATATTCCAATGTACAGTTTTGCTTGTACAGTTGTACAGTGTCCCCCACCCACCCCTCCTACCCAACCTCCCCCCCCACCCACCCAACCACCTCCAATGTACAGTACCCTCCCCCCCACCTACCCAACCTCCTCCAATGTACAGTTTCTACGTCAAATGTATATACTTTTTCTCTGGACTCTTTTCGTATCACAAACGGTACTGTATTTGCAAATCTGGTATGTCATAAATGTATAGATGTAGCAGTACTGTCTATCTGTATGTCATATATGTCATATGTTACGATGAATTGAAAATGGGGGACCCTGATGTAAACAAGACGAAAGTCTTTCTCTGGTCTGCATCCCCTTAACAATTGTATGTATTGAGCTGTACTGTACTGTACCCATTCTGCAATCTGTTAATAAAGTTTTCAATCAATCAATCAATCAGTCAACGCCGAGAAGGAAAACCCGGACCGGATTTCTTAGATCGATGCACAGCCCAATCCAGAGGGATTCCAATGATGTGCAATACCGGCCGCAATGCGTTAGGTGGCGGTATTGACCTTTTTGCAAGCTCAGACCCATTCCCAATGATAACATCAGGCTGGTTGGATGAAAAATTAATTTATATAGCGAATAAAAGAAATAACGATTAAAACCCGACTTTTCTCGTGATTGGCGCTCAACCACCGGCGAGATAACCCGACTTTTTTCGTCATTGGCGCAGAATGAGTTAATGCGTCCACCATCAGGGCTGTACGCTAAGCTTTTTCACTAGGGGCACACTTGCCCCTAAATGAGAAATTTAGGGGCAAAGAATATTTTTTAGGGGCAAATTTTTAAATAACTATTTTACCATTATAGTAGGGCTGGGCGATATGGCCTCTAAATGATATCGCAATATTTTTTGGCCATATCACGATACACGATATATATCGCAATATTTTGACATTTCCTCTAAAGCACTTAAAAATGCTTGATTTAACCCTTTGATGCATACAGTCACGCCAATATGATGATTATAATAAGTCCCTGCAACATATGTTTGCATTATTAAACCATGAAGATGCTTTAAAAAATTATTTAATGAAAATGTACTAAGAGTAGTCTACTGACACACTAATACAAATTTTATTTACATCTAAGACCATTTATATAAAAACTTTTGGGTGCCTTTTTTTTGCACAGTACTGTGTTTTCTATCCACTTTAGCCAAACACACCACACACACACACACACACACACACACACACACACACACACACACACACACACACACACACACACACACACACACACACACACACACACATATATATACACACACACTACTGTGAGAAAATAATAATCACACACACAAAGGGATAATGGCTTATAGCAGACTTAATGATTTTAGAATATTTCAGATAATGAAATTAAATGTTTATATCATCAACTATCCAGTTAGTATTTATACTGTGTAACGTTTGGCTACTTTAAATCATTGAATGTAGAGAGAGCTGTACTGTATTGTACCCATTCTGCAATCTGTTAATAAAGTTTTCAATCAATCAGAGCGAGAGAGAGGGAGAGAGAGAGAGAGCCCCCCCCCCCCGGGTTTTGTTCCAGGTTCGCGTTTTGATCGTCTAAGCTGCCGTAGGTGATGACGTCAAACTCGAATGTAAACAGGAAGCGTTTAACAGACGGAGATGGAAAGTGGATGATATACAGTAACAGAAACGAATAACCAATAAATATGAAGTTATGTTTAAACTTCTGTTGTCAAGCGTTGTCAATATAACCCACCCCCTTTCCTCCCGAATGGAACTAGTGTTGTGGAGTCCGCTTTGACTGGTGTCCAGGGTTAGCAGCAGCTAACGCTAGTTAGCTTAGCATAATCCTAATGGATACCGTGGATAGCAGCTAACGTTAGCCCATTGCTCGTGTCAATCAAATTGCATGTTATTAAAGGTCTGCGCTGGTCTGTCTAATGAAATTACAACCGCAACATTATGCCCTGGTTGTAGGCTAATGTTTTATCCAATTTGTATGGATTAATTTAGGAGTGAAATGCGAATGAAGGGTTGCAATCACTACTCGCAAGCTTGCCCCCAGATGATATTTTCCACTCGCACCGGCCAGATTAGGGGGCAATTTGCGACGAGATGCTCGCAGTGTACAGCCCTGCAAATGGCATGTTATATCATTTGCACTTCAGATTTGCAGTGTCTCAGAAAGGAGGAGAATGTAGGAAAAGGCCACTATCGGAGGGTTTTGTACCTGGGAACCAGCTTCTTGTTTGGCCAGCCATGACAGTCAAACTGGGTGTAGGCAGGGAGCGAAATTAACTTTTTGACTCACCGGCCAGTGGCGGGTAGATGGGAAGAATCTCCCCGCCAAGCATATTTCTTACCTGCCAAATTTCTTTGATTAAAAAAATATATATATATATATTTTATATAAAAAAATTTAAATAAAATATATAGGTATTATATAATCATACTTGTAGTTGTATTATCTGCGAGACATCGCCACCACGCAATAAGTCAAAATGCTCGCTATCTGCAAACAGCTCCACTGTCTGTGTATACTTGAGTAGCCTCCAGCTCCAGCAAGGATTCTCCGGCGATGCAGCTGGACCCTATTGGTATAATATTGCGGTTCTTTGGTCTAATCACATTCATCAAGCCCTCAGCTAGAATACGCGTTGAATCAATGTTATAAGACATTGATATCAGGAGCTATCTGTAGCTACTGCTAGCCCGCTAGATAACGTTAAGACAATTTAGTTTACTGGGACATATAGATCTAACGTGAGTTAGCTAACGTGAGCTAGCTAACGAGGGAATGGAGGTATTATGCACTCGAGTCGACTATTGCTGGAGCATGTTGATATCAGTAGCTAGCCAGCTAGATACCGTTAGACAATGCCTCGTCATGTATTAAACTAAAAGTGAATAGTTGACTGGGTCATTGTTTAAACAGTAACGGTAGCTCATGGAGGTCCGATCTAGACGAGAGCAGACTGCTCTGTGTTGATATGAGCAGAAGCCAATAGTATCACGCTGCAGGGCTGGCCCGGCTGGGCGGATATGACTCGTTGCCACGTTTTTTTTCAAAATAAGAATATCATACGAACCGAATGCTGCTAACTGCCGGAGCCATCGATATTATGACTCTAGTTGCGCTTGGGCCGGAAATGAGACCCGCACAGATTTTCAAAATAAGAGTATTGTTATGAACTACACGTCTACACGCCACACGGCGGGCAGGGCTCTCAGTGGCAAGCGCCAAAGGTAAAAACTGAGCGCCCCTGGCGGGCGGCGGGCTTTAATTTCGCCCCCTGGGTGTAGGTGAAGTGAGGTGAGGGCCAGATATTTTCTCTGTGCAGGTGTGTGGGATCTTATGATGTAGCCTATACAAAGTGCGACACAATGGCAACTTGAATTATTTTGCTGGATTAGGCTACATGTACAGGAGATCTATGTTCTGTGATACTAGAAAAAAGAAATCCATTCCAGTTGGTCGTTTCTACACAAGGGTTTGAACTTGCATACAGAACATTTAACAGAAATGGCTGTTCAGTGTGACTCATTTGGTACAGGTAATCTCCTGTGACCGACATCTATGTTAATAGTAAAAGGAGAAAGCGGAGAGATTTCAATTAGTCCATTTCATTTTTCATTTCTCTTACTTATTGTGCGTGACTGTATGTGTTTGTGCTTGTCTGGCGTGAAAGTGCCTCGGTCACAGTGACCTAGACAATAGCAGGCAGAAATTGCTGAGCCAACTTGCAGCTCCCTGCGAACAGCAAAGCCATTTCACTCCTGTAGACCCCTTAATAGCTTTGGCTGATGTGGAGGTTGGAAAGACGGGGAAGAGCAGTTCTGTTCAGTGCCAAGACCAGGCCCAGAAAAGGGAGCTACTGTCATCATGGCTTTTGATTATAATGTAAAGCCCTCAAACTCGGAATTCTAAGACTAAGATGGTATTATAGAAGTTAGGGTGTACCAATCTATGATTCGATAAAAATATATAACATTTCTGCATTAAAATGTCTCAAAACTACTAGACCTATGTTATATATTTTGTAGAGTTGTTCCGATACCGATACCAGTATCGGAAATGCCGCCGATACTGCCTAAAATGCTGGTATCGGTATCGGCGAGTACACGTAAATTCTAGCCTCCGATCCCATGACGTCATTTATCTCCTGCGGAGAGTGAGGATTATAAAATGAATGTGTTTTAAAGTGTGATGCTGTTTGTCATTTTAACAGCAGATACACTTTCTTAAATTCCATTGACAGAGCGTGTGACGGGGAGCTCGGACGGGATGTGTTTTGCTTGCTGGTCTTATGATAGCATTAGCTGAAAAGCTAGCTAGTTGGAACAACATCCGCTTTAACGTTACATCAAATCAGATGATCGCCTGTCCTTTCTCCAGGACCTGACACTGTCCGTCTATCAACAATGATGCACCCACGGTGAATCGTATTTAAGTCAAGTAGCTGACTAACGTTATCAAATGTCAATGTGAAAACCTTGCAGGGAAGACGAGCTAGGTCAGCTAGCTTAGCTTGACAACGGTACCGTGGCTAAAGTTGGTGCTATTCATAATCCAGCAATAATGGCTGCAGACCTGCAAGCAAAGTACAGCAAGTTCCAAGTGCCAAAGGATAAGAGTCTGAGGCGGAGTCTCAAAAGAGAATGTTGAATATTTTGCATAGAAAATCACAACATGAACGTTACTACTAGCCAGAGCCTCTGCTACTAACAGACTGGGTAGCGAGTGCAACACCGTCTAACGTCCGTGCGGATCATTGGAGTAGGGTATATCTGCAGTGCCGCAGCCCCATACTCATTGATTAATGATACTAATACTAATATATACAATCACCTGTTGTTGAATAAATGCCATTACTTTCTAGTTATTACTAAAAAACTGTATATATAAAACAGTATCTGTAATTTTTTTTTCAAGTATAATTTATATAATATAGTTGTAACTGAGGGGTACAATTCCCTGACTGTATTGAGAGTATGGTATCATTAAACCACTACTTAGTTATGTACTTTAATTACTGGCCATACAGTACACGGTATATCTGGTGAACACCCACACAAGAATACGGCTTGACAAAGAAAGTTCTATTTGGTATTTATTATTAGAGCAGCAACGGTAGGTTACAGAATGAGAATTATGAATTGCGCTTGTAAGGCGAAGAACACTTAAGTAAGTCAAGAGCGTAAGTCCATGAGCATAATAAGATGGGTATAACTGACGCCACCTGTAGCATAAGAATTACATAAGGCACACTCGTAGTCAGCTGGAGATACTAAGGGGTTCCCTCCGGTTGTAAGCCAGCAGGGTAGAGGAATGTTCGGGAGCAAAAGTCTGGATCAACGAGGAATAACGAGGCTCCAGATACAGGAGCCAGTGCAGTAATCCTTTGGTCCGTAGACAAAGCAACAGCTATACTCCAGTATGCGCGACAGCATGGATGAAAGCTAGCCAGCCTCTGTGGTCCGAGAGGCGGGCTCGATGGTGCTCCTCACAGGGTAGATCCCACACAGCAGTGGGGTAGACGATTCTCTGCTCCAGCAGCCACAGTACCAAAGCAATATAATCCAGCCGGAAAAGGCTCTGCATTCGCCGGTGTAGGTTCTCCGGTGTACATATCCAACGGTTCTCGTCTAGGACTCCTCGGATGGCGGCACGAGTTTAGGCCGCCCAGCCTGGATAAGTGCACTAGCTAGGGTACGACGAACCGGGGGTAATGCTGGTCACTGTAGAACGGTAGCCGCACGATACACTATAGATAATAGACTATTACTTCACAATAGAATAAGTCGAACTCGACGATACAGCGTTAAACTCTGACACTTTAGCTATCTATTCGCACGCGGTTCTCAAGGCTCTATTTAGGGGCAAAGGGGCCCACTTCACGGCACGTTGTATCGTGGTGAAGGCTTCAACGTTTTGGTCAACTAACTGCTGTATCCACCTGCGACGTATTTATACGTAAGGTGAATAATCTAGTGCCAACCTCAGTTCTGTCTCGTATTACTGCGCAAACCTGGACATGTTGAGACATGCCTTGGCGGTGGCTTTGAACTTGCCATTGGGGGTATGGCCGTTGGCGCCTAGGGGTCGCTGTCCAATAGGAGAACGAATATTATGGTCTGGCCTGTACCTAGGTAAAGGGATATTCCGTGTATATATACAAAGAATATACAAGGGATATCAGACGATATACAAATATTATACAATATATCTCAAGTAATAAATATATATATTCGGTTTAATCTGACCCTTTGTAACAATAGTTATTATTTTTTTTTTATGTATGCACTGGTATCGGATCGGTATCGGCCGATACCCAAAGCTTAGGTATCGGAATCGGATCGGGAAGGAAAAAATGGTATCGGAACATCTCTAATATTTTGTTTAGTTGTGTACTTATTAATGTTAAAACCCTGAGAAATCCGTGAGTTCAAACAAGTTCAACATAAGTTCAACCTTCTCACTGCTACTGACTCTGGTTCCACTCCTATCTCTCCAGCAGGAAACAGTTTTTCACCATCACAACCTTTAGTTCCACCCTGGCCCCAGTCAACCAGTCAAGGCTCTGTGCTTGGCCCCATCCTCTTCATCATCTACATGCTACACCTTGGCCAGATTATCCGTCACCATGAGCCTCCACTCCTACACTGACAACAACACACAGCTGTATCTCACCACCAAACTATCTGCTCAGCTCTCCTCTTAATCCCTTGTCAACTGCCTACAAGAAATAAAACTCTGGAGGATGTTATTCCCCCCAACCTCTGGAACTCTTTCCTGGCTGAGATCCGCTCTGCCACATCCTTGGACTCCTTTAAGACAGCCCTGAAAACCCACTTGTTCACGAAGGCCTATGGCCTCTAGTCATCTCCCTGTCCTTTATTATTTTTTATTATTAGTTATCCTTGGGTTTCTTGAAAGGTGCTATATAAATCCAAGCTATTCTTGTTATTTTTAGAATGGTATGCGAAAAGTTCCACAGTTTTGACATGCAGATCTAGCTAGCAGACACCATTCCTTTTCACTCTGAACCTAAAGTACAATACTGTGCCCAGCACATGTGGGTTCATTTTGATAGTTCTATGCATAATTTTCAACAACAAACAACTCATTGTTTCAAGCATTTCAACCTCGCTCATCTTTTTTTATATACACCGTGGGAAGGGGGAAACGCAATTTAATTTCTCTGTATGTCTTGCACATTATGAGAAGCGACAATGAAGCTGACTTTGACTAATGTAAAGATATGCTAGCCTGCGACCAGCAACTTCCGACTATGGTCTGTGTGTACTACTGTCCAAGTCAGAGAAAAACGCTAAATGGTCAGAAGAACTGTCTGTTTTTACATCTTCATTTGGATAACATGATGGAAGAACAAGTTGGACATTCACCACACGGCCTGACCACCACGACATTCAATGATCCTTTTAACTAAGCTTCCAATAAAGACGGCCACAAAAAAGCTTTGCTTTGGAATTTCACAATGCCTTAACAATGCCAAAGAGCTTAGATGTTACCCTCATGTGGGGCAAACATGTGCAGAAAGAATATATTTAATCCAGAGAAACTGGATGAAGTGCTTGCATGGTTATTGGGCACAAATATTCTCCTATTGAACGGATTATCAAATGTTTACACCACCCCTCTCAACCTGAAAATTCTCAGTCTCTTCTGATTTAAGGTGGTTACATGAAGCATTTTCTATTCTGATCTGGCCATCATTCAGATTATTAGTGGAATGTTAGAGTCCATGTAAATGCAGCTATTGAGAGAGAGAGCGACTTCCCTCTTCTCCTCATACACACTTATCTGCCTTCCTTTGATGACATGAGGATTTATGACAGGGAGAGCTGCGCCCATCTAGCCTACCTCTTTACACACATGAATACCCCCCCATTTGACCTGTCCTGTAGGGGTTGGGAATCGCCAGAGATCTCGCGATACAATACTATCGCGATACTTGAGCTGCGATACGATAGTATCGCGATACTCGATATATCGCGAATATTGCGATATATTTTTTTTTTTAATCAATTTTTTTTTCTTTTTTTAACTGCAAAGTAAAACTGTCAACATGTTTATCTAATAAAATAAAGTTCAGTCTGTTCATCTCACTTCAATAATTTTTATTGCAGAAAATGGTATTTTCTCAAGCAGACAGATGTAAACACTGTAATCTGTGTTGCATGTACCTGACAAACTGAACTGTTTATATTAGTCATATTCCAACTTAACTGAATGCACATGTGTGTGTGTGGACTACTGTACTATTACAGGTATTGAAATGAACAATGCAACTTCCTTATACAAACATTAAAAAAAATATGAATAATTAAATATCGATACTTGGCGTCCCTGTATCGATACAGTATTGCCACGCAAAGTATCGCGATACTACTACGTATATCGATTTCCCCCCCACACCTACTGTCCTGTACTATGTTGACTGTCTGCAGAGTTGCTTTTTATTTTTAACACTGCCTCACACGCTACCTCACATGAAGTTACTTGGAAGCTGGCCAGGAACTACAATCCTCTATTACTGGCCAATGAGCAGGTTCAAACAATCAACCTTTCTAGCACACACTCACTTCTCTCCCCTCAAGACAAACTTTTTGAAGAAAAAGCAATAGATCATTTTAAATACCAAAAATGTTATTGGGTTGAATGATGCCTTTGGCATATGTTAAATCCTCATGAAACAAAGGCTTAGAAATACTGCTCATGTTTTTTTTTGGCAAAACCCCCCAACCTCCTAGCAATCTTCAGAAAAGACTTGCCTACCACCGCAGAGACCTGGGTTCAATTCCTGACAACGGTACGTCCGACTTGGTCGTCCTGACTCCTGGGGGAGATAGCGGGATCCTCCATGCACGTTACGCTCTCTCGGTTAAACCCCTAGCTGTCAGGTAAAAATAAGCGTCAGTGGTGACTGTCTACACCCTCCCCAGGCAGACAGTATGGTAGTGAAACAACCAGTGAATTGGCATAATGACAAAAAATGGGGGATGGGCGAAAAAGGTGAAAAGTAAAAAAAATCAAAAACGAAGTTCATGATATCAGTAGTGGAATTTGCCTGACCTGAGTGGAACTGAGGCACTTCAAAATCATTCCTCGATTGATTGATTGATTGATTGATTGATTGATTGATTGATTGATTGATTGAAAATGTTATTAACAGATTGCAGAATGGGTACAATACTGTATGGCTCAATACACACACTTGTTAACACATTGTGTGCCGGCCAGATATGACGAATTATCGCTTGTATGCCAGCACTTTTTTAATCAATGGGAGGACGAGCACATTTGCGAGCGATTAAACTATATCTTAAATTATGGCTATGGGTCTAATACACCCGTCACTTATCAATGACTTGCTTGCAGTCAACATGTACAAAACGGATTGTTTTTTCATCAGTACATTTCCGTTTTATACCGTTTTGAATACGAGTATAGTTTGAGATTTCTAGAAAGAAAAAAAGATTCCGCAGTAATAGCCATTTACTGGAATACACAAAACACGGAATTTTTCAAATAAACGCTAGATTATCGAGAGTATTTGTGTTCTTATGCACGATACAAATCATTTATTCGTGCCACGCTCAGCGCCTAATGCCACACACACACACACACACACGTTGTGAACACTGTGAAAAAAAACTCTAACCCAAAACTGGTAACATACAGTCCTTACCACAGATCAGATGTTCTGCAAAAAGATTAATCCAATTCCTGATCGCCATTCCAAATATCGATCGCGTTTATTGATCCAACGTTATACTCCGAAACACATAATCCATGCTGCTTCCAGTCCCCTCAATGAATGCAATAGTATCAGGTTGCATGCCCCAGAAGTAAAATGTGGACCGGAGTTTTTTTTTTCTGATGCAAGTCCCATCGACTTCAATCCAATGATGTGCAATACCATCCGGGAGACGATAGGGGGCGGTATTTGCCCTTTTCGAGCTCAGAGCTATTCCCAATGATAACGTCAGGCTGGATGGATGAAAAATGAATGGATATCACTAATAAAAGAAATAACGATAAAATAACGAGAGCTCGTTATTGGCACACAACGCATGGCGAGTTAGGACGAGCAATCTCGTTGTTGGCAACTTGGCACTCAAAGTGTTAAGGGGATGCAGACCAGAGAAATACTTTCGTCTTGTTTACATCAGGGAACCCCATTTTCAATCCATCATAACATATATGACATACATGACATACAGATAGACAGTACTGTTACATCCAGACATTTATAACATACCAGATCTACAAATATACAGTACTGTTTAAGAGTACAATGCCCGTCATATAGACCCTGGCGTTGGAAACTCTGATTAATAGACGGAGTTTCTAAAAAGAGTATACATTACAGTGTTTCCCCTGAAAAAATATTCAGCAGCAGTGTTGTGCCTCTAGGGGGGTACATTTTTATTTTCTTTTCTTTTACATTTTAAAGTTAAATGCATCAATCTGGTGCATTTTGAGAGCAAAATAAAGAGGCTAGATCTATGATGAAGTTTGTGCTCAAAACACAAAATCGACTAGACTGCAGTGCTTTCTCCCTGCAGCCTTTTCCTCATGTCAGTCTTTTACATTAAGCACAGCCCAAATGAAATGATAAAAATAAAAAGTTAAAATATTATAATTTTTTTAATAGTCTAGTTCAGGGGTGGCCAACCAGTCAGAGACTAAGAGCCACAAAAAAATTACTGTGGTACCACAAAGAGCCACACCATATACCAGCGTTTCTCAACCTTTTTTTTCAGTCACGGCACCCTTCATGTGTTTATAGGTCTCACCCTCTGGCCTCTGAAGTTGCTAATGTCTTTTTTATTTGGGCCTCACAGGGTTAAAAGTACCCTGTGAGACCCACGGTTGCAAAATTACAAAATCACTTTTAGCCATTTAAAAAAATAATGTTTATTTAAAAAATGTTAAAGGGGAACTATTTTACTATTTCTTTCACTATTTGGGCACTTTTACACAATTCCTGTGAGTCTATGGAACACCTAGGTTTTTTTCAAAAAAAATGCATTGTTTTGTATTTCTAATCAAGTACTAAAAACCACATTTTTCTACCTCAAGATCTTAAGCCGTTTTGAGGCTGGGCTCCAACCACTGTGTGGCCTGGTGCCAACTGCCACATCAACTGCCACATTATTATGCAGCTGAGAAATCTCTGACATCACAGATATGCACATTTTCAGATGACTCAGTTCAGTGAGGGTGAATATTGTGAGAGGAGAATTGGAAGAATTTGCCAATATGAGAATTAGAGACATATATCCTATTAATATAAGTCCACATAGCTAAGAAACAATGGTAAACACTGAAAAAAGCCATTTATAAGATAGTTCCCCTTTAAGCACATGTATAGTCAATTGGTCCTGTTGTTCAGCCTCACAATGCTATTTGATAGTAAATGTGTTTATATGTCCCACCCTCTGGCCTCTGAAGTTGCTAATTTCTTTTTAATTTGGGCCTCACAGGGTTAACCTCTTAAGCCCGAGATATACAGTAAAAGTGTATATTTTCAGCATTATGTTTGTTTACCAATTATTTTAACTGTTATTAGTGAAATATAAGATTATAGAAATCTCAGGGCATTGAGTCGGAAACCGGCGCATATTGACAGGAGGAAGTGGCACAGCCAAAAGTGAGTGTAGTCTTTTGAAGGAAGAGACTCAGGGCTTTCACATTTCGAAAAACTACCCTACCCAGCTCACACCAGCCCCTGTCAATCATCTGACTTCTGGATTTACTTTTTAATTTCTCTTATTTTTTGGGATTATCTCCCATAAACCTGAACGTTATTGCCATAAAACAGAACGCAGTTAGTTTCTCTACCTTTCTGTGAACGTCTTGCAAAAAACGGTGTTGCAATATGATGAAAAATGGTGGAGAAATTTACATTATAAAAAAGATGGCAGAATTCAGTACTGTATCTACAAAACCTTCTGTTTAATCATCTTCCCTTTATTCATTTGCTTAGATTTTTCAGGTCTGGTCAATTTTAGCATGGTGTTATTTACAGTCAAAGATAATTTTTTTTTTAAATAGAATTGATATTCTCCTTTGGTTCATTACAATTTACTCAAGCCTAGTAACAGACACACTATTTCTGACACTGATCCATATATGTCCCTAGATTCAGATACCAAGAACATGCAAATGGACCATTTAAAAAAAAAATGTAAATGTTTATTCTACGTCCTTATGGAATGAGTGACATAAAAAAAAAAAAAGTAAAAAAGATGGAAGAGCCGCACATTGACGGGCAAAGAGCCGCATGCGGCTCGCGAGCCGCGGGTTGGCCACCCCTGGTCTAGTTCATAGCAGCGGCGGTCCTAATTCAGCAGCGGCGATGCATATAGGGGAAACACTGCATTATATACATTTGAGACTGAGAGTATACGTTTGAGGGGGAAGAAACTACATTGGAGGAGGTTGGGTTGGTGGGGTGGGGTGGGGGGGTTGAGTAGGTGTAGGTGGGGCGGGGGGGGGGGGGGGGTGGGACTGTATTTTTTGCAGCCTCCCGTAGGTGCTCTTTGAGAGCGGTTTTGAAGGTGGGTAGTGATTCACATCCCTTTACAGCTGTGGGTAGGGCGTTCCACATTGATGTGGCATAATTGCGAAACTTGTTTAGTCCCTTGTTTGAGCCGAGTCTGGGTTTAACATGATTTGTGGACCTCCCTCTGGTGTTGTGGTATTCACTGACCTTTGGGAAGTATTTTGACATGAATGAATGAATGAAAACTTTATTTAACAGATTGCAGAATGGGTACAATACAGTACGGCTCAATACACAATTGTTAAGGGGATGCAGACCAGAGAAAGACGTTTGTTTTGTTTACATCAGGGTCCCCCATTTTCAATTCAGTGACATTTATAACATTCACAACATACATGACATTTATGACATAGTACTATATACCTGTATGTCATGCATGTCCCTGTTACATTTGTGACATATACGATATGCAAATATACTGTACTGTTACCCAGAGATCCTAACAGAAAATATATACATATGATGGGGAGGATACTGTACATTAGGAGGGGGTGGGGGGGGGGGGGGGGGGTTGGACATTTACGGTGGCCAGTTTCGAATGGCAGCCTCCCGTAGGTGCTCTTTAAGAGCGGTTTTGATTGTGGGTAGGGATTCACATTTTGGGTGCCGTCCTATCACAATTAAGCATTACATCACGCGCAGGAGTGGTTTGTGAACAATAAACCATGCCTAGGGGTGGTCGTTAGACCACCCTAGGCATGGTTTATTGTTCACAAATCACGACTGCAAGTGGTGTAAAGCTTTTATACAACTGCCACATTCATCCAACCTTATTGCTATACAATAAACATACATTAATCGAAGATTTATTGAAAAAACCATCCGCCAGAAAAAGTAGTTCCCACAACTACAAAAAAGACAATTTGCCTCCATGTGGAAGCAGCTCGGAAGTGCATCCAACCAACTAACACATCCAACTGTGTATTATTGGAATGATTGATTGAACATTTTATTACCAGATGCAGAATGGGTACAATACAGTACGGCTCAATACACACAATTGTTAAGGGGATGCAGACCTACTTTCTATAGAACTTCATTCTTAGATGCTTCTATAGAAAGTAGGTACAACAAATTAAAAAGTTTTCTTTGCCCTATAGGAAAAAAAAGTTTTCTTCGCCCTATTTTTTTATTTATTTTTTTAGCCTAAACTTAACCAGTTGGAAACCAGGCGTACAGTAATAAAATTAGCAATCAACCAATCAATCAATTCAATAGACCATGCTCACTTAAAACAGCGCAGCACTCAGCTGCTCCTCTCTGTCTGACTTTCCCCCGCTGTTGCAGACAGGAGTGTGTGTGTGTGAATGTGAATGTGTACATGTGTGTGTGTGGGGGTGGGGGTGGGGGTGTGTGTGGGTGGGTGGAGACTAGAGCCAGCGCTGCAGTCAGAGGGAAGGAAAAAGAAATTGAAAAAGAAATTGCAAATTAATCAATCAATCAATCCGCGATTTTTCTTTTGTTACACTATGATTCATGACCCATAGATTACACAATCCAACATTGTGTAAGAGACTAAGACATTCGCCGTGACAGAATCGCTTGATATTTAGTCGTTTAGTCGTTATCAACATATCCATTTGTTAAAGATTATTGTCCGCCATCTTGTGATCCGGCGGAGTGATGTGATGTGATTCGGTTGTGGGCGGGTCCTGGGCCAGCAGCGTGGAATTGTGAAGAATAAACACGTGTAAAATGACTTTCAACCAATCAGAATCGAGAAATTTGCATGCCGTTGTATAACTAAATGTACATGGGTACCTTAGTGGTGTAGTGTATCTTGTAGACCAGGCCCATTACAAGTTGCTGTACTAGTCTGTCGTCTACTCTAAGCCATCCTAGGTTGTCAAAGTGGGCAGGGGTGAGGTGGGTTTTAGGAGTGAGGTTAAGCAGTAGTCTTGTGATGTTTGTAATCTTGTTTTTAGTGCCTTTGAGGTGCTATGACTACATCGTTTGATTTGTACACAAGTCTAGGAGACGTGTGTAATCTGGTTTATGCATGTTTTCATATTTAGATGTGTAGCTCAAAGATGAGAAGGTGGTTACTTACCTCATGGACTACTAGCTAGCTAATTCACAGACTGACGTTACTTCTGGAGCTTTGCAACAGGCAATTCGGTCTGTCTCTCCTCGACTCCCGACTCAGTCAAAGGCTGCGAGGAATTGAGAGAACTGTCTTCTGTTGCCCTCAGGGAGCGAAATTAACTTTTTGACTCACCGGCCAGTGGCGGGTAGATGGGAAGAATCTACCCGCCAAGCATATTTCTTACCTGCCAAATTTTTTTTGATAAAAAAAAATATATATATATATTTTATATAATTTTTTTTTAAATAAAATATATATTATATAATCATACTTGTAGTTGTATTATCTGCGAGACATCGCCACCACGCAATAAGTCAAAATGCTCGCTATCTGCAAACAGCTCCACTGTCTGTGTGTATACTCGAGTAGCCTCCAGCTCCAGCAAGGATTCTCCGGCGCTGCAGCTAGACCCTATATTCAGCTAGACCCTACATTCAGCATGCAAGGATTCTCCGGCGATGCAGCTGGACCCTATTGGTATAATGTTACGGTTCTTTGGTCAAATCACATTCAACATGCCCTCAGCTAGAATACGCATTGAATCAATGTTATAAGACATTGATATCAGGAGCTATCTGTAGCTACTGCTAGCCCGCTAGATAACGTTAAGACAATTTAGTTTACTGGGACATATAGATCTAACGTGAGCTAGCTAACGTGAGCTAGCTAACGTGAGCTAGCTAACGTCAGCTAGCTAACGTGAGCTAGCTAACGTGAGCTAGCTAACGACTCGAGGGAACGGAGGTATTATGCACTCGAGTCGACTATTGCTGGAGCATTTGTTGATATCAGCAGCTATCAGTAGCTAGCCAGCTAGATACCGTTAGACAATGCCTCATCATGTATTAAACTAAAAGTGAATAGTTGACTGGGTCATTGTTTAAACAGTAACGGTAGCTCATGGAGGTCCGCTCTTCTAGACTAGAGCAGACTTGCCTCTGTGTTGATACGAGCAGAAGCCCTTAGCCAATAGTATCCCGCTGCAGGGCTGGGCGGATATGACTCGTTGCCACGTTTTTTTCAAAATAAGAGTATCATACGAACCGAATGTTGCTAACTGCCGGAGCCATCGATATTATGACTGGAGATGCGCTTGGGGCGGAAATGAGACCCGCACAGATTTTCAAAATAAGAGTATCGTTATGAACTTGATTGATTGATTACACGCCACACGGCGGGCAGACCTCTCAGTGGGAGGCGCCAAACGTAAAAACTGAGCGCCAATGGCCGGTGGCGGGCTCTAAATTCGCCCCCTGGTTGCCCTATTTTGTTTGATTCCTGGACAATGCAGTGGTTTGTCAAGACATTTTTGGTGAGTGAGATTAACATAGCCGTTCTCAGTAGCTAACCTTTGATTACATAGCACCAGCTAATATTATGCACGAAGAGTACACATAATGGTAGCAGCGAACTTCACCTAAACTACCACCAGTTCGCTTCTATTATTGCTCTTATCTTGTTCTCTCTGGTGTGATTAGCAGTATTGTGGTGACTGGACACTAAGCAATTATACCAATGTTTGGTTTAAATTAGATCACATCTTTAGCTTTAGCAATATGATGCTTCAGCATGATGTTATCGAGTTCCATTCCACTTTGAATGCCAGTTTTCAGCCATATTTGCTAGCTAGATCTCTGATGTGACTTTGGTGTTAGTAATATCATTTTACTAGCCATTTTTGTATACATTTCACTTTTTTTTGATGATTAGTTGATATCTCAGTTTTGTTTTGGAATTTCTGAGGAGTTGTATAGCCATTGGTTTTCCTTATGGCCTTGTCCAGAGAAAAGAAGGCATTTCCTTCTCAATGTGTTGACTGGTGGAGGTAATGGTGAGCTCCCTCTGCAATCTCACAGCAACTCCATGTTTTCTGTTTAATCCCCTTTCTACTTCCTGTGATGCAGGCCTGAATGTTGTCATTGCATTCCACTTAGTCAAAGTCAGGCCTAATTGATATGATAAATGAATGGCAGATTTCTGTGTTGTTCTTTTACAAGTGAAACTAATCCATACAGGAATGATCTGGCTGTCTCGGTTTGCTCCGCAAGCTTCTCCAGCTGCAACTGAATGATATGTATTTTCCCTCTTCCTGTGAGTCAAATTCATTGTCAAGTTGGCACTGCCTAATCATGTGCTGGCTTCCTTTGTCAGAGAGAGAATAATAATTTCCTCAACCTGCTTATTGGACAGGACACGGATACAAGGAGAACACATGGTTTTGGGTGTTGGACAAGACCCACTGGCTCAAAGCCCACTCATAAATAACAACAGTGCAAGGCTCTTGCCGCTCTTCCCAGCCTGCCTTTAGTGGAGGCTATTACGTTTTCTCTGTTTTGTGCTGAGACTGTGGCTCAGAAAGTGGGTGCTTGATTGATTTCTTCAGCACCCATATTTTGTTAACATGAATAATCTATTTCCTTGCCGTGTCTTGTCCCTAGGGATATCACTGGCTTCAGCACTGCTTTTGCTTTGACACTGTATGGTGACAAATATAGGCCTAAATGTAATGTAAATTCAATAACTTAACTTTCATACAAATATCCATGAAACCAAAGATAGGCCTATATTAATACATATTATTACATGGTGTTTTAACATTCGCCGAAATGCTTGATTGTGATTGGTCAATAGCGCTCGGTGATTATTGCTCGGCAGAGGTCCGTTATCGAGTAATAACGGACCTCTGCCGAGCAATAATGACCGCTGTGCGCAGCTGTAGCAATCAAGCCCACTGACGCACACTGCATCAGTGCAGTCATGAAAGCTGCTCAGCATATGCACAGCTGCACTCAGTCATCAGTGCAATCAGACCACAGACCTGCCGGCGATGACAGCGCGGAGCGACAGACAGAACTCCGTCTGCATTTGATCTTGTCTTGTCGATGGTGTAAAATGAATTAGGTATATTGTTAGTAAGTTAGCCATGTAATAAGCGGGATAATGTATAGCCTATACTCGATAATTGTCGCAAAATAATTGACCTTCACTACGTTTAAAACACCTCGGCGAGGCGTCTCGGTGTTCTAAACTCTGTGTCGGTCAATTATTTTGCGACAATGACCTCGTAGCTATACATTATCCCTTATATAGCTAGGGAATAGCCTGAATAGAATAGGGCCAACTTTGAACCTACATCATGATTTGCACAAGTCAGTCTTACTGGTAATGATGTGAATGGCGTGCGTTGAGTCTAGTGATGCACCGATGTGAAAATTGTGGCCGATACCGATAACCGATATTAATATTGCTGTTCTGGCCGATACCGATATTTACCGATGTCGATATCTCTGTATAGAAAACACTTTTTTATGATAATCAAATAAAGAGCTATTTTCCAAAACGCATAATTTTTTTACTTTTGTAACTTATTTTCAGAAATGACTGATATTTTGAAACTATTTAAGGCCAAAACATGTAAAAAGGAAAAAAAAAGATTAAAAAAAAAAAAAAAAATGATTTTTTTTTTTTTTTTTTTTTTTTTTTTTTAATATCGGCCCTATCTTGATATCGGTCCGATACCGATGTGTAAAAAAACGGCCATATCGGCCGATATTATATCGGCGGCCGATATATCGTGCATCACTAGTTGAGTCTCCCATAAATGTTCCCGCCCGTCTTCCTCTTTGGGTCTGGCTCTTGTGTCTTGAGCCACTGTCACTTCCATTCCAATCACTCTTGCATATAACTCTTTGACATACGTACATAGGTTGTGCAGAAACGCCTTTCCCAAACGTATCTCCTTAACAGTAGAAAGACTCCCTACTCCACAGATGTAACTCGCTCTCTCTCTCAGACCTGACAAATGACAGCATCTTGTTTGTGATTAGAATAGTTTGGTTTGGTTTAACAACCATTTAGGAGAATCTGATATGTTGGACTATAAAATTGCTTACTACTGTAGCAAACGTTCTCCCATTCACCTGTCCTGCTTTCCCTGCTATTACTGCTATCATCCTGTTACTAAAGTACACTATTATTTTGCCAGTTTTTATCCTCTTTCCTCTTGTGAAGTGTGTAGGGCAGGCTGCCCCAATTTCCTGGTCGACCAATAGTCATCTCAAGCCATTAGTCCACTAGTCGTCACATGTTTATGATATTAGAAGATAGATGAAGACGAAATTAAACTGAGCAAAAAGTTATTCAGTTCAAAATTAAATACAAAAGATCGATTCTAGAAAGGTACAGTAACAAATATGGTTTGAACCCTAGGGCATAAAAAATAATATTGTTTGGTTCCTGTTGGTTGTCAGTTAAGGCCATGGGTAGGTAGGGAATTTATTTTATTTTTTATTTAATTTTTTCCCACGGCGACTATGGATAAGGAATTTCTTTATTTAATTAAAATGTTCACGACAACATGGATGCATGTACTCTGCCAGCATGTTTAATATCCATAATACTAAAGGTTTGACTAAGATTTTTATGAAACTTTATTGGAAAAAAAAATATATATATTTTTTTTATATATATATTTTTTTAAACTAATAAAATAAATTGTGTCGCACCTAAATCGGCAGGGTCGGTCGGCAACCGGAACCAAACAATTTTTTCTTTTAGGCCTAGGCTACTTAGCCTAGATTAGCTCACAACAAGTATCTAACTATCTAACTAACAATCTAAAAAAAAAATTATAATCTAACCCTGACTAGGGCTGCAACGATTAGTCGACATAATCGACGACGTCGATTATAAAAAAATCGTCGAAGAGAAATTGTTGCGTCGATTAGTCATTAAAAAAAAAAATTATTTAATTTTTTTTTTTTTTTTTTTTTGTGCACTACCTATCTTTGTGAGAGTGGCTTCTCAGGGTTCCAGACAACATCATAACATGATGATCCCATAGCAAATTTTGGACATTGAAAACATTGTTCCCCTGCAGGAGATGATGATCAGACTAGACACACAATACATTACACACGCACTCCTCTCACTCACACACAGCGATCAGAGTAAGACACACACATACACACTCCTCTCACTCACACACAGTGATCAGAGTAAGACACACACACATACACACTCCTCTCACTCACACACAGCGATCAGAGTAAGACACACACACATTCACACTCCTCTCTCTCACACACAGCGATCAGAGTAAGACACACACACATTCACACTCCTCTCACTCACACACAGCGATCAGAGTAAGACACAGACACATTCACACTCCTCTTACTCACACACAGCGATCAGAGTAAGACACATACACAAATTACACAGTACACACCTCTCACTCACACACAGCGATCAGAGTAAGACACACACACAAATTACACAGTACACACACTCCTCTCACTCACACAGCGATCAGAGTAAGACACACACACATACACACACACACGGACTCCTCTCACACACAGCAAACAAAAGTTATTTAAAGTACACTTCCACTTTAATTTGTATTATTTAATTTATTTATCTTGTTATGAGTGATTGCTGTATTGTTCTTCAAATACATTTTCATTTAAAGTGGCTTAAAGATCCAAATTCAAAAGTTTCATGAGTCATTATTTTAATTTGCTATGGGATCATCATGTTATGATGTTGTTGTTTGGTCCTGACAAGAGTCTCAAAGTCTGGGGTGATGGTAGACAAGCAACTCTGAGGTCATGCTCAATGTCCAATCTGTTCCTCTGCTCTGTCTTCAGCTGGACCAGAGCTGAGAAGCCACTTTCACAAAGATAGGTAATTAAAAAAATATATATATATATATATATATATATTTTTTTTTTGGTTTACATTGGTTTTCGATTAGTCGACTAATCGAAAAAATAATCGGCAGATTAGTCGACTACCAAATTAGTCATTAGTTGCAGCCCTAACCCTGACTAACCTTACTGTCATGCACTTGTCCTAATAAACTAACATACACTGTAACACGCAACACTTTGATGAGCATTGTTACTCAGCTGATAGAGTTGTACCCTTCTTGCTGTCTTGTCGTACAGAACTTGTAAGTCGCTTTGGATAAAAGCGTCAGCTAAATGACTAAATGTAAATGTAAACTATCGTGCCGTGTAAACATGAATGTCTGTCCCTGACTGACTGCTGACTGAGTGTTGCGTGTCACCACTCACTTCCTGTGTCCATCATTTCAAATGAAAAGACCTCTAGTGTTTCATACACGGTCCAGTCATATACATATACTGACCTAATTTTGACAAGACTCAACTCCGGAATGTTTCGTGTGGTCGACTATTTTGTGGCATTAATGAATTCAAGATTCAAGATTATTTATTGTCATGTGCACAGTTAAACTGACAGTTTGCTGTACAATGAAAATCTTAGTTTGCTAGTCCGCCCTATCACACCAAATCACACAGATCAGATCACACAATACTATGCGTTCTAGCCTGAGCTTCACTACTCTCATATCCAAAGCTACAGGGTTTGAGTGAGAGAAATTTGGTTGGTTATTAGCTGACCATAATTTTATAATCCCATCAATAACATGGGCAATGAGGGCAATTCTGACTGTAGCCTTGTTCAGCAACTTTTCTGTTGTAGCTTGAATTATGCTGGAATTGCACCAATGACTTTTCTGTTGTAGCATACAGAACACTGAAATCGCCTTGTCTGTATAGTGTAGCTAACAGTACAGTATAGTTTAGTCATTCAGGATGAAAGTAGAGGGCAGAAACCAGGGTCTGGCAGAGATTAGAGGATCCCCTCTGCAAAGAGAGGATTATCAGAGTCAACAGGCCCACATTGTGATGAAGAAGAGAGAAGAGAGCCACCGCAGCTCATCTGGGTCCATTCATCTTCTCTGGCTGCACCGCAGAGTAACAGCAGCCCACCTATCCACAGACCAACACTGCATCAGTTCCCTCAGCATTGGATTAATCATACTGACTTTACCAGAGCTGATCTATACTTCACAAGCAGCTCTCCTCCCTTTTTCTCTTCTGGAGCTGTGCTTCAGGCCGCATGCTTATCTCTATGATGAAGCATGTCATCTCCTACACAAGGAAAAACAAGAAGAGCTTTGCAGGCTTTTACATTCACTTGAAAATCATGGTAATAATATGTTCAAATTCAGAGAACATGTTAAAACGGAGAACTGTTTCTGAACACATTATAACTACATACTGTTGCTGAATACATGGTAGAGCTGTGTTTGTCATTGCCAGTCACCCCTTGATGTTTTAAAAATAAGCCACACCTCTACGAATAGCTTATCACTAATCTTGGCAGCATGCCGTTGCTTAGGCATTGCATAAGCCCTTATCAGTGATGAAAGTAGAGATGTCTATTTATCTCTGAATATTAAGTAATTTTGCTTTGATTTCTGACATGTTACTTATCACATGGCTGCTCCAGTTATTACTGAGCATTTGACTTACATATTTAATATCGCTGTTGCCTCTGCTAAGCTTCCTCTTGAGTTAGTGTTAGTTAGTCGGTTAGTGTACTCCCACTACATAAGCGCGGTGAAAGAGTTAATTTAGATAACTATACACATTGCACCAAAATAATACGAAAACACCCAGCCTAATCATGACATTGATGTTAATCTCACACATGTCCCAAAACTGTAAGCTGTCTTTTCAAATTCTAAATCAAATTAAATTGATTTTGAGAGCAGCTCACAGAAATTATGAACATTTAGAATATCAAGGCCTTAGTGCAGTGTTTTTCAAAGTGGGGGGCGTGCCCCCCAGGGGGGGCGCAGAGGCATGACAGGGGGGGGGGGGGGCCTTGAGATTTATAAAAAAAAAAAAAAAAAAAAAAAAAAAATCTTTTTTGGATTACAGAAAATTATCACTAAAGTGCTATCTGTTGCAGCTGCACTGTTCTCCATGAAAATACCATTTCTCAAAATCTGAAAATCATTATTTAATAAAACACAGAAAAGGATCACCAAGTTACTCTGGATAAAAAAAACCTTTACAGACAACATTGAGACAAAGCTTCCTGACACATCTCCATCCAAACTCTTGGAAGAACTCTTTGAAAATATTTTGGTCCGCCAAAGGGGGGCCTGACAGAAAAAGTTTGAGAAGCACTGCCTTAGTTAGTGATTAGGCAGTCCTAGAAAGGTATAGGCTATGTAAAGACCTTTTATATATTATTTTCATGTCACTGAGCTGTATTTGTTCTTATTCTTAATATTAAATCCATTGTGTATTTCTGTACATTGTGGTCCCTAAACCGTTACGGAATTATGTAAATTGGGTAAACTCAAGTTCAACTGATATAATTACATTTTCAATTTTTTTATTAGAGGGGTTTGCAAATGTTGCTCATGATATGGTAAAAGGTAGGGCTGACCTTCAAAGAAAATTGGAATTCGAAGCTTCGCGGCCGAGATTCAATTTTAATTCGAAGCTTCGAGATAAAAAAAATAAAATAAAAAAATAAATATATATTTTTAAATTTACATTTTTTAATTTTTAATGTTGTGGGACTTGTAGAGCACTTTGTTCAACTTTGTCAGTGCTGTAAATTTTAATGAAACACGTAGTTTGCTTTCATGAAATATTGTAAGCCGTCATTTGAGGCTTTATAAAAGCAGCACAATGAACACAAATCTGTCAGTGCCGAGTCCGACCTCATCTTAAATAACAAACAGCCTTGCTTGTTGTAATTAACAAAGAGAGGCAGAGTTGATTTTGCACACACAAAAAATAGTATATATAATTTTTTTTTTTTTTTTTTTTTTTTTTTTTTATATATTCAATTTCTTTTTTCATATTCTAATCCCATGCCCATCGAATGAAGCTTCGAAGTATTCAAGACAGCCCTAGTAAAAGGTTTAGCCTGTTTCTATCTGCAAATAACCCCTATATTTCCATTTGATTCCCGTTAATTCCCTATATTCTTGTTAATTCCTACATATATGATATTTCCCATACACATTTTCCACCTTTTGAGTTTGAATATTCCCAAAATCTTGCCACCCTTGTCATTTAGTTTCTTACAAAACTAAAAAAACATTAACTCTGCTGCTTTTCCAATCATGCTGACATTTGAAATGTGTCCTACTGATCCTACTGATTGTACAGTATGTATTATTTAGGTAAATAATTAGCCATAATTAGGCAACTCTCGTTTCTGCCATCTACCCGGTAACATGTTGATCTTAAATGTCATTAAAAGTTATAATCGTGCATGATGCTTAGAAGCCTCCACAATGGACTTGTAATTAAACAATGTGCACTTTCAGCTTTACTATGAGGGTATTTACATCCACATCAGGTGAACAGTGTAGGAATTACAACAGTTTCTACATGTGCACCCGCACCACCCCCCCCCCCCCCCCCCCCTCCCCCCCTTTTAAAGGACCAAAAGCAATTAATCATAACCAAACTAACAATCATAAATCAAATTGTCACTTTTAATATTTGGCTTGCAAATCCTTTGCAGTCAATAACGGCTTGAAAACTGGAACCCATAGACATCACCAGACGCTGGGTGTTGTCCCTGGTGATGCTCTGCTAGGCCTCTACTGCAACTTTAGTCAGTTCCTGCTTTTTCTTGGGGGCATTTTCCCTTCAGTTATGTCTTCAGCAAGTGAAATGCATGCTCAATTGGATTCAGGTCAGGTGATTGACTTGGCCATTGCATAACATTCCACTGCTTTGCCTTGGTCTCATCTGTCCATAGGATGTTGTTCCAGAACTGTACAGGCTTTTTTAGATGTATTTTGGCAAACTCTAATCTTGTTTTGGGGCTCATCAACAGTTAATTTGGCCACAGCACACCTAATGTTTTTGCTATCTCTGATGGGACTTTTCAGCCTAATGATGGCTTGCTTCACTGATAATGACGGCTCTTTGGACCTCATATTGAGAGTTGACGGCAACAGATTCTGATTCAGTATACAGAGCCAAAATTATTAAAATTGTGTTGATGTCCAAATATTTATGGACCTGACTGTATATCAGCAAACATTGTCTGGTGATAGTGTTTTTTTTATTGATTGCATTGGTCCGATGAGCAAAACTGGGTCGATGTGAACAACTGCTGATTGTTTTTCCGTCTAGGCATAACAAAAAATATTGTTTGTTTCCTGTTGGTTTTTATTTTATTCTTTCCCACTTTATTTAATTAAAATGTTCACAACAACATGGATGCATGTACTCTGCCAGCATGTTTAATATCCATAATACTAAAGGTTTGACTAAGATTTCTATGAAACTTTATAAAAAAAAAGAAAAGGGATTTTTATTTTTTATTTTATTTTTTTAGAACTCATAAAATATATTGGGTCGCACCTAAATCGGCAGGGTCGGTCGGCAACCGGAAACAAAGCATTATTTTAGGCCCTAGCTGTTGTTGTCGTGCATCCCTACAAACAAGAAGGAAAAAGAGTGACATGATCATAGACCATATACAGTAGACATGTTTTCCGTTGCTCTGAGTCTTCAGGATCTCCTGCAGCTATTACAAAAATGAACGAGATTTTATACTGAAAGGAGAGAAAAGAACATCTGCTACTTCGCCTCATTCAGTGATCAAGTTAGACAAAGGGGTGAATTGGTGAATTGTAATCAGAAGAGCTTGGAAAACAACAATCTCCAAACACAGACTCCTATGTAAGATGCAATATTAAAGGCACTAGTAGTACCTTTAGAGTTTAACCATCTAAATGCAGAATGATGGGTACACAGACAGGACGTTGCTTTACATTAACTGGATGGTTGTTAAAGGTGCTATAGATAACATGTTTATGTAGAGTAATAATACAAAATATATACATCCACAGAAATGTAGAAAGGTGCAGAATAAAATGATTGTTTTTCCTCCCAAAATATTATTTGATTTATCCAGACTGATCAAACCATGTGATTCCCCCCCCCCCCCCCCCCCACAAACAGAAGATTTGATCCAAGACCAGAGACGCTGAGATTCCACACGACAACACCATTATCTAAGATGTACAAAGACTACAGATCAGGCAGAGTTCCAGGTAAGACGTGTGTGTGTGCATGTGCGCGTGTGCATGCGTATAAATCCATAGCACCAGTCCCGTGTCTTTTACAACAGGTGGAGTGTTCAGATTCCACACCACAAAGGATTTACTGGCAACATTTCTGCTTCAAACCTGATAAGAGGTGCCATTGTCCCCTAGACTCAGAGGAGGTATTTCCTCCAATCTGTGAAGAGTTGCTTCTCGTTTGTCACAACCCCTGGAGCTGCGTTGCTCTCTCTCACTGCTGGAACATCGTCTCAAGGGCTTTATTTGACTTTCAATGTCTTTGTGTGCTGCACGTTTACTTTGGTTTAGTGTCTGAGCACACGTCAGAAACGACTATGCCGTATTTCTTTGTTTCTGGCAGTCAATGCCTCTGATTTAAGCCGGGTTCAGCTCATCTAAGCTTACTGTTATGATTCACACAGCGCTCCGAGACATGGAGAGAGCAGCTGCAAATGCATCCCTCCCTTGCGTCTCAAACCCCACATGAAAGTCAAGAAGAATCATCTCCTCTGGCAAACGTCAATTTATCTTAAACCATTTAGAGACCGGAATTGGAGAGCAAAATCTGTGAGTGCACTGTATATAAGCACTTACTGGCTTATACAGGTAAATGGAAGTGTGTTATATAGTATTATGGGTGCCCATTATTTCCCTTGCACTCCAGAGCCTAATGTATCAAACCAATCACAGGCTTTCTTTTGCCACCAGAATGGAATCTAAACAGTATAAGAAACTGAAGGAGCATTTATGGGAGAGGGAATGAAAGGGGAGCATTTCTTGCTGGGTTTTGGTGATGAGTGTCTTTTTGTGTTAGGTCTGCAGGTTGGTCAGGTGGTAATGAATGTTCAGTATTAAGCACATCACTCTGCAGGTTGGTTCTATCTCTTTCTATCTCTGTTTCTCTCTTTCTATCTCTCTTTCTTCCTCCCATTTGACTTACCTGCTCTCCCTCTCTTATCCTCCTCTTACCCCCCCTCTCTTAGAGCCATATGAAATCCGCGATCACGGAATCGCGGACGGAATCGCGGAATTGAGCAATAAAAATGGAATCAACTGTAAAAAAAATAAAAAAAAAAATAAAAAATTATATATATATATTATGTTGTGGGACTTGTACAGCACTTTGTTCAACTTTGTCAGTGCTGTAAAGTTTAAACCTTTTTAAATCTTAGACAAACAAAACACTTTGCTTTCATGAAATATTTTAAGCCGTCATTTGAGGCTTTATAAAAGCAGCACAATGAACACAAATCTGTCGAGTCCGACCTCATCTTAAATAACAAACAGCATTGCTTGTTGTAATTAACAAAGAGAGGCAGAGTTGATTTTGCAAAAAAATATATATATATCATTTATATTTCTATATTTTTTAATAATACAATTTTATTTTCATATTCGAATCCCATGCGAAGCTTCGACGTATTTAAGACAGCCCTATTAAATGGACTGTTATATCTTATTAAATTGTGGACATTTATTAATTCCCACTTATTAGACACTATTTCTGATGGTAAAATGAGCGTACAAAGCAAAATACAGAATTCTGAAATATTAAAACGGAAAAAACGGAATTTGTAAAAAAATAAAATGGAATTTGGAAAAAAATAAAACTGATTTCATATGGCTCTACCCTCTCTCCCCCCCTCTATTCTTTCTCTCTCTCCCTGGTCTATCTTTCAGATTATTTATCTGGTATACTTGCCTGCAGCAGTTGGAAGGTCCATCCAGCATTTCTCCATATGGTAGCTTTGGGCTCTTTCAAATAGCCTCTTGTCAGTTTGTGACATTATCAAATCAGTTCTCTCTCTGTCTCTCTCTCTGTCTCTCTCTCTGTCTCTCACTCACTCACTCACTCACTCACTCACTCACTCACTCACTCACTCACTCACTCACTCACTCACTCACTCACTCACTCACTCACTCACTCACTCACTCACTCACTCACTCACTCACTCACTCACTCACTCACTCACTCACTCACTCACTCACTCACTCACTCACTCACTCACTCACTCACTCACTCACTCACTCACTCACTCACTCACTCACTCACTCACTCACTCACTCACTCACTCACTCACTCACTCACTCACTCACTCACTCACTCACTCACTCACTCACTCACTCACTCACTCACTCACTCACTCACTCACTCACTCACTCACTCACTCACTCACTCACTCACTCACTCACTCACTCACTCACTCACTCACTCACTCACTCACTCACTCACTCACTCACTCACTCACTCACTCACTCACTCACTCACTCACTCACTCACTCACTCACTCACTCACTCACTCACTCACTCACTCACTCACTCACTCACTCACTCACTCACTCACTCACTCTCTGCCCTGACTGAGAAGTATGTCCTCTCTATGCAGCCTCAAACAGCTCAGACTTAATTAAAGCAGAGGGAGGGAAAGTGTGAAGTTCAGGGCTGCTAACCACTCTGTAAATGTGGTATCTGGGGAGGAGGGCAGGGCTGCACCTGAAATGCCTCCATGCTTTCATCTCAAGTTATGACTGGCATGGAATGTTGGGAAATGAGAAGAAGTGATGCTAATGGATCTGAAGTGTTCTGTTCGTGACGACGGTGAAATGAGCCGACTGGGCTGTAGGGATGAAGTGGGATTCAACAGGTGCTTCGGGACTCTGGTGTCTTGGTTGGATCTAGTTGCTATCGTATTGTTTTGTACTGTACAGAAACTGAACCTGAGAGTGGTCAACGCTGAGGCTGTGGCCTTGTGTTAATGTTGAGTAGGCACCAGAGTGTATCTGATGATCATCTGGACTAGGGCTGATGTGATCGAATTCAGAATTGGAACACTGCAGATGACTCTTGCCCCACTAACAATTTAGTAATCCGCTTTCCAGAGTCCCTGAATCATGTTTAAAGCAGTGTGCCTTGTATTCCAACAGATGGCATTCTTGCCTGGCTGCTAAACCGCACGTTGGAACTACTGCCATAGGGTTATGTAGAGAGAGCGCAATGAAAAATGGAGGAAGCTAGCGAGCCGAGCTGTGCTGCTGAACGGATCGTCTCAACACCAAGATTTTTGGGGGGATTGATCAACAAAATATCAAAATAAGGAGCAGTACCAGGAAACTGGTTGCAATAGTGTGGCTCGGATGGCTATAGGCCACACACTCAGAATAGACCAGGCTAGAATACCAAAGGAAGCATTAAGATGGACATCACCTGGAAAGCGAAAGCCTGGATGGCCAAAGAACACCTGGCGTAGAGCAGTTAAAGGGGAGCAATAAGATACAGAGAGTAGCTAAAGACCGGGCTGAAGGCGGTCAAATCATCAACATATCAGGAAGAAGAGTAAGTAAGTCACGGGTTACGTTTTTTCTGGCTGCTCCTGAGTCTCTAGCAGCTATAGGAAGTTCTCAAGTTTCTTTAATAGTTGTCATACAGAAGTACAGAATACTTTCATACAAAATGCTTCTTACTGTTACGCTCCAGAGACTGTGCTAGACAAGATAGTATCAAATAACATAGTATAGCATGTAAATTAGAAGTAGAAAATGAGGTCACAGTGTTCAGTATAGACATATGTACAATGTTCGATGCAGAATAGACGTAACTGAGTTACCATATAATATACAATACTATGCAGTGTACTAATATACAATACTATATAGTGCAAAGCAGAAATGGGATGAGGTACAATTTAGGTACAATTTACAGTAAGGTGTACGAGTTGTAGTGCAATCCTTTATCAATATAAAGTGTGGGGAGTGGGTGCTACAGTGTGTTTGTTTAAAGTGAGTGTGTGCTATAAAGTGTGGGGAGTGGGTGCTACAGTGTGTTTGTTTAAAGTGAGTGTGTGCGTGTGGATGTGTGTGCTATGTGCGTTTGATGGTTGTTGTGTAGTGTTCATTGTTCGTTGAGCAGCCTGATGGCCTGGGGATAGAAGCTTCTTCTGAGTCTTTCTGTGCTCGCCTTGAGACTCCGGTATCGCTTGCCTGACCGCAGCAGTTCAAAGAGGCAGTTGTTCGGGTGACTGGAGTCTTTAATGATTCTCTTCGCCTTGCCCCTGCAGTGCCTGCACCGCTTGTTGTAAATGTTCTGGAGGGTGGGGAGCCCCCCTCCAATTGTGCGTTCGGCTGAACGTGTCACTCTTTGTAGTCTGCTTCGGTCTTGTGCAGTGCTATTCCCAAACCAGGAGGTGATGTTGCCAGTCAGGATGCTCTCTATTGTGCATGAGTAGAAGTTCTTAAGGATCTTCTGACTGACTTGGAACTTCCTTAGGCGCCTGAGGAAGTAGAGGCGTTGTCGTGCCTTCTTCACAACACTGTCAATGTGTGTGGTCCATGTAAAGTCCTCGGATATGTAGGCTCCGAGGTACTTAAAGCTGTTCACTCTCTCTACCGGTGCCCCCGTCGATGCTGAGGGGGCTGTAGTCCTTGACCCCCGACCTCCTGAAGTCCACAATCATCTCCTTTGTTTTGCTGACGTTCAGGGAGAGGCTGTTTTCCTGGCACCATCATGCCAGTACCTTGACCTCTTCCAGGTAGGCCCTCTCGTCGTTGGCAGAGATCAGGCCCACCACCACTGTGTCGTCAGCAAATTTGATGATTGTGTTGCTACTCCGCTGAGCCACACAGTCGTGTGTGTACAGGGAGTAGAGGAGGGGACTCAGAACACAGCCCTGGGGGGCCCCTATGTTGAGGGTGATGGATGAGGAGGTGCAGTTGCCTGCTCTCACCACCTGGGGTCTCCCCGTCAGGAAGTCCAAGACCCACTGGCAGAGGTCATAGTTCAAGCCCAGGTCCCTGAGCTTGGCTATGAGTTTGGAGGGGACTATGGTATTGAATGCCGAGCTGTAGTCGATGAATAGCATTCTCACATAGTTCCCCTTCCTCTTGTCCAGGTGTGATGCTGCTGTGTGCAGCACATGGGCTATGGCGTCCTCCGTGGACCTGTTGGGGCGGTATGCAAATTGCAGGGGGTCCATGTTGATGGGGAGGGAGGAGCAGATGTAGCCCTTTACTAGCTTCTCAAAGCACTTCATGGCTATGGAGGTGAGAGCTACAGGGCGGTAGTCGTTGAGGCAAGCAGGCTTTGAATTTGAATGGACTGTTAATAGAGATCGCTCCTAGCTTTGTCTGTGGTTCATGCAGCTGTGTTCCCGTTAGCATTGCAGATCAGGTCACCCGACGTCACCAGTGTCAGTGCATTCTCTGAATCATCCGGTCATTAGGGTTAGCAATTTGGCTTTTAAAAATTGGAATGTTAACAAAACATAAAATCTTTTAGTGAAACGCAATTTTTCCATTAACCCCACATGCTTTATCAAGGACAAAATGACTGGCAAACTGGCTCCCGGGGTTTGATGTCAGAACGTGTGATAGGGCTGTAATGGAGGATTCTGAGTACATAACAGTTGAGTATAATTCAAACATGTTCAAACTTGATTTGGGGAGAAAAGGTGACAGATTGCCAGTGACTATAACTAGCTAACGTGCCTTGGATTTCCACTTGCTTTCATGGACCACATCTGTACATAATGGGGTCACGGCGGCATTTTAATGTCAATTTTACCTCTTTTGTGGATCAAACGAACACATTTCCTTTTTTCGCTTATCATTGCTATTGATGAGGTTTATGATGATGGGGAGTCTGTGGAGTTAAGGTTTCTACTTCTACGAATCTTAAAAGTTGCTCTGCACTCTGTGAAACCCACTTCCACCAGTATGATGTCGAATGGATACTCTTGCGACAGACTGGCCTCTTTTTGGATTTAGCCAGTTGTTAAATTGTACAACACTGCTGTTATGAAGAGTCAAGAGTCAAGAATCAAGAGTTTTATTTGTCACGGCATACGAGTATACAATGAAATGTGGGTGGTCTTGCCTGCAACGATGTGCATAATACAATAGTAATAACATATAATAGAATCCAATAGAACAACATTGTGCAATAAAACAAGTAAACGGAGTAGGGCATATCGGTATATGTACATAAGTTATTTACAGAGCATGGTAGGACATGCTAGGTCCTGTGGTAGTGCAATACACTGTTAGCTACGGATGAGGCACTGGGTCTGTACATAACATGCTATATTATACAATCTCAAGTTATACTAAAGTGACCTTTCCTTAGTGGCCATAAGTGTGGGCGTGTGCAGCATGAGTGTGTGCTTGCTCATGTTAAAGTGGCTGCTAGTGTGTGAGCGTGTACAGTGTGTGTGTCGTGTGTGTGCTCATGTGTGCTTGTGTGTGGAGAGTTCAGTGTTCAAGGCTCTGATGGCCTGGGGGAAGAAGTAGGGCTGGGCGATATGGAAAAAAATCATATCGCGATAACGATATGATAATGTTATCATATTTCTCGATATCGATAATTATCGAATTGTTATAAGTATATAAATATATATTTTTTTTTTTTTTTTTTTTTATAAACATGTATGTTTATTTTGCAGCAATTCTTTGTCATTGCCGCCATCTTTAGTGTTACATCCCCTCACACTCCAGTTCTCAGGCTGCAGCTGGTTTAAAAGCGAAAGTAAACCGGCTTCTCTGCTGGCTGTGGCTCCAGGGGAGTTGAACAGTTCTGGCTCTGCTAGTTTATTTTCAATCTTTTGGTGCTTTTTTGGTGGACAAACCACCGCACATGTGCACCGTGACTCGTGACTGGAGTCTAGTTCTGCTAGCACACATAGCCTACTGTGTACAGACGGTTTCAAACTGTATTTTAAATTAGAAAGCAAACAAAATAAATGGACAAGAGAAAAATAAATCTCAATTTGGTCAGTATTGTCATTTGGACAAGCAAAGCCATTACTTTAAGTTGCAGGCAAGAAAGACAAGTCTGTCCACTGTCTCTGGTTTTAAAACTGCCCTGCAGGGCTGTACGCTAAGCTTTTTCACTAGGGGCACACTTGCCCCTAAATGAGAAATTTAGGGGCAAAGAATATTTTTTAGGGGCAAATTTTTAAATAACTATTTTACCATTATAGTAGGGCTGGGCGATATGGCCTCTAAATGATATCACGATATTTTTTTGCCATATCACGATGCATATCGCGATATTTTTACATTTCCTCTAAAGCACTTAAAAATGCTTGATTTAACCCTTTGATGCATACAGTCACGCCAATAAGATGATTATAATAAGTCCCTGCAACATATGTTTGCATTATTAAACCATGAAGATGCTTTAAAAAATAATTTAATTAAAATGTACTAAGAGTAGTCTACTGACACACTAATAAAAAGAATTATTTACATCTAAGACTATTTATATAAAAACTCTTGGGTGCCTTTTTTTTGCACAGTACTGTGTTTTCTATCCACTTTAGCCAAACACACACGCATGTATATATATATACACACACACTACTGTGAGATAATAATTACACACAAAGGGATAATGGCTTATAGCAGACTTAATGATTTTAGAATATTTCAGATAATGAAATTAAATGTTTATCATCAACTATCCAGTTAGTATTTATACTGTCTGTAACGTTTGGCTACTTTAAATCATTGAATGTAGAGAGAGAGCGAGAGAGGGGGGACCCTCTCAGGGGGACCCTGATGGAAACAAGACAAACGTCTTTCTCAGGTCTGCATCCCCTTAACAATTGTGTGTATTGAGCCGTACTGTATTGTACCCATTCTGCAATCTGTTAAATAAAGTTTTCATTCATTCATTCAGAGAGAGGGGGAGAGAACGAACGAGAGAGCCAGCCCCCCCCCTCGGGTTTTGTTCTAGGTTCGCGGTTTGATCGTCTAAGCTGCCGTAGGTGATGACGTCACACTCAAATGTAAACAGGAAGAGTCTAACACACAGAGATGGAAAGTGGATGATATACAGAAATGAATAGCCAATAAATATGAAGTTATGTTTAAACTTCTGTTGTCAAGCGTTGTCAATATAACTCACCCCCTTTCCTCACAAATGGAACTAGTGTTGTGGAGTCCGCTTTGACCGCTTTTCCGCCGTCCCCCGTAACGTTAGCCTATAGCTCCGCCATCCATGCTACAGTCGGGACCACTACACTGACGTTAGCCAATAGCTCCGCAGTCCCTGCTACACTCGGGACCACTACACTAACGTTAGCCTATAGCTCCGCCGTCCCTGCTACAGTCGAGACCACTACACTAACGTTACACAGACAGTCAGCCAGTCTATCAGAGTGAGTGCTCAGTCAATTTTTCCCCGCTGATCATACCCGAGTGCTCAGCTCGCGTGAGTGGCTTCATCACACGCCTTGGATAATTTAGGAGTGAAATGCGAATGCAAGGGTTGAAATCACTACTCGCAAGCCCGCCCCCAAATATTATTTACCAATCGCAACGGCCAATTAAAGGGGCAATTTGCGACGAGCTCGTCGCACTGTACAGCCCCGCCCTGTTGCAGGTCAAAAAAAAAAAAAAACGATTTTTCGATTTTTTTTTAATTTCGATATTCGATATCGATTATTAAAATATATCGCGATATTTATCGTTATCGTTATATCGCCCAGCCCTGGGAAGAAGCTGAGCCGAAGTCTCTCTGTCCTAGTAGCTGGTGTTCGCAGGCGTCTGCCTGACCTCAGCAGCAGGGTTCGAAATTAACGGGGGCTCGGGGCAAAATGCCCTTGAAAATGGACAAAATGCCCTCGAAAATCAGTTAAGGGGGGCAGAAAATGCCCCCGACAGTTTACTAATTATATATATAATTATATATATGATCTACAGTGCGAGCATTTCCCTTGTATTTGCCCCTAATAATATGTGTGTGCGCGACCCGGAAAAATCATTTACTCGAGACGAGTGACGATTACAAAACAGCTCCGCTGTTAATAGTCCCACATTACACAAGGCGCATAAACGTCCAATCACAGTAGCGCCCGAAAACAAAGTCACGGTACCGGCTTAGGCAAGTTATACATTCAGAATCAGACAACGCAAAAAAATCAGCCAGCCATGAAGCCCATTCATTTTTATTTTGAGCAAAAGAGAGACGAGGAGAAAGAGGAATCCGGCTGACATGGTTTTTTGAAGTGATATTCGCACGTGTTTTTGCGGGTCCAGTCCCCACGGTATGTTGACAGAATTCGCAAAACACCTTATCGACTGAAGCATAAAAGTCATTAGGATACTGCTCTGCTCTGAATTTAGGGCTTAGTGGGGAATTTCTTCCGACGTTAACGTTAACGACGCACCGAAGCAGCTAGACGCTTGGACATTTCTCCGTGTTGTGTGTAACACGCAGCGGTCCCCGCCTCCCTAGCTCCTTGCAACAAACGTTCCACCCAAAAACGGAATTTCTATTTCATAATGAATTAAATAATTGTATAAAGAATTTTCAATGTTCTGTCATCTAATAATATATTCCATTACCTTTCCTATCTGTATCAAAGTCAAAATGTTGGTATCATAACAACACTACAACATACAAAAGCAGCTTGACAACCGATATCCTTTGCGTTTGATTGATTGAAAACTTTATTAACAGATTGCAGAATGGGTACAATACAGTACAGCTCAATACACACAATTGTTAAGGGGATGCAGACCAGAGAAAGACTTTCGTCTTGTTTACATCAGGGTCCCCCATTTTCAATTCATAGTGTGCACACGCACAGTATAATATGCATGTGATAAATAGTTAATAAACTCTGTGTTACTTGAACAATTTTCACTGTGCTCCTAAATTTCTTTGTGTGCTCCTAAATTTTTATTTAGATTTTATTTATTAACATTTTATTTAGGAGCACATGTGCTCTTTGGGGAAAAGGTTAGCGTAGAGCCCTATATATGGAGACATTAACATTACATTATCAAACATAGGGACGAAGACTGTAAAAAAAAGTGTCAACAATGTTTTATAATCCTTATGTTAATTATCATACAAATTCAGTGCCCCCGAAATACAAAAAAAGCCCCCGAAAATCAATTAAGGGGGGCAAAAAAAGCCCTTGAAAAAAAATGTTAATTTCTAACCCTGCTCAGCAGCATGAACAGGCTGTTGTTGGGGTGGTGAGGGTCTTTCATTATTCTGCAGGCTCTGGATTTGCACCTCTTGTTGTATAGAACCTGCAGGGGTGGTAGTGCAATACCCGTGGTACGCTCGGCTGAGCGCACCACTCTCTGTACTGCCTTCTTGTCCTGTGCCGTGCTGTTTCCATACCAGGCAGTGATGTTTCCAGTCAAGATGCTCTCTACAGCTCCGGAGTAGAAGGACTGGAGTATCTTCCCAGATACTCTGAACTTCCTTAACTGTCTCAGGTGGTAGAGGCGCTACTTCGCCTTTTTTACGACTGAGTCTGTGTGTTGTCCATGTCAGATCCTCTGAGATGTGGACCCCCAGGTACTTAAAGCTGCTCACCCTGTCCACGGTAGCCCCGTTTATCCTCAGTGGTGTGTGTGTCTCCTGCTGTCCTCTCCTATAATTAGGGATGGGTACCGAATTCGGTACTTTTGAGGTACCGAACCGAAACACGTCGGTAGTATCGATTCAAGTGAGATACCGGGGGAAAAATGTCAACGTTCACAACACGCACAATATATGCTTACCTAGGATTTGACTTGATTCAACAACAAAGCAGTCGGAGCAATGGCAAGCCGAAAACTGTCGAAATTGTAGTTATTTGAAGTTTGGATAATTTTTTTCACGACTGAGGTAGGTAAATAAAAAATTTTGAGACTAAAGTACCGAAAAAAGGTACCGTTGGGTACCGGTATCGATTCACAGCTACCGGTACCGTATCGGTTCAAATGTGAAAGGTACCCATCCCTACCTATAATCCACAATCAGCTCCTTGGTTTTACCAATGTTCAGGAGCAGGCTGTTGTCCTGGCACCAGCGTTCCAGTACGGTAGTACCTCAACCTCCTCCCGGTAGGCCTTCTCGTCGTTGTCCGAGATCAGCCCCACCACCACTGTGTCGTCCACAAACTTCACTATGCATGCCGCTTTCTCAGGAAAGGTTCCTGAACTCTATGGACCGTCTTAAGCCCTTCTCCCTCATCTAACTAGGAAGAAACCAGTCAGTGCACTGGACCGGTTGTATAGGTGTGCAGGGTTTTCCCCAGGATTTTCAAACAAGATGAGTTGTAATTAGGGTGGTCCGGAGGGGGTGCCCCCTCATCCGGGAGGCAAAAGAAATTGCAATAAATTAAAGCGATTTGCTTTCATTTCCTCCCACTAAAAACACAATTTAATTTCAATAAAATAGCAAACCCGTAGGTGGCTGGGTGGCGCAGCGGACATTGCGCTCGTCACCAACGCAAGAGACACCGGGTTCGACTCCGGCTGTCGGTGCTGCCTCCGGCTTGGGCCAGCCGTCATACTAACTCAATTGGCAGAGTTAGAAGGTGGAAGTCGATGGGTGGTAATCTGGACGTTGTGGACAGCAACTCCTACAGGTCGGTTGGGGACGCCTGCACAGCAGAGACAGGAAATGGCGGGGGTAGTGTGAGCCTCCCACACGTTACACCTCGCCAATGAGAGTCCACGCTGGCAGGTGAAAAGATGTGACAGGCTGCCTCCTCGTGTACCGGAGGGGACACGTGATGCAAGGCTTCTATCCTCCCTACAACCGGCCAGTGGGGGGCTCATGCGAGCAACGTTCAAGACAGGGGAGGGAAGAATTGGCACAATGGAATTGGGATGGGAGAAAAATAGAAAGAGGAGAAAGTGGATAAAAAGATTATAATAATAATAGCAAACCCAAGGGTAATTTCCAAATAAATTATTTATTTAAGTACAGTCTATATGGTTGCACAATAGTTTAACATTGAACACACACACACACACACAGTGGAACAGAGGACAGAGCAATCACGTATTAGACAATGATGCATCTTTCTATGCTGGCCCCAAACCTTCACTGCAAAGAAAAACTACCGGAAATCTCACAATAGGATGATCTGAATAATGGAATATCGCTCAACTCTAACCTCAAACTTAAGTAGGGAGAAGGAAAAATTATGTATAATCAGCAAGACAAAGGTAGATGGAGGTCAAAGATAACCCAAAGAAGTCAAAAGACACGTTTTCCGATTGTGAGCTGAGAATCATCTTCTGGCTGCCTTTCCCTCCACAGAGGCCAGAGTTAATGAAGCACCATCAACCTTTCAGATGTGACATTTTCCACTCCTATCTGAACTAGAATCACACCATCAAGATGGATGATGCGAAATACCATAGCAGTCCTTTAAATTAACTTATTTTGCAGAATCCTAATGTGAATCCAAATGATTTTTACTTGCCAATGCAAGGAATACACAGGAATTTGCCTGTGGGTTAACTGCTGTTCTACAGTCTGTGGGAAACCCACTGCCATCAGGGAAACTTCAGAGGCAGCGTGGCCTCTTTTGGGATTCAGGATGCATCTAATTTACACAACATCAAGGCTCCCAGCAGCCTCCTCTCGACCCACATTTTTTTAATGCACCTGGAGGACAAAATATCTTGGCCATAACACTTTGGAGGCCAAACCCGAGATAGTCCGGGTTAACTCGCCATGCTCTCTCCAATCTCCGGTTTTAATCGATATTTCTTTTATTAGCGATATCCATTAATTTTTCATCCATCCAGCCTGACGTTATCATTGGGAATGGGTCTAAGCTCGCAAAGGGCAAATACTGCCACCTATCATCTCCCGGATGGTATTGCACATCATTGGATTGGCTGGGACTGTGCATCAAAAAAAAAAGTCTGTTCCAGGTTTTACTTCTTGGTCATGCAGTATCGTTATAACGGATGGACTGGGGACACTCGGAGCAGCGTGGATTATGTGTTTTGGATATATAACGTTGGATCAATAAACGCGATCAATATTTGTAATGGCGATCAGGAATGGGATTAATCTTTTTGCATGACATCAGATGTGAGGTAAGGACTTTATGTTACGAATCTTGGGTTAATCAGATGTTCCTTTCACCGCCATAGAGCGTGTGTGTGTGTGTGTGTGTGAGGTTCGCGCCGACCAAAGTACGGAGAAGCGATTTTTCAGACCCCGCTTCTCTTTGTGCATGAGGACACATATAATATCGATAATATAGCGTTTATTTGAAAACTATTCATAAATCAAGCGACAAATGGCACAATTCCAAAGGAAATACATTTAAGCTCGATTTGCTGGAGTTTATTGAGATGAGACGGAACGCCCTAGAAATATATTGATATTCATCACGGTATGAAATGTATGTATGAAAAAATTATCTGTTTCGTGCATGTTGACTGGAAGCAACTCATTGACGATCACTGTTATTTAGATCTATTGCTATTATATTTGATATGTTTTAAAGGAAATTTGCTTATTTGCCATCTACCCTGGAATTAGACAAGAAGATACATACCTTTTTCTTCTGTGCATGCAGTAGGAGTAGGAAGACGTTGGGAACTACAGTAGGCTAATGGAGGAACCTACTTCCAGTGACTGACGCTAGGCTAACGGTGCGCGTCTTCCTACTCCTACTGCATGCACAGAGAAGAAAAAGGTATGTATCTTAACACTCCAACATTTTGGGAACCCTGGAGTTAGACAAGAAGATACATACCTTTTTCTTCTGTGCATGCAGTAGGAGTAGGAAGACGTTGGGAACTACAGTAGGCTAATGGAGGAACCTACTTCCAGTGACTGACGCTAATGCACAGAGAAGAAAAAGGGTATGTATCTTCTTGTCTAACTCCAGGGTAGATGCCAAATAAGCTAATTTCCCAAAATGTTGGAGTTTTCCTTTAAGCACTCGCAAATAAGTCCTATCCTCCATTGGATAAAGCACTGGCACCGAAGGTCCATCAGCAGAGGGCACTGTTGGCCCCCTCCTCCCCCTTCCTTCAACCAGGAATACTGGGCCAATGTAGAGCTTAGTTAATGAGGTGTGGTTCTGATGAGTGGGGGAGTCACCTCAACCTTCTCTGTCTGGTTGATCATCTGCTAATCTTCAGCCAGGAAAAACGCGTGTTGGGTTAAGTAGGGAGAAGGAGTGTAATGAGAAAGAGAAAGGTAGATGGAGGTCAAAGATAACCCAAAGAAGTCAAAAGACACGTTTTCCCATCCTGAGCTGAGAATCATCTGCTGGCTGCCTTTCCCTCCACAGAGGCCAGTAGAGTTAATGAAACACCATCAACCTTTCAGATGTGACATTTTCCCCTCTTGTCTGAACAAGAACCGCACCATCAAGATGGATGATACCAGATACCATAGCAATCTTTTAAACCGGCTGCTTCTCTGTTGAGTAGACCCTTAGAATATCACCGGCCTAATGAAGGAGATAGCTTCACTCTGAAGGTCTCACAGAGCAGCTAGCTGACGCCTCCGTTTGATTGGAGAGGGCGTGTGTTAGTATAGCACACTGCACTATTATTACCCAGACAACCTAATGAGCGTGAGCTATGTACATTTTTGATTGTTTGGTGCCAAAGAACAGAACACAAACCTCATGTGCATATTACATTGACCATGAAACAACTTCTTTAGATATTTGCAAATTAGAGACTATGTAATCAATCAAACTTTATTACAGAAAAACACATATACTAAATTGCATGCAAACACAATAAAAGATCAAGGTGACTAATGTGTCCACAGTTGGGATTGGTAGCGTGTAGTGTTTTTTATGAGATGAACTCACTTTCAGACTTATTAAGACGGCAAATAAATGTATACATAAGATTTGTTAAAACGGCTTGGAAGGTTTTGACTCCTGCAGCCACAAAGATTTCATTTGCACTAGATCATCTAGGTCTCTTAATAGGTAATCTAGGTAATATTAGCATGGCATCATTTTAAGCTACTTGAAGCTACTTTTCTGTAGTTTGATCACAAAGTGTGCAGTATAGAGTGGTATACAATATGCTCTGAATAGAGACCTCTTCACTCCATCTGCATGCATCATGTGGTGGTCTCTATAAACATCATCATTCATTCTGTAATAAATTGCCCAAGACATTTTACCTTATTACAAACAAGACTAACAAGATTATTATCAGACAATTCTGAAGTCAGGAAATGTAATCTGAATGGTTGATGGTGTTTCATTAACTCTACCAGTCTCTGTGGAAGGAAAGACCGCCAGCAATTGATTCTCAGCTCAGGAAGGGGAAAGTTGTCTTGTCTTCTTTCAGCTATGTAAGAAAACACCTGCACCATTTCGAGACTTTACAAGGTTTCATTCTTGATGAATGCATTCGTTTCTCATCACACTCAGAGAAACGAATATCTTATATGACACCTTGCAATCCATCAGCCAAGTAGATTCCACTTAAATAAAAGAGAGGAAATGGAGGAAGGTCGTGAGCATTGAGATCTTGGGACAGGCTGTGGGAGGTTTGCAGCACATCCATTGATGTTCTAATAATGCAAGGCACTGTCTAATCGGATTTGAAATTCTTTATTCTAAGGAGCGGTTGCTTTTGATGCATTGAAAAAATATCTTTGTAGTGAGGCCAACACACGCAACCTATCGACTCATTCGACCCCTCGCAGCCACTCTCCAATGTGGCATCATATTTGCGCCTTTTCTCCCCTCTTTCCCCAGAAGACGTATTCTGGAAAGCCGAAGGCACGTTATACATCATTTTTAGGGATGCTCGATATTGGCTTTTTTACCGATACCGATATTGTCCAACTCTTAATTTCCGATACCGATATCAACCGATACCGATATATGCAGGGTTTCCCCCCCCCAAAAAACTGAATAATTTCAGGTAATTAACATTACATATGTCTTGTTGTGGAATTAACATAACATTATGCATACTTTTGACAATAAATAAAAATTGAATTTGTTCTTACTTGCTTGCCTGGGTAAATAAAGGTTATAGAAATGTAAAAAAAAAACGATACCGATATTTTCCGATATCAGAATTGAATGCCAATATCGGCCGATAATATCGGTAGGCCGATAATATCGGACATCCCTAATAATTGTTATAAGAGATTTGCAGAACATTATATAGTTTTTGTGCATAGATCACTATATGTATCAATTTATAATACCAGTTTCACATTAGCGTTTCACATTAGCAGTTTCCTGGATGACAGTGTGGCCAGCTGGACAATTAGTGACCATGATGAGTTTGCAGGATTTGTTGCGTCACACAGGTGGCTCTGATTTTGAACAAGTACAGAGAAGCTCGTACCCCCCCTAGTGGAAGAATGTGAAAGGGGTGCTCTGGTGACGAGTTGTACACAAATAACAATCTGTATAGTGAAAACCAGGGCTAACCTGCACCAATGGAAAAACTACTCTACTGAGTCCAATAATGCCTCCCACAGTTATGTGTGTGCATGTGTGACATGTACTGTATGAGTACATATGACCCCCTTGCAGGGCTCCAGACTAACTTTTTACATTGGTTGCACCAGTGCGCCTACGTTTTTCATTTAGGTGCACTCAAAAATTGTCACTGTGCCTTTTGCCGCTGCAATAATAAATTTTAATCGTTACCTTTACCGTTACCTTTTTTTTCAGTTCCGATACACATTAGTAATTTCTAGGGCTGTCTTAAATACTTCGAAGCTTCGAAGCTTTGTTCGATGGCACAAGCTTAGAACATAAAAAATAAAAAAAATAATATATATATATTTTTAATAAAAAAAAATTTATATATTTTTTTGCCTCCAAAATCTTGCGCCTCCATTCCAATGAAACGAAAGTAAGCGGCGCCTTCCCGCCTCCATTCCAATAAAACGAAAGTAAGCGGCGCCTCGACTCCACCTCTCTACAACAAGTGGAGATTATCTGTGTTGAAAACAACAAGGACATGTGCAGCAGACATGTCGACGAAGAAGCGAAGCAATGCCGTTTGTTATTTAAGACTGTCGGACAGATTTGTGTTCATTGTGCTGCTTTTTTAAAGTGTCCCGACCCATATAAAAATATGTATTAATAAAACGTGCTTAATTAAGTCGAATTCTGCCTTTGTCTCCATCAACTACATATAAATATTTATATAATTGTTTGCTTGATAGACGAAGGTTGCAACATAATTATGTAATGTCATGTCGTTGGCTGTGAGAGCAGCCCCACTGCACCCAGGCAGCACAGCCGAGTGAAACCTTGTTGGCTGCGTCACAGTCACGAAAGGGGCTACTTAATTAATTAATCCAATCCACTTTATTTATAGAGCACATTAGGGCTGCACGATTTTGGGAAATCTAATTGCGATTTTTCTCACAGATATTGCGATTGTGATTACATTTGCGATTATAATTTAAAAAAAATTAAGCAGCCCCACAGAGGTTTATTGTAAAATGTGGCTTGCATCTGTCCTACGCGGTGGGTCTTTTCGGTACACCGAGCCTGAACATTTTTCTTTTTACCTGGGAATCGATACCGGTACCCAACGGTACCTTTTTTTTCTGTACTTTACTCTCCCTCTCTGAAGTCTACTTCACAACACACAATCTAAAACCCCTTACCTCCCTCTCCCAAACCGATCTTGTATCTCAATGGGACTTCCTGGTTAAATAATGTAAAAAAAAAAAAAAAAAAAAGATTTATTGCAGGCCTGGCGATTTGATAATTGCATCATTCCAAATCGTGATTTTGATTAAAAATCGATTAATCGTGCAGCCCTAGAGCACATTTAAAAACAACAAAGTTTACCAAAGTGATGTACAAGTCCCACAACATAAGATAAAAAAATTTAAATATATAAAAAAATATATATATAATAAAAAAAGAAATCTCTCTCGAAGCTTCGAATTATAATCGAAGCTCGGCCCCGACGCTTCGATTGCCAAAAAAAGCTTCGAAGGTCAGCCCTAGTAATTTCTTAAGATGTTATGTAAATGATTGTAAACAGGATTAAGACGGGTACAAGCACCGCAACATTTTTCTTTACAGAAAAACTACCTACAGTTCTCTTCAATATTTTTTTTTTATTCTCTTTTTTCCCCCCTTTTCTTTTTCCGTTTTTCTCCCATCCCAATGTTAGTCGTTATGCCAATTCCCAATCCCCTTCCTGGTCGCTGCGCACTCTACCCCCTACCGTCGGTCTGGGAGGGTGGAGACTATCACATGCTTCCTCCGACACATGTGTAGCCAGCCCACCGCTTTTTTCACCCGGCAGCGCGGACTCTCACTGGGAGAGTGTAACGTGTGGAAGGTCACACTACCTCTCGCAGATCCTTCCCTTGCTGTGCAGGTGCCCCGAACGAACTGTAGGAGTCTCTGTTTACAACGACCAGGGCCCACCCATGCCGGCTTCCCACCCGCTAACACTTCCAATTGTGTTAGTATGGACGGTCTGCCAAGCCGGAGGCACCGCAGCCGGATTCGATCCCACTGGCTCTGTGGTGGTAGACAGACGCTTAGTCCGCTGCGCTACCCGGCCACCCCAGTTCTCTTCATTTTAATTCAATTACGAGCTTGTAGCTACTAAGTGAACTTGTGGTGTCACTCAATGAGGAGTGGGTGTGGTTTCAGGTTTCACAGTTGCACATGGCTATTTTGTTTACCCAGTCATTCAGCGAATAAGAATGTCAGAGTGATGATCAGAGCCAATCAAAGGCAGAGCGGAGCGGGTCTTTGCAGAATGCACTTGGCCACCGGGGAAAAAGACACTACATATACACACACAAACAGACAGACCCGCTGGAATGTGAGGTGCACCGGTCCGACAAGGGAAAATATTCAGTCGCACTGCACTGGAGAACTGCCTCTCCCTGAACGTCAGCAAAACAAAAGAGATGATTGTGGACTTCAGGAGGTCGGGGGTCAAGGACTACAGCCCCCTCAGCATCGACGGGGCACCGGTTGAGAGAGTGAACAGTTTCAAGTACCTCGGAGCCCACATATCCGAGGACTTGACATGGACCACACACATTGACAGTGTTGTGAAGAAGGCACGACAACGCCTCTACTTCCTCAGGCGCCTAAGGAAGTTCCAAGTCAGTCAGAAGATCCTTAGGAACTTCTACTCATGTACAATAGAGAGCATCCTGACCGGCAACATCACCTCCTGGTTTGGGAATAGCACTGCACAAGACCGTAGCAGACTACAAAGAGTGACACGTTCAGCCGAACGCACAATTGGAGGGGGGCTTCCCACCCTCCAGAACATTTACAACAAGCGGTGCAAGGGGAAGGCTAAGAGAATTATTAAGGACTCGAGCCACCCGAACAACTGCCTCTTTGAACTGCTGCGGTCAGGCAAGCGATACCGGAGTCTTAAGGCGAGCACAGAAAGACTCAGAAGAAGCTTCTATCCCCAGGCCATCAGGCTGCTAAACGAACAATAATCGCTAAACGAACAATAATCACTATGCAACAACCATCAAATGCACACAGCACACACACCCACACGCACACACTCACTCAAACAAACAACACACTGCAGCACCCACTCTCCACACTTTAGATCACACAAACACACTTACACTTTATATTTATTGATAAAGGATTTGCACTACAACTCGTACACCTACTGTGAATTGTACCTAAATTGCACCTCGTCCCATTTCTCCATTTCTGCCTTGCACTATATAGTATTGTATATTAGTACACTGCACAGTATTGTATATTGTATGGTAACTACGTCTATTCTGCATCGAACATTGTACATATGTCTAAACTGAACACTGACCTCTTTTTTTTTTTACTTCTAATTTTACTATGTTTTTATTTCATACTTATCTTGTCTTGCACAGTCTCTGGAGCGCAACAGTAAGAAGCATTTTGTACAAAAGTATTCTGTACTTCTGTATGACAACTATTAAAGAAACTTGAAACTTGAAACACTGATTTTTAGGTGCACAGTGCGACCAAAACAGTCGCACTCTGGAGCCCTGCCCCCTTGTGCCCTGGGTTGATTAGCTGCACCTGCCAAGACACAAAAGGCCAAAAACGCATGTAAAAAAAACATGAATGACGCAAAAAGAAAACATGGGATTGTGTATGAAACATGGCAGTGAGAAGATTGTAGCAGCAGTGGTTAAAACGAGCTACACACTCTAGGTTCTGAACACCATTAATTTATATGTGGCAAATTGTCCTTGAAAAAGTCTTAATAATTCCCACACCATGCACAGATCAGAAGTAATAGCGCACCATCCCCGGTTAAACCACTAAATTTGAGGTATACCGTATGACCCTTGACTGTGGTGCCAAAACTCTGGGAGGAGTAAAATGTTGTACGTTGTCTTTCTTTTTTCTTTTTTAATTTCTCTTTTTCTTTTTTGTTCCTTATTTTTTCAATTGTCTTTTTTTCTATTGTTGGGTGTATGTTTTATGTTGAAGAAAAAACTAAACAAAGAAAAATATGTAAAAGAATTTAATAATAATAATAATAATAATCAAATAACAAGAAGAATCTTTGAATTCAAAGCAAAGATTTGTTGCCCGGCCCCCTTTGAAAACACAGCTTTGCATGCTGGATTAGAGGAAGAGGACCTGCTACAGGGGTCTGCATCGCGAGGCCTTTGTTATAATGCATTACAGCTGTGATGTCCCTGAATGTTAATTTTACTGTGAGGTGTACTTTGCATTCATTATACAGTAATTGCATTTGAATAATGCTTGCAATATTTTCCCGGTAACTAAACAAAGGCTTCGCAGGAGGCTGCATCAGAAGTGGACCACGTGTTCTTCAGACTGGTATCTCCTTCTACAGGGATCTGTACATTTACTGATCCCATACCCCTTCACAAGCGGAGAAAATGTTCCAGCAATAAATAGGCTACTTTGATTCAGGGACACACAAATTTAATAAGAGCACTCACTGGCTTTTCTTCATGTCTATTGGATGACAAAGTTAGTTGTAATTTAGCCTGGGAGCCATTTAGTTTATTTATGACCTCTTCTGGTTAAAACATGAACATTGAAAGGGCCAAATTATCATTAAGAAAAAAACAAGAGGTAGACAAACATTGTCCCCCAGGAACACACGAATTTAAGAAGAGCACGCATTGGCTTTTCTTAATTTCTATTGGATCATGACAAAGATAATTAAATTTGGCCTGGGAACCATTTCGTTTATGACCTTTTCTTGTGAAAACAAGAACATTGAAAAGGGCTGATTGTCCAAGTTGTTGTTGATCAGTATGAGCCCTAAATTTGTTCCTATAATTTTCTCTTATTATCATTATTTATTATATAACAAGCTTGCCTGTGCATTGTGACTTGACATAAAATGGTTTATCCATTGTGCTCCTTGTGATTGAGAGCTGTTATTTAAGTTTTCAAGATGTTCTGGGACATCAACGTCTGTTAGTTAATGTCATATTTAATTTTTTTTTTTTTTTTTTTTTAACATTATAGGTCAAAGGAATGCTCATTAGAAAGAAGAAATATATGGCATGTCTGCTTTATTGTACACAGTATATGCCTGGCGGATGTTTGAATGCAACATGCAGTAGGTCCTGAATGCCTGTGTTTCTTTGCCTTTTATGCCATGGAGTGCTCCACCAAGGAGATATTAAACTAGTTGTGATTTAATTGTATTAATACCTTTGTGATCTTAGATTTCGTTGTTTGCCTCGGCTATAGTATTTTCATGCAACATTTAAAAAAAGCTAGATTTTCTTTATCATCAATATAAATCTATCTACGACACCTTGATTATGCATGGATATGTGGATCTGTTGGTCGTCAAGCAGAACAGTTTTGACAAATACCTGTTATTTAACTGTTAGGTATTTGTGTGTGTGTGTCTCATATTTGAACTTACCAACATAATATAACATGAATCCTCTGCTGACCCTAATAGAATGTAGACTAAACCAGTGGTTCTGAAAGACTGGGCTATAGGGCTTAAATGTTACATGAGAATTTAAAGATGTCACCAGTTTAGTCTGGAGGTGGTAGCATCTGAACCTACTGACTGTTATTTGTGTTGCCAATGCAGTCTGTGTAAAGTAGGCTGAATGATATACTCTTGGTTAACAGGTTAGTTGTCAGAAAATAGGGTCAATTAGCAATGAGCTTGCACAATAAATAGCCTGTCAAGTCAGTTCTGTGTTTTAAGACACTATCTTTTGTATCTGTGAAAATGTAATAAACACGTTTTAAATCTTGCCTAATCAAATTATACAAATATTTGAGTAGTGTGACTTGGGACATTATGTAATGTCATTATTGAAACATTTTAACTACTTTGACCACCATTGCGGGAATAAAAAGGGTAGAAAATCCCTGCACTCAATTCTCATTTGAAAATACATTCCCAACATGTAGACCTAGATTGGGCCCAGCTTTACCTCAACCTGATAATGTAGAGGATCTTTCATTAAACCTGTGCAAGTGCAGTGCTGAGCAAGGGGTATAATGCAATCACCCCTGTGGCTCTGTCTTTCTGTCTGCAACAGCCATAACTTCTACAGTTCCCATTTAAATTCAACTTTGCACATAGGCTGACATCATGCCAGGACCTGAATTCTAGAATAACAACAATTATTTTATATTAATTAATTTCCATTAATTGAATACATTTTGCTCTGTGAAATCAATCATGAGGATAAACATAAACGCAAGAGGGCACTACTACATAAAGCTTCACCTAGACTCCTGTAAGCAGCTGTCTGGCAACACTACAACAGGCCAAAGCTCCCGTCAGCCTCGTATTCTAGGTGAAATATCTTTTCCCAGCTAACTCTTTATGGCATCAATATTGTGCTGTCAGAATAGTTTCATGTTTGTAGGTTATGTATTCAATGTTCGCTATTGGCCAATTGTCATCTTGTTATAATCAGGAAATGCCCATGTGATTATAAGATGAATCTAGTTATTTATACACAAAATCGCACAGTGACCTGGAGAAGGAGAGAATCCAAACCTTTTTACTTTCGAGTGAAATACATTTATCCAAGAGGCCGTTCATGACTGTCGGATGTAGAATGGGATGTGTTGCATTAGCAAGTGCACAGTCGTGGTTCCTAAATGGAGACATTCCAGTGGTTCAGTGAGTGAGTGAGTGGTGAGTGAGCAGTGTGCACAGCTGTCAGACAGCAGTTCCAATGTTGAGGTAGATTCTAGTGAGGCGTCTTGGTCCATGGCAGGAATGAAATACAGCCCTATAACACATTTTCATGGTAAGTGTATATTGCTGACGTTAACCAGATGGGTAGGCTTTGTGTGTGGGTGTAGACAACTCTCAGAGTACCCTTCTAGTTTAGTGTTGCATTGGCACATTAGGCTAATTATCCCCCAACAGAGAACAATTCTAAACATGCAATTTTTCTATGCAGGGAATTACTGCAGATTGAGTAAGCAACGTTACTGCTTTGCCCACAAAGATGCCTCGTTTATTCCTATCATTTAATCAGAACTGTTTAAAAAATCAATGCTGAGAATATTTGCTGGGAATGGGTGGAAGACACAATAATCCATTGGCATAACGATAGGTTATGACTATAACCAAGTTCTGTTAATTAGGGGTGACGCTTGGCATCACTCATGCACTCCCTCGCGTACGTGCACGCGCACTGAATAAATTCCACAAATGTACCTTTAATACCAGTATTAGTCTGACCACACCCCTCATCAGCTTACCTTCATAAGCAGGTGTGTGGTCACCTGCTCTCCTCCTACCCAAGCTTTCACCACAAGGTGAGGTCAAGGGCTGCAGCGGCGTCGGATGCCAAGCGTCACCCCTAATTAACAGAACTTGGTTATAGTCATAACCTATCGTTCTGTATCATTAAGGGGTTCCGCTTGGCATCACTCATGCACAAAGGGAGGCCAAGCGGAGCCACTGGCCGACAAATACACCCCGCTGAAGGCCCCCCACAACCAACAGAACAGGGAGGGCCGAGCCCCCCGACCCCCCCTAATGGAGGGCACCCCCCCTATTAGAGGTTTACCGGGAGGGCGACGGACCCGACCGTGCGAAGAGGCACTCAAGCAACTCAACGCACAGGGTGAGCAGACCGTGGCTTGACCCCACGACTACACACACGCACAACCCGCATGCCACCCGGGAACGAACGGAGGGAAACAACCTCGTTACTGCCCCCAGAATCACGGGGTCAAGGGCAAACCCAACCCTGTGGCAAGGCCGTAGCAGCGGCGCACGAAGGAAGACCCAGACCCACCAAAGGGACTGGACCCCCTGGAACGGGGGCCCGGAGAAGTCCATGATGCCAGCATCAAGACCCCACCAGGTGGGCACGTAGTGCCCCGCCCCCCACATCGCCAGCGTATTCGGACAAAGGCCCCTCAGCCGAGCGGGCCCCGTCCTCCCCGATAGTACACTGCCTGGCACACTGACCCTGCAACAGGCAGCCAGCATGGCCGTAAGCACACAAAAAAGGTTAACCAACGGAAGCAGGCAGCGCACCGAGGAAAACCAGGCAACAGGCTGTGAACCCTAGCCTGGAGACTGCGGACGAGACAGGCGCCAGAAAGGACAGCTGAACACAGCCGCCCCGGCGGAAGGGGCGTATGCTGGCGTAGTTGCATGACCAAGGCTCCATCTAAAAAAAAAAAAAAACCACCCAGAGGGGTCAAGGCAGAGAAGGCTGACACGATTGGCAGACGTCATGAACGTGCAGGGGCACCCTCAAACCGGTTAACCCGGGAGTTGACACCGCAGCAATACACCAGAGAACCAACCACCCAGGTGTTACCCCATGCGGTGGTTGGTCCCATAACCCCTCAGGAAAAAACCCCAAAACACACCTGCGCTGTCGCAGCCCGTGTTCCAGTTTCCAACAGGGTTATCCCGGGCCTACAGGTCAACGAAACATTACTTCGGACCGGGCCCGGTGATACGGGGAGCACAGGGTCCCCCGAGGAGGTCAAGACCACCCCAACAGGCCCCTCTTCGTCAAGTCAAGAGTTTTAATTGTCACGGCATACAGGTATACAATGAAATGCGGCTGGTCTTGCCCGCGACGATGTGCAATACAGTGGTACAACATATAATAGAATCCAATAAAAATACAGTGGTACAACATATAATAGAATCCAATAAAAACAACAGTGCAATAAACAGGTAACATGGTGTGACATCTCGGTATCTGTACATAGTATTTACAGAGCATATAGGACATGCTAGGTAGCTTTAGTAGTGCAATACACTGTTCCTGTTGTTATACTAATTTAAGTGGCCTTTCCTCTTGGCCATAAGTGTGCGTGTGTGCGGCATGAGTGTTAAAGTGGCTGCTAGTGTGTGAGCGTGCTCAGCGTGCGTGTCGTGTGTGTGCTTGTGTGTGGATAGTTCAGTTTCTGTGGCTCTCAATGTTCATTGTTCAAGGCTCTGATGGCCTGGGGGAAGAAGCTGAGCCTAAGCCTCTCCGTCCTAGTAGCTGGGGTTCGCAGGCGTCTGCCTGACCTCAGCAGCTGGAACAGGCTGTTATTGGGGTGGTGGGGGTCTTTCATTATTCTGCAGGCTCTGGATTTGCACCTCTTGTTGTATAGAACCTGCAGGGTAGGTAGCGCAATACCCGTGGTACGCTCGGCTGAGCGCACCACTCTCTGTAGGGCCTTCTTGTCCTGTGCCGTGCTGTTTCCATACCAGGCAGTGATGTTTCCGGTCAAGATGCTCTCTACAGCTCCTGAGTAGAAGGACTTGAGTATCTTCCCCGATACTCTGAACTTCCTTAACTGTCTCAGGTGGTAGAGGCGCTGCTTCGCTTTCTTTACTACTGTGTCTATGTGTGTTGACCATGTCAGATCCTCTGAGATGTGGACCCCCAGGTACTTGAAGCTGCTCACCCTGTCCACGGTAGCCCCGTTAATCATCAGTGGTGTGTGTGTCTCCTGCTGTCCTCTCCTATAATCCACGATCAGCTCCTTGGTTTTACCAATGTTCAGGAGCAGGCTGTTGTCCTGGCACCAACGTTCCAGTACCTCAACCTCCTCCCGGTAGGCCTTCTCGTCGTTGTCCGAGATCAGCCCCACCACCACCGTGTCGTCTGCGAACTTCACTATGGAGTTGGAGCTGAACTTGGCCACACAATCGTGTGTGTAGAGTGAGTACAGCAGGGGGCTTAGAACACAGCCCTGGGGGGACCCGATGCTCAGGGTGATGGTGTTGGAGGTCTGACCCCCCACCCTGACCGCCTGGGGTCTTTCACTCAGAAAGTCCAGTACCCAGGCGCTCAGGGCGGAGCTCAGACCTAGCTCGATCAGCTTGTCCACCAGTCTGGTGGGGACTATGGTGTTGAACGCTGAGCTGTAGTCAATGAACAACAGTCTCACATAGCCCCCCTTCTGACGGTCAAGGTGGGAGAGAGTGCTGTGCAGTACCTGGGAGACTGCGTCGTCAGTGGACCTGTTTGTCCTGTATGCAAATTGCATAGGGTCCATATCACTGGGGAGGGAGGCACAAATGTGGTCCTTGACCAGCCTCTCGAAACATTTCATGACCAGAGGTGAGTGCCACCGGTCTGTAGTCATTTGGACATGTTGGGGAGGGTTTCTTCGGTACAGGGATGATGGTAGACATCTTGAAGCAGGCAGGGACCACTGACTCCGCCAGGGATTGATTAAATATGGCGGTGAACACCGGGGCAAGCTGGTTTGCACAGGACTTAAGTATGCGTCCTGTTATACCATCTGGGCCAGCAGCCTTCCTGGTGTTCACCTGCATAAATGCTCTTCTCACACTGTGTTCCGACAACGAGAGAGCGCCCCCGCCCCCCCCCCCGCGGTTGCCCCCCCCCCCCCCTCCACAACAGCCGGTGCGCCAGTGACGTCACTAGCCAGAGGGCTAGCGGCGACACTGTCTACACCGAACCGAGCGTAGAAGGAGTTGAGTTTGTCCGCGAGAGAGGCGTTGTCGCTCCCCATTGAGGGCCATGCGTAAGAGAAGAGCGTAAGAATGGAAAACCAGCCCCAGCACCGTACTTGGTATTCCCAGGAGGTCACCCAACCAAGTACTAACCAAGACCAACCTGCATGGCGGCCGAGATCCGACGAGATCGGACGCGTACAGGCTGGCACAGCCGTAAGCCATTACGACAGAGTAGAATACAATGTACCCAACAAGGGTTCCATAGCGCTCAACCCTGTGACACCCGGACCGACCTAGCATTTTTTCCCCCTGAAAAAACCCAAGTCCCTCAGGGTACCAGAACAGCAGATCTGCATCCCCGGCGGACAACGGGTTCAACTGATCCGGACCAGCGCGACCAGAACCAGTCCCGTGCCCTAACCACGCCGACATGCCAACTCCAGGAGAAGGGGCAGATATGCGTGTTGATCTTAAACATAAAAAGAAGGCGCCACTCAGACGTTCCGGTGCGAACCGCACCCGGCAGCCCACCCCTAGGGCGTGAGACCCTTCCACATATGTTCAGATCCATTCCGTCATCATCCCCTGATATGAACGAGAACCCGTCGACAACCACACAGGGCGTCGGAAGAGGAAAAACCCCCATCCCGATTGCTTTATAAAAACGCTGTTTTAACCCCAAGCAATCAAGGCGCGCCAGTCAGTTACCTAATGTCCAACAGAACATCCTGAGTTAGCACTATGTGTGCGTTGGGCATATCCACATCAATAATAGGCTATTTAGACCATCTTATTGAATCCCCAAGACGCCCAGGGGAACGATAAGAGGGCGGGATGCAACCAACTCCATGAATGAATGAATGAATGAATGAAAACTTTAACCAACAGATTGCAGAAAGGGTACAACATAGTACGGCTCAAAACACACAATCGGTAAGGGGAGGCAGACCTGAGAAAGACGTTAGTCTTGTTTCCATCAGGCGCCCCCATTTCCAATTCATCTAGACACATCCAACTCTTTATAATAAAGAAGAAGCATCACCCGTATGAACCCAACTGCACAGCTGGGAGTAAAAAACCCGTTTTCACATGATTTTACATCCAGTCACTCTTCTTTAATCAGAGAGTAAAGACTAGACCCTCCCAGAAAACCTTCCCACACGAGTGGTAGTCATGAGAAAGACATGCAAACTGTGAGTCACGTGACCAACTGACTCAAGTTTACATAAATCGAGCGCAGCAGACCCGTGAGCCCTACGCTCTAACTCGACACCTTAAGACACCGCAACTCATGGAAGGCGTCGCCATAGCAACACCGCTATGACGGGGGGAAATTCTTCCGGCTCCTCTCTGTAATAGGAGTTGGCAGGATAACGCTGACCGAGAGTAACGGCTAGGCCGTGGAACGTGTGTACGAGTATTACTGCAACTTAACAACACAGCATTGTGAGACACATATACTTAGTTCAAGCAATGGAATAACACCAGTTTCTACCTGCATGTGGAGCGTCAAGCTAATAGAACCTATTACTGAGTGTATGTTGCAGACCTTGCTTAATCTCGTAACACAACACGACTCATCTCACAACGTAAAAGTGCAGATTCATATTTACACAACCCCACCATATGAATTGTTGAAGAAACACACAGTTTGTTCGGCCAAAACATAGTCCCCCTTATGTCGGGGAACTTCTTTATTATCATAATGTTTTAAGGCACAAAATCATAGAGGGGCCGGGGAGGGTGTAAAGGAGAGGGGACACAGAGGGGAAAAGTCACTCAGCGGCGTCTGCCACCTCGCGCCGCTCGAGTCTTGCCACCCTGAGGAGCCCCGGAGGGACGGTAGGTTACTGTCTGCCGGTCACGACGTTCCCTACCGTCTCCTCCGGTCGTGGATGGGCCGGCGGTAGCAGAAGCGCCGTCTCTTCTCCTGGCCTTCTTGGAGGGGCCAGCAGCGGCGGCGGAGGCAGTGGTAGGGGCGACGGAGACAGCTCGACGTCGCGGAAGCCTTCTGACTCCACCGGCAAGGACGGGAGGCGGAAAATGGGGTTGGAGGATGGATCTCTCCTCTGCCATCTCTCTGCATGTTGAGGTCATCAACCGCAGGGCCTTCCCGAACAGACCAGCGTCGGAGAGGGCGGCCGTCAGGCACACGGGCCTGCTCCAGCCAAAGATGACGCTGGCCCAGGGTAGCCAGGGCGCGCACTTTCCCCATGGCTATGGCCAGCACCTGGGAAAGGTGCAGGACAGCTCCTGCCGCCTGGGTGATCTGATCGCATTTTACCTCGTTCAGATCCGTGCCGCCCGTCATAATCCCCGATACAAATCTAGCCAGGTGGGCGATGTTAGACGCCGCAGCCAGCGATTGTGTACCAGCGATGAATGACTGGTCACCCCAATAAGCCAATCGCCTAGCCGATTTCCCCTGGAGGACCGGCTTGCATAAGGGTTCCCACACCATATCCGGACAGAGGAGAGCGGCCATCGGACTGTCAAGCCGAGGCACGCCCTCCCCCATACCTTTGACTAACCCCGACACCCGCGTAACTAGTACGTAGGCGGGGGTTAGTCCCATGATGTTGGCAACCGCCTGACCCTGACGAACATAGGCCCCCATTGATGTGAAAAATGGGTAGACAACCTCCACCCCTCTCACTGGGCGACGCTGCCAGCGATGACCTATGAGATCATCAGGGACAGGTGCAGGCAATGGCAGCGGCAGCGGCACGCCGTTTGCGGCGGCGGCTACCGCCATGAGCTCGGGAAACAAAGCCTGCAGTTCCCCCTGCGGACCTTCCTCCACCGAACCTGCATCCCTCACATGCAGCAGGCTGCAACTGGTCAAGGAGCCACAGTCTGAACAGTAGCCTATAGGCTTATGGAATAATAAGCCATACTGCGTTCATTCATTACGCCCGCCGTAGGCTATATATATTATGTCATTCATTCATTCATATACAGTACTGCGCGCGCGTGTGTGTGTCTGTGCGCTGCGGCAGGTGTGTACCGCGAGCTGTATATGATGCCAATACATTAATCTAATCTAGTTTTGATGGGCGCAAGCGTGATTACGAAACCTAGCCGCATTTCTCGGAGACGCTCTCTGATTGGCACTGACGGACGCTAGGTTTCGTAATCACGCGGCTCGCAAAGCACTTCCGCCATTCCATTTCACACAGCTGCGTCACCAGTTGCCTTATAAGGAACTATGGAGGCGGTGTTTTGTATGCAAATGAGCTGAACGGGAACGCGCTTTGGAGTTTACGACAGAATGCCATTCTCCAAGCAGATATCAGATCATATAATTTCTGCAACCGTTTCAGCCACTTAAGACATATCTCCAGCACGTTCAGGACTCAGAGTGTACTTGTCATAGATTATGTCTCAGTGGTTCCAAGATAAGTCTTCCAGAATATATCTTTGGAAAATTTTCGGGAATGAGACCCAGTGACCATCCCGCGCCCCCTCCATCCCCATACCCAGCAGCCATGGTTCCCAACCCTTGAGGACCCCGGGTCCGGGTCCCCAGCGAGTCAAAGCATCAGCCTCTTTAACACCACGACCCGCCGATGTCCCGAACCGGGGACCCCACCCCGAGCCCGTGACCATCCTGTCCCAACCTATAGGGGACCCAGCACATACATCTAATCAATTATACAAAGGACAATTTCACTCATATTTAAAAAAAAAAAATTAAATGTAATTGAACTACCAACCCGCCAGTTAAAAAAATTAAATTAAAAAAAAAACGGACATTATTGATATGAGGTGAACTGAAAACACATCACTGGTTCTTGGAAAAAAATCAGTGTACAATGCAAGCCAATAAATGGGTGTCACAAAGCACAGCAGAATGCCTAATGATTGTTTCCTATTGGTGCAAATACAACAACACACAATGAACTTGTAAGCATTTCACGCCTGCTTTGATATGGTAATGTATAATGTTCCTTGAAAATAAGACCCAGCGCTCTCAAAAGTCACGATTTAACCTAAGAATGGATGCTGGATCCTCAATGTAATGAATCATAAAATAGACCGCACACATGTGTGGAAATATATTAAAAAAAATGCGAATTGGAGATGCTGTCCTATAGTTTTTATTTTTTACATGTAAATGTTACCATTAATATTCCAATTTAATTAAAATTCAGCATATTAATAGTTGAATGGAATGGGACAATTGACAGCCATATAGAGACGGATCCAGTCGTACCTCTGCCACCAGCTTGGCACTAAATCCCTATTGCTAGGATTTAGGGAGTAGTTCCTTATCTTCATTTGGGGAAATTCTGTGGGTGTTGCAAAATGTGGATTTTATGGTGTTTTTTGTTCTGGATCTATGGTGATTTTTTTTTTTTTTTTTTTTTTTAATATCTCTGAAGCCAATGGGGGCAAGTTCGGGCTATACAAATAAATTTGATTTGATTAGATTAAGTTGACTAAGAACACATCCTTATTTACAGCAATGGCTTGGAGGAGTGGTAGCAAGGGGGAGGAGGGGCACGCAGACACAAAGCACTCGCACCAGGGCCCTGTTTCATGTACGTGGTTCAACTAAGGCAGAGGTTAGACTAGTGTATTCCTGGCGTTTTTTTATACGTTTTTGACGACGTATGATGTCCTATCTACACAGAAACGCGTATTTTGGCGTTTTTTTGTGGATACGGCTGAAACGCAAAATTGTGTTTGCGTTTGGAGATACGCAAAAAAACGAGTCGACAAACAGCGTGTAGTCAGCACGCTAGCCGTTGTTGCGAAAACGCCCATGCGCAGTAGATACCATCTGCGTGCCCTTCCGGTGACAGCAGAGTGTGTGTGTGTGTGTGTTTGGGACAGAGCTCCGTGTCCCAAAATAGCTTCAGCTACCATGTGTTGTCAAGTTATTGTTATAAGGACCCCAGTCCAAGCTACAACAGTCTGCATTCCCTTAACAATTGTTTGTATTGAGCCGTATTGTATTGTACCCATATGCAATATGTTAAATAAAGTTTACATCCATTCATTCTGCTAGCATTACCGATGGCATGAGCAGCTGGCTAACGTGAGCTATCAGGATTCAGACCCTGTTAGCTCAGAGTTCCTCTTTCAACTTAAGAAGCATTAAACAAAATGGCCCAGTCATCTATTCACCTTTGTTTAATACACACAGCGTTGTCTCTAATGTTATCTAACTACTGATAGCTCGCGATATCATCAGTTTTGATGCTGGCTAAGTAGCGTGAGCTAACGGTAGCTTCTAGCCACAATACTCCATTGACGTTAGCATGCAGCTAACAATGCTACAATGCATCCGATCGTTTTTTAGCCTAAACTATCCGCTCTTGGTGGTCACTTGTGTTGATGTTAGTTTTGTTTCATCAACAAATGACAGGCAGAACACACAGTGAATGTATCCGTTTTGTTTATTGCACTTTTATTAGGCTTTGCTGAAAAAAGAATTGCTGCATTGAGCAAGATGGTGGCGCGGCATAGGCGCCTGCCTTATTTACATTTTCTTTGCTGGAGCTTCCAGGAAGTGTATTGGCACATTCGTTCTGATTGGTTGAAATTGCCTTCATGTTTGCCACCTACTGCCACCTACTGCTTTGGCAGTGTACTACATCAGTGTGCTCTGGTGACAAAACGAAAAAAAAACGAAAGTGTGACTCGAGGCGCATGACGTCGCGGCGATACGCGGCGATGCGTATAAGAAAACAATACGAAGATGATACGAAAGGTGTAACCTCAGCCTAAGTCGATCAAGATGTCCATTATCCAGCTTCAGTTAACCCGATGTTCGAAGCCGGGATTTTCCTGTTTCACAAAGGTGGATTCAGTCTCGTTAACTCAAGCCAGACTTGCGAGTCAGGCTAAATGCGCGCGGCCGTTTTAGGTGAAAAGCCAGCACGTATCGATGGCAGAGATCCTGATTCTCAACGGCATTGATTGATTAATTGATTTAAGACTTTATTGACAGATTGCAATACGGCTCAATCGCCTCGCCGACAAGTTAAATGCGTTATCTATAGGCTAATTCTAAGTCCCTCATTACCTCAATCAATCAGATTATATTTCTTTAAACTTGCCTGCTGGATTGAATAATCAAATGAGATCTTGCTAGCGAAAATTATTAGTTAACTGTTATACAGAATTACAATACGGCTCTCTTACCCATTGATTGATGTATAGTCAATCTTTTACTTATCTTCTCTGTGGTGTAACGGGTTCTTCTTTTGACTTTCACACGGACGACCGGGGTTCAAGACCCTAGTCTTTTCCTTCTTTTTGCAATATAGGAATAATTCAATTTGGTGCACGTTGAGAGCTATATAAAGAATGACATCCTCAATGCATGTAGATTTATAATATTTTAACTTAAAACCAGGCTACTTTGGCGTATAATCATTAATATTATATTCAAAAAAATCATATTGGAAACACCGGGATTTGAACCCCGGTCGCTGGATTGGCAGGCTTGAGCACTACCGCTGGGCCACTGGGCCAGATGGGATAAATTCATTGTTTATACATTAATGAACGAGAGACCCGTGTTTAGAATATCCTTTGTTTTGAATGAAGTTTATCTCTTTATCCTCATTCATTAATGTGACGTCAACGGCTCATTCAATTTCTCAAATCCGTCAAACAGCGCATCTCATCAGACATCTTAATCCCAGTTACAATTAAAATAACCACATCATGTGTACATCGCACGAGCGAGCGCCACCGTCGCCACGGTATATATAACGTGCATTATTTAGGACAAAGTGAATTTAATATCAGCATTTTGGGTCTATTTTACATTTCAAACGCCCCCTCTGGAAGAATGGAGCACAAAAACTTAATTCAGAATGGTATAATGCAGATCGTAGACTGTGGGAATAGTTTCAGGAAACGGGCTGTCACTTCTTTGCGGGGGCGTGGCGATAGTTCAGGCTAACTTGAACTTGAACTCTGCTTTCGACCAGGCTCAAACTTTTGGATATGTTGTCATGGTGATTTGGAAAATCCAGGTACATGAAACCGGAAAGTCCGGCTAACCCAGTTATCCAGCTAAAGTTATCCGGCTAACTCAGTTATCCAGGTACAAGAAACAGGGCCCAGGGAACTTCCCAGTACAACCACACTCTGCTGCTGCTGGCCACTGAGCAGCTCCAGCTGTTGGGAGTCTCTTGCTCAAGGGCACTTCAGTGGTAGTTGTTGAGGGAAGGGAGAGCGTCATTCATTAGCTTCCCCAGAGTTCTTGCTGGTCCTGAACAGGCGAAACGGCGACCATATGATAAAATGATAATATGAAATGATCGCCCGACCCGACCCCTAGTAATGCCAAATATGACTTTGTAATGGATGGTTGTTTCCATCCATCACATCTCTATAGTGACTTTTTTCTCTCTTTCTGCCCCCCCCCCCCCCCCCTCTCGCTCTCTCTCTCTCTCTCTCGCACTCGCGCTCTCTCTCGCGCTCTCGCTCACTCTCACTCTCACTCACACACACACTCTCTCTCACTCTCACTCTCACACACACTAACACACACTCTCTCGCTCTCTCACACATTAATAAAACTGGCTTTCATTGAACACTGAACAGAACACCGAGGTACAAAAGGGCTCACTTTGTGAAAAACCTCCGCATAGCGCCTTAATTTAATACAAAAGGCTTTACCGAACTGACATGTGCACTGTCTGTGAATGAATGAAAACTTTATTTAACAGATTGCAGAATGGGTACAATACAGTACGGCTCAATACACACAATTGTTAAGGGGATGCAGACCAGAGAAAGACGTTTGTCTTGTTTACATCAGGGTCCCCCATTTTCAATGCATAGTGCCCATATAGTGAGTGACCTGTCATTGTATGTTACTGTGTGTTCTATGTACTATTTGATACATAGGGGACAATAAAGTCTCAATCATTAATGGCCCCACTATTGATAATGACATCATTTTCATATCCTATATATAATATTCTAGAGATGAGTCATAACCCGTGTTGCCTTCCCCTCGATGACTGAGGCAAGCAACTGTCGGTCGCCCATATTATATTCACTGATAAAAGTGCTGCTAATCCTAATCTAACATTTGCCTCACTAAATGTCAGAAGCAAGAGTTTATTGAGTTCAATAATGTGTTCACTTGCGAACTCATGCGCACCCTGGCTGGCGCGTCGAGGGAAGCAGCAGGTCCCACCTCGCCTCCTTCTCCTCCCAGAGCAGCAGCGTCTGCCGAGCGGAGACCAACCTTCTCAATACCAGGGATTTCATCCAGACAACAGCTCGCGCAATTCACTCCGTGGACAATGTTTCTCTTGCAGTACACAGGTAACGTTACACGTCTCAAGTTTTGATACCGGTTGTGTTCGTTTACCACTTGTGTTATTATTCTCCCCGTTATAATACGCTTGGATTGAGTGTACATCGCTCATTTAATTGTCCGCTATCGCACGGCGTTTGCTTCCCCTCCCATCGTTTGGATACCGGTTTGCGTCTATGCTCCTCTAAAAAGTCGTTGACATAATACCGATCATAATAATTTATTGGGTCTGTTCTGTCCATATTTGTCGGGCGGATAATAAGACCGCCAGCTGTTGAAGCGACAGTAGCTGCGGTCCGTTTGTTAGTTGAAATAGGCGTAATATTAACGTGGTTTGTATCATTTGTGCTCGGGCTTTTGTTCTTTTAGTCTTAAGATTAGAAATGTGCATATTTTCCCTGAGCATAATCAATGGACAAGTGCAGTAGCCCGCATAACTGCAACACTGTCTGCAGCCGTTTATGGGGGAACTTTTCAGAACCTGATTGAATCCACACACTTGTCACCGGATAGTTGCTATTTAAAATGCACTTCGCACACGTTCTCCAACCCGTTGCTGTTGTGTCTGACCAGCAGAACCTATAGTTACATAGATGCAGCTGAACCCTCCTATTAAATTGCCACACAAGCTTTACTTTGCACTTGCTCTCTGTTGTTTTTATTTGTATCTAAAATAATGTATACTTTTGTTCAGCTTTTAGTCACAATGAATATACTTCACATATCTGATAGTGATAACCTTCTTGGTGGATAAGTGTTTATTATTAATGATAATTTGGCCCACAGTCACAGAGTAGTCTATAAGATATGGATCTCATTGCATACATTTTCTCTCATGCTTATGTAATGGACCCGACTGATGGTCATAGAATTACAATTACCTCAAGATTGTTTTGGTTTGTTGGCTGGTTCCTTTGTCTACTATCCCTGCCATCTGGAGCCTTCTCCTATTCTAAAAGAGAGTGAAGTAGCTTGGGAATTTTGGAATCCAATGTAGCAGTTGTACTGCCCTGCTCCGGTTACAATGATCATTGCTTTATTTTACTCTCTTTCATCTTGATGATGTGTCAACATGGGTCAGATTCCCTCTCTCCCTTCCTTCCCAAACATATTTTTGACTCCAGTTGAGTGACTGGCTGGAGGTGGTGTTTTCTCAGAGCCTGGACAACCACAGAAAACAAATGGTCCATTGTGCTTTTTTCATTTTTTTTCTTCATACGGCTGTGCTGCTCTCTGATCAATGGGCAGCACTTTTAGATTGTTTTTACTGGAGGGAGAGGGAGGAAACTGCAGAGCTTCAGGAGAGTGGAGAGAAAGGGCTTCATGGAGAGTGCTTGAGGGGGAGCCTTATGCTTTTAACTTGGCTTTGAGATAATAGTAGAACAAATGAAGGCAAGGCCAAATGCAGAGTGGAATACTGCAGAATACGAGGAGATTTGGCTTCTTGTTCCAACGATGGAGGGGAGAAAAAAGAGGCAGCTTAAATGAATGTGAAGATAAAGAGTTGAGAGATAAAGGCAGTTCCTTCTCCGTTCCCTCTCATAGCCTGATATGTTTTTTTGGAACTGAGGATTCAGGACTGCTCAGGGGATGATTTCTAGTGCCTTTGAAATCTTGGATACGAGCCGTGTTTCTAATGTGAGGCTACAAGCTGCTTCCACACGCCTGATTGCAGTCCAAAGCTCATGGGCATTTTATTTACCAATGTTACTTTCAAGGGCTAGAGGGAGTACTTGTCTTGGATGAATGACATTGGCCCAGTCTAAATAACGTTGTTACAAACTTTATGTATGGGCTTAGTTTTGTTTCCCCCATGCCCCTTTCTGAACAGAGACAACCATTTAATGTTAAGATACAATTTGTTAGTTTGCCCATCAATATCATAACTGAAAATTGTTTTGGCTTATTCTCTCTGCAGGGAAATAATTGAAGTGGGGTCTATATTAATGAAAAAAGTATGACTGCTGTATTTATTTTCAATCCTATCAAAATGTTATCCTATTTGATAATCATGCAAGTTCTAACAAAGGGTGATGTGTTATGACAAATTAGTTAAACGTTACTTTCTTTAATCAATAGAACATTAGACTGTAATACTAATAGTTGATGATATTATGTGATGAAACTGCAGTAGTTGTAGTGACTTTCCATTTTCACCTTTGGTGCCTCACCTTAAAGGCATACTGAGTAGTTTCAGCCACTAGATGTCACTAAAGCACCAGCATGTCACATCAAAGCAATGTGGCGCTTACATTGGAAACGCTGTACCAAACTAAGTTCAGATCAAACTGTCAAACAAGGCATTGCACATCAAATATGACTCGAGATCCAGCAATATCATATCAAACTTACCACACAAAATATTGTCAAACATATTCTAGGTTCAACTTTAGGTAGAAAAAGAGAAAGTTGACTGGTTCAAACCTATGTCTGTCTGTCCAACAAATGGATACTAATGGAACATTTATTAAAAACGGACGTTGATGGACAGACCAAGATCAATGTAACTGCATAACGTTAAAGATCAAGGTAAGTGCTCTACAGATATTGAACGTAATTTCGTAAAATGTAAATAACAGGCTTTTTTGTTACCATCAAAACTAGGAAAAATATAGTGATGGGACAGGTTGGTCATATCATCCAGCCCTGACTGGCATGTTATGTAGTCGAGTGATTACTTATGTTTTGACATTGAAGCATTCTGTAACAAATGTTTTCAGTAATTTCCTATCTCAAGGTCCCCCTGGCAGGGCCCTGATGGATTTGCCTCAGTGACTCATCGTGTAAAACTATCATCCTACTTCCACAGTGAATGGGCCTTTTGAGCCAATCCTCTTAACCTCTTAAGCCCGGAGCCCTATTTTCTGAAAATCCGCCTAAAATACATACCTAAGTAAATGGAATATTGCTCCACTTCTACAAGCCCCATTTGCATATTCTTGGTATATAGGGACATATATGGACCTCAGTGAATGTATTCCCAGTGGATTGGATAATTGATAGCTGTTGCTCCAGTGCTGAGGACTGTTGCACCCGATAATTCATCCCACTACAACCCCAGCTCTGTCTCTGATAATAAGTGAACCTGTTTTTTTTATTTAAAATTTAGCGCCCCGCTACGATGGTCATTTCATGTATGGACGAGGAGACATAATAATGATAATCTAGCTTGATTTCAGGATGATTAGATAATCAGCCGAAAAATTACAACGTGATGACTGGATTACAGTAAAATGCCTTTTTCTTGTATTTTTCCTGGAATTACTGAAAAACACCCAAACCATACTCTATTCAAAATGGTATAAAACGGAAATGTACGGATGAAAAAACAATCTGTCTCGGGCATGTTGACTAGAAGCAACTCACTGAGACTCGACGGCGTTATTAGACCCATAGATATAATATAAAATATATTTTAAGCACTCGCAAATGTCAGTCTAAAACTATATCCATTGAATAACGACCTGGCGATGAATGGGGTATCAGCGCCCCCTGCTGCTGGCGGTCAATGTGTTAAGGAGTGGGGTTACATGGGCCGACTTTGGTAGGTCAGAGATCAAGTGGGCTGCGCCGTTCTGCACAAGTTAGGGGTGAGCTCGGTGGCGCAAGCTGGTTGGGTGGAGTCTTTTGTCAGGAAGGGGCGGATCCTTGTCACATTGCTCAGGAACAACCTGCAGGTTCTAGTTCTAGATGTGCAATAGGTGTCGAGTTGGGCAATAGATGATTGATATAATCGGTGATGCGTTCCTCATGGGACAGGGTTGCACGCAGTGCAGCCAAAGTTTTGTGAGCAGAAGCACGTGTACGCACACGACGCACGGATGTGCACGGCACGCGCATGCACACAGGAATGCGCTGCACTCGCCAACTCGCCTAAGTACCCACCTGGGCTACTTTGCATATCAATAGCGCCGGTCGTCAGGTGTGTTAAATACGTTCTCAGATACATTCACACAGAACTTGTGAATGAAATGTGTTACATTCCATTCGTAGAGGCAATTAGGCATCATCTTTAGTCTGTGCTTAAGCAAGGGAACATTTATGCGCACGCGCCTGGAGTGCGCGTGCACGTGGCATCCTTAGTGTGCGTGCAATCAGTGTTGATATGAGGAACGCAACACTGGATATAATAATGGATAAGCAGAAATAACAGTGCATCAGCAATGTCTATTATGGTAGCATCAGCAACGTTCAGGGGGATTACCATCCCCGATGACCATAAGGCACCGCGTCCTTCACCACTGATATTGGTTACCCCATATATTATTTTCCCATCTGTGTTGAAGCAATATGTCAAGACTGTTGCAGTAATCAATCAGTAGGGATTCTCTTATTGCCTCACCACTCCAAAAGAGGCTGTGTTTGGCTGGCGTAGAGGTAATAGTTCTTCTACCATGCTTCAATCACTACAAAACCTATTTTGGTTGTGATCGTGCAGCCTTGTGGCCTGTAATTTTTCCCGATGAGTCTGTCAGCAAATAACTGTTTTAGTGACTCTAAAGTCAGTTTAATTTGAGTGGTAGATCTTCAGCAGTGGTACAGTGTCAGCAGAAGCTCAAGCCCGCCGCTTGGTCTGAAACGGAGGAGGAAGCCTGACAGCCTGGAGGAGCCACTGGATCAACTCCAGTCCTCTTTCCAACCACTAGCCCCTTTCGTGACTGTGATGCACAGAGTGAATCCACAGTCACTTGCGCCTCAATCGGAAACCAACGTATGTTGACCATGAATGACTGGTTCTGGCCGAACCGTTCGTTATACAAGTATCACAGAGACATTTCAAAGGTACTCACAGTCGCATTAGGGTTTCGGACAGAGATACGGGATGGTTTGAACGCTCTGCGTTGCTAATAAACATTTTAAATATTTTTTATAAACTGGTCAACACTGCTCAAAACAGCGCTATTTCCGTATTTGGCTGCCTGGTGCGCCTGCACTGTGATCACAGCGCATGCGCACCAGGCACCCAACGCCGGAAATAGTGCAGTGTTGACCAGTTTATAAAAATTATTTAAAATGTTTATTAGCAACGCAGAGCTTTCAAACCATCCCGTATCTCTGTCCGAAACCCTTGTGCAACTGTGAGTACCTTTGAAATGTCTCTGTGATACTTGTATAACGAACGGTTCGGCCAGAACCAGTCCTTCATGGTCAACATACGTTGGTTTCCTATTGAGGAGCAAGTGACTGTTGATTCACTCTGTGCATCACAGTCACGAAAGGGGCTATCCAACCACCTGACTGACGGAGCCTTTTGTTTACATTTACATTTACATTTACATTTAGTCATTTAGCTGACGCTTTTATCCAAAGCGACTTACAAGTTCTGTGCGACAAGACAGCAAGAAGGGTATAACTCTATCAGCTGAGTAACAATGTTCATCAAAGTGTTTTGTGTTACAGTGTAGCAGTGTAGGTTAGTTTATTAGGACAAGTGCATGACAGTAAGGTTAGTCGGGTTTTTTTTTTTTTTTATCATTTCAGATAATGGTTGAAGAAGTGAGTCTTTAGTCGACGGCGAAAGATTGGACGGGATTCGGCTGTCCTAACTGGGATGGGTAGTTCATTCCACCATTGTGGGGCAAGGACTGAGAATAGGCGGCTTCTCTTTGATGACCCTCCGGGAGCTTGGATAGGAGTAGATCTGAGGCGGCCAGAAGATGCAGAGCGTAGGGGTCTTGAGGGTGTGTAGTTAGAGACCATTGACCGGAGGTAGGCGGGAGCGGTTCCCTTTGCCGCACGGTATGCTAGGTCGAGGGCCTTGAAGCGGATACGTGCAGCAATGGGGAGCCAGTGCAGGTCCCTAAGAAGTGGGGTGACATGGGCCGACTTCAGTAGGTTTGAGATCAGGCGGGCCGCTGCATTTTGAATGAGTTGAAGAGGCTTGGTGGCAGTAACCGGGAGGCCAGCTAGCAGTGCGTTGCAGTAGTCGAGGCGGGAGATGACTGTTGATTGGACGAGGAGTTGGGTGGCTTCTTTTGTCAGGAAGGGGCGTATCCTTCTGACGTTGCTCAGGAGGAATCTGCAGGTTCTGGTTGTCGCTGCGATGTGAGCAGAGAAGTTCAACTGGTCGTCGAGGACAACACCAAGGTTCTTGGCGGTCGGCGATGCGGTCACAGCTGCATTCTCGACTGTGATGGAGAGGTCGGTCAGGGGGGAGGATTTGGCCGGCAGGTGGAGCAATTCTGTTTTGCTTAGGTTCAGTTTGAGGTGGTTGGTCGTCATCCAGGCGGAGATGTCGGACAGACAGGCCGAGATCCGCTCAGAGACGTGGATATCTGAGGGAGGGAAGGAGAGGAAGAGTTGAGTATCATCGGCATAACAATGATATGAGAAGCCATGAGACGTGATAATGTTACCCAGTGATTTAGTGTAGAGGGAGAAGAGAAGGGGTCCTAGGACCGAGCCCTGGGGGACACCCGTCCGGAGGGGGCGGGTGGCCGACAGAGTCCCTCTCCATGACACTTGGTAGGAGCGGTCATTGAGGTATGATGTCAGCCTAGGGCTGGGCGATATGACGATATTATATAAATATCGGGTACAGTTCATTAACGATACACTTTTTCAACGTATCGTGGATATCGTGATGTTTTGCCCAAGAGGATTGTGTCGCGTCAATCTGTCCACACGTTACTCGTTCATATCTCAGCCTGTGCTGAGATATGCCCATTCCGCGGTCTGTTAATAAAGTTTTCAATCAGACAGATGTATGGAAAGGCTTTTATTATAACATTCGTTGTAGTAAAATCATTATGCCTCATTTAGTCATCCTGTGTGAAGCACTGGTCTCCTACTCGACGGCCGCGGGGAGCTAACGTTAGTAGCTTTGTTGATGTTTAGCACACGGGACATTCAGGAAGTCAAACGCTTGCCGATTGGTGCTAAGAACAGCAGGGCGGGTGCAAGCGGTGTGACGTCAGTGGCAGACTCGACTGTCAATCAAAATGATTATGTTTCCGTCAGAATGAATGAATGAAAACTGTATTAAAAGGTTGCAGAATGGGTACAATACAGTACAGGAGGATGAAGACCAGAAAAAGACTTTCGGCTTTTTTACATAAGGGTCCTCCATTTTCAATTCATCAAAACATTTAGAGACATACATATATACAGTAGTTTCATAAAAATGCTAAAATGCTATTTATTGATTGATTGATTTAAAACTTTAACATATTGCAGAATGGGTACAGTACAGCTCAATACATACAATTGTTAAGGGGATGCAGACCAGAGAAAGACTTTAGTCTTGTTTACATCAGGGTCCCCCATTTTCAATTCATCATATTTCATATCTAAATCATATAATATCTCATATGCAATATATAATCTAATAATCTAAATCTAATATAAAATGCTAAATGCATGGGTATTTTATTTTGTCTTTAATGTTAGCTTGCAAACTCAAATACTGTCTTGGTAAGCCTCATAATGAATTGTTTGGGGTAAAAAAGAAAAACATTGTGATGTGTATCGTGTATCGCCGAAAGGTCAGAAAATATCGTGATATCATATTTAGGCCATATCGCCCAGCCCTATGTCAGCCATGTCAGCGCAGATCCAGCCACTCCCATTCCTGCGAGGGCCGCGAGGAGGATCTGATGGTTGACTGTGTCGAAGGCTGCAGATAGATCTAGGAGAATCAGGACAGAAGAGAGGCCTTTCGCTTTTGCTAAGTGAAGTGCCTCTGTGACCGCAATGACGGCCGTTTCTGTGGAGTGGCCAGTCCGGAAGCCAGACTGATTGGGGTCTAGGAGGTCATTCTGTTTCCCATCACTTTGAAGATAGGGAACCACACAGGGAACCTTGAGGTTTGGAGCTAAGAACTATGTAGCATTAACCACACGGGCTACATGTGTGTCGGAGGAAGGCTCACACTTATTCATCGTTTGAAGTATAAGTTCGGTGCACAGGGCAGGCTTGAATAATGCTAGCTTAAAGAGCTGCTGTGTAAAACCCTCCCGACAGCCTCTCTGAAGAAAGGAGAGTAGAGGAGAGGCTGGAGGAAGCTGGATTAGACTGTTCTCCAGGGAGCTGCTCTATGATGGAACTTCTATACATTTAGTTTCCACTCTGAAATATGTTTCCACTCCTCTGCATCAGTCCTCAGCCAATTCTTCTATCCCCCTGGGTGGAGGTGTGGCGGGCTGAGCCTGAGATGACTTCTCACCACTAACGGATATTCCCCCGTCTTTAATACGTGTTGTGTTTGTAGGTGGGTGTTTATAGTGTTTTCATTCTTAGCTGATATCAGCTTACCTTACTAAAACGCCATTCACGCTGATGTTGAAAAGGGGTGGAAAATACTCCATGAGACTTTAAAGTTGTTTGAAATGTACTAGGCATAGATATGTAACTCAACCTGCTGAAATCCACTGTACCGTTTTATTTCCACTACACTCTACTAGAAGCTCCGCACGTCAAACTTCCGCACTCAGTTGGGTGCACTTGTTATTAACTCCCGGACAAACTTGAATAGCTTGTCGTAGAGTCAGGGTACAAATTAGTCACACGCCGACCGCCACAGGCTTGTAGATTTAATGTTTGGCCGTCATAAATTAAGGCCTGGGCGCCATCTGGCGGCCAACAAAATCCACTGCATGCGTCGGCTAGAGCTGCCGCGATCGCTGTTGCATCACGCTCACCGCAGAGTTAGGCTGAATACCGCGTCACCGCTGTTTTTTATCATAATAATAAAGTTGGCTTGCGGCTCTGCAGATATACCCTACTCGGTTCCAAGCGACCCTATTGGTCCAGCCTGGCTCTGCGGCTCTGCAGATACCCCCTACTCGACGCGTCACACTTTGTAGCCTCTGAACAGAACGCCGCGCCGCCATCTTTACTGCCTCGCTAAGGATGCATTTCATTCAGGATTTGTTTGCGACAGAACCAAGTGCAATAAACAAAAAATAATGGATTCACTGTGTATTCTGCCTTATTTATTGATGAAACAACCGACATCAACCCAATTTACCACGAGCGGAGAGTTTAGTGTCACAACAAGATCGCTGATGTGTTAAGTTTGTTGTTGTTATTAGCCTAATACTACAGTCAGCCGATATAGAGAGGTAACGTTAAACCCGGGTTTGCTTGGTAGAATACACAATGAGAGGTAACGTTAGCGTTGGCAGAATAGACGCAACGAGAGTCTGGTTAATGTTGTTATTGATTGATTGATTGAAACTGTGTTAAACTCTGGCTTGCTGCAAGCCCTCGGACATCTATGCCCACGGAGCGCTGCACAGATGTCCGCCAGGGTGGCAGCCACACATAATAATAATAATAATAATAGATTGGATTTGTAATGCACTTTTTGTTCACTGGGATCCCAAAGTGCTACACTACATGGTTAAAACAGTTAAAAAATAGAAATAAAATGTGTGTCCCGACCCCACTTCTATGTTTCAATAAATTATTTGCATTTAAAACTATTAACACTGACTCATTCCTTCAGTTCACTCAAAATTATGCTAATATTCCTTATGTTGTTTATGATATTAATTGAAAATAGCATATGAGAGTATTATATGTAATAATAACACATGGCGATATACTAAAAAGCTATTTATAATTTTTGGCTAGTAAAAAATCTGCCCGGCTGGTACTTTTAAAAATCTACCAGCCAAATGGCTGGTGAGTCAAAAAGTTAAGTTTGTTCCCTGCGTAGAGTAATACACTAACATTGGCAAAAATAAACGGTACAGTGATTTTCACGAGGGTAAATGACCTATGCCTAGCTTCTCAAGTTTCATGGAGCATATTTTCGACATCAATGGCAGTGTGAAAGGTAGGCTGAGATCTACCAACACATACTCTTTATTCACCTATGCACACAGACTGTTAAAGACGTGGTACAGAGGGCAGTCAGGTGGCGTAGCGGAGATTGTGTTCGTCACCAACGCCGGAGATGCTGGATACGCATGTTCGAATCCAGCTCCCGGCGTTGTCACCAGCTTGGCTGGCCGTTCACACTAATACAATTGGCAGTATTAGAGGGTGGGAAAGCTGGCGGGTGGGTCCTGGGCGTTGTGGACAGCGACTCTTACAGTTCGGTCGGGGCGCCTGCACAGCGAGGGGAGGATCTGGAGAGAGGTAGTGCGGCCTCCCACACGTTACACTCTCTCCCAGTGAGAATCTACGCGGCCAGGCTGGCTGCCGGCAGGCTGCACATGCGTCGGAGGAAAGCATGTGACAGTCTCCGGCCTCTCGGACCAACAGTAGGGGAAAGTGCGCAACAACCAGGAAAGGTGGGATGGGAGAAAAATCGGAAAAAGGAGGGGGAAAAAGATTAAAAAAATAAAAATAAAAAGACGTGGTACAATCGGGTAATGGCGCAAACTCAAAATTAGTCTGGTATGGTCCTTTTTAGTTCTTGATCAATCCATGACATGTATTACTGAGTGCTGTTTCACCAACTTCCTTTCCTCTCTAGATGTTTACAGCATGTAGCACAGTAGAGAGAATGAAGAGAATGGAGGAAGCTGAAGTTGCGGTTCAGCAGTTAGGCCCAGGGTATGGAGGCATGTGCTGAGATTGTCTGTCTGGAAAGCAGCCATCACGCTACCATAATAGAGACTGAGAGCCCTGATTTATATGGCTCTTCCTTTAGGGAGGAGAAATGGCTTGAGGGAGAAAAAAAAATAAACTTCTTGGAAAAACAAAATGGAATCAAGAAAGGCTAGACTCGATGTAACCAAGAAGACATTATTAATTTAGTAACGGAAGCTCTCTGAACTCATTCTGTCTTATGAGGCATTCTGGCACTGAATGAAAGCTTGGTCTACAGGTAAAGACTACATTATTTTTATATTCCTCCAAAAAAGGCCATTTTGATTGAAAAGTTGTCGAGCTGGATGGGCAGTTTGTAGAAAACGTCCTGAAGACTTTTAATACCTTGGAGTCATGAGCTTTGTGTTTATACGAGGCCTGACAGAATGTTCTATTGAAAGGAAGCTGGAGAAGTCTGGAAACCCGTAATTTTCCATTTGCATCATACATTTTTTGTGGTGAATCTTATTTGGGTGTTTCTCTCCATGTGGCATAAACATACTCACTCTCACAGCCCCCACTGTGGAGACCCTTTCATAATTGCTTGAAAAAAGCGCTTGAAAAAATATGTAATTTGGAGCTGCTATGAAGGGATCAGTGTGTGCGCTAAAAAGAAGCCCTGTACCTGTTTACTGCACCACACTTGGCTAGAGCCAGACCTTTGCTGTTGGATAACTGGGTGGCTTTTCCTACTTTCACAACATTTGACTGACCCAAAGATTTTTTCTCTTGATTTGTTCTCCTTGAGGAATGGAAGGTCAGCATTTTTAGGAAAATGATACAACACTGGGGAAACCTTTTCAAAGAAGACGAATGTGTAGGTTTCATGTGGGTTCTTTACATAGCTATGTCTATTTTCGACCATTGGAATGCAAGATGAGGTCAGCATTTTGGTCAACTTAGGACCTCCCCTGATGGTTGAGGAGAGGCAAGTTGAGGACATTTCTTAGGGTACTTCTGTTCAAATACACAATCTTTCCATTTATGGTCACTTGGCTGCATAATAGATCAAAACATGTATTAGTTAACCTTTACATTCTATCTATCTATATCTATCTATTCATGATGTCCCGAGCCAATCTGAAAGATCGTATTGGGGACGATCATGGCATTTTAAAATGTATCAAAAAAATACTTAATGTTACTTAATGGAGTAACTCTATTTTCTTAACTCTAAGCGCTAGGGGTGCACCGATGTATCGGTCGGGTATCGGTATCGGCCGATAAGTGATTATGTTATTTACGTTGGAATACTCCTTTGCCAACTTGCTGTACTTTGCTTGCAGGTCTGCAGCCATTATTGCTGGATTATGAATAGCCCCAACTTTAGCCAAGGTAACGTTATGGCTAAACCTTTAACGTTAGTTAACGCTAGCTTTCGGTTAGCTGTTCAATGCTATTAATAACACAACCAAGCGAACCCATCACAGCTCCCCGTCAACACCCCTCTCTCGGGAAGATGGCATTTAAGAAAGTATCTGCTGTTAAAATGACACAAACATTCGTTTTGTGGCATTAACGTTATATAGTTAGTGTTACACGTTCAATAACATCAGCATATTATTTACCCGAAGATAGCAAGTAAGCAAGGCATTACTCCGTTCATAGCTCAGTTCCATTCCGTTGCTCATTCCGTACCCAACTACCCATTCTGCAATCTGTTAATAAAGTTTTCAACCAGACAAATGTATAGAAAGGCTTTGTTTTATTATAACATTTGTTGCAGTAAAATCATTGTGTCTCGTTTGGTCATCTTGTGGAGCGCTGGACGGCGGGCAGCTAACGTATTAGCTTGTTGTGGTTCTCGCAAGCAGATCAATGGCGGAGCGCTGGACGGCGGGCAGCTAACGTATTAGCTTGTTGTGGTTCTCGCAAGCAGATCAATGGCGGCATGCCAGGAAGTAGAAAATGAATAAACGCTTGCCGATTGGTGGTAAGAACAGCAGGAGGTGGGTGCTAGCGGTGTGACTGTCGACTGTCAATCAAAATGGTTCTATTGCATTGGTTGAGAGCACTGGTTGAGAGAATATTATCAATCTGCAGGCCGCCAGACGATACTGGGAGAGGGATAGTGCTAAATGGCATGGTGGAATTAATACCATAAACATATTTCTTGATGTTTCCTTTTTTTAAGTAAGTAAAGAGGCCTACAAATACAAACATACACATACAAATATACAGTAGTTTCATAAAAAAAAAAAAAATTACAAAAAAGATATTAAAAAAAAATATCAAAAAAAATTACAAATACTTATTTTTTGCCACAAATATCGGTATCGGCCGATTGTGTTAGTTGAACAATCGGTATCGGTGGCCAATTTTCATATCGGTGCATCCCTACTAAGCGCCACCCACTTTCCCCATCTGTACCGCCTGGCGCCAGCGTTATTGACCATTTTAGCGATGTTTGCAGACCCATCGTGTGTTCTGTATTATAGCTACGGAGACAATAGTATGGCTCATTTGACAGGCATTGTTCATAGTCCATTACTGACTAATCAGTTAATTTCTACACACTGTAGTTTGTTACACGCTACAGGCTACACGCTAAACATCACCCCTTTCCAAAATAATCCAGTCTTTTTTCATAGATCACGTTATATGCAATAAGCCCAAATTGTTCTGGTTGATCGCCTGAAACCCCAAATACTCCCAAATCAAATGTGTCTTCACAATCATCAAGGGGGGGGGGGGTTGTTCTAACTATAAACTGCGATCGTGTTTGTCGTGTTACGTCTGGTAAAACACAACACTGTGATCGTTACAAAAACATGTTTCAGGTTCGGTAAAATAGAAATAGAATATACCTTACCTTAGCCAGAAGGTATTCCAAAAAGAATAATTCCCAGTGATCGCATCGCCATCGCGATTACCAGTGTATGTCTATTCGTGTATATGGGAAATGGGCTTCAGGCAAAAAAGCGATCGCTCTGTCGCTCCGTCTCCGAGGAGGACCCCCCCCCCCCCCCCCCCAAAAGAGAATAGGTCCACACCAAGCTATTCCAGTTCAGAAGGTAGGCTATACTGCCACCTGGTGAGATTTGATCGTCATTGCAATTCCAACGTAGGCAGATGAGCCAGGGAGACCTAGAGGGCTCCGGCTGACCGTATAGAAGGGGGATCAAAGGAAAAATATCAAAGGATCAAAACCCGAGAAATCTCGGGTATGGCGCCCAATGAGTTAATGCATAGCTTTTCAATTTTATAGCATATCTTACGACTTACGTACATAGAGCCTCATATTTTCTGTTTTGCGGAAATCATGGATGGAATTATGAATCTATCTTTAAAAGGGAACTCGGATATAGGAGAATTGTGAGCTTTTGGGGAAACTTGCATTATTACCACGATAAGAGTGACAGAAACATAATTCTACACTAAGGCGACAAGAATTTGGGCCAGAGATGTGACTGTGATGCTGTATGTGTGTAAGTTATTAAGTTAAGAGGCATTCTCGCGAGGGGATTGTCTGTCAGTATTCCATGTGGTTTCCTATAAGATGATGTGAAGCAATCAATGGGGGAAGCGTTTAAAAGCTTGAAGAGTAGGCTTGAAATGGAGCAGTTCCCATGAATGAAAAGTCTGTAGAATGAGAGGCGCCTGGGTGGCGCAGCAGACATTGCGCTCGTCAAAAAAAAGTCTGTAGAAGGAAGCGAACGGAGCTTCACTCGAGACGGCGGGAACAGAGGCAGAGCCACGCTCACTACTTAGTTGTAGCTGCTGTCCTTATGTTTAGCAACAGTCATTCCATTAGCAAACTAGAAAGGTGCGCTCGGTAGAGCCCAAATATCCACCAGGCGGCTGCCACCATTTTTGGTAGTAGCCTGCAATTAGGCAGAGCTTAAATGTAGGGGGCGGGGCAAACATATACCAATGAAAGCAGATCTCCCTATTCCTTATTCCTATTACACTATTACACACTATTATACTATTGCACAGACGCACCATTACACTATTGCACTAGCACACTATTACACTATTCCCCGTACACACTATTGCACTAGTATACACTATTTACACTATTGGGTGGAATACACATTTAACCCCTTAAGCCCGAAGGGCCCGGTACAGGGCCGAGATTCATATCACGCCATAAATCAATCAATGCCAATCAAAAGCCCGGTACAGGGCTTTCGAATTTCGAAAAACTACACTACCCAGCTCATGCCAGCCCCTGTCAAACTTTGAGCCGTCTGATATGAAACTATTTTTCAACATACTTTTTGGGATCATATCTCACGCGTTGAACAAACCTGAACGTTATTGCTATAAAATATAACGTAGTTAGTTTCTTTACCTTTCTGCGAATGTCTGGGGAAAAACTGCGGCTCAATCAGATGAAAAATGGCAGAGCAATTTACATTACAAAAAAGTAACACTACTTACAGTTGATTTCATTCACGTTTTTTGTTGCCCTGTCAGGGGCGCCTGGTGGTACAAAATCCAGATTGAACTCTGCCATTGGAAAGAGGAGATTTGGCCCGATGTGTGAGTTGGCCATAATAAGGTAATTTATAGGCCTGATATTCTATATTCATATTTCAAATTGCATGTGTCCGGATGGCAAAATTCAGTACTCTATCAACAAAACCCCCTGTAAATCATCTGCCCTTTATTCATTTCTCAAGAAGGTGCTGAATGAGCTCAGTGGCAATTTTTCACGTCTGGTCAATGTTAGCATGGTGTTATTCACAGTCAAAGATAAAACATTTAAATAAAAAGATACCAAGAACATGCAAATAGCCCTTGTAGAAGTGGAGCAATCTTCCATTTACTTAGGTATGTATTTTTAGGTGAATTCGCTGAAAATATGGCTAGGGCTTAATAGAGGTTAAAGGCCAACTTGCATGTTGTATTTTTGTTCAATAAACAATGTGGACTAGGCCAACGGTGACTTTCATGAAGAAGGAAAAAAAAGTATTGAAATTGACCCAGTTTTAGCGTTTTTATCAAACATTTTGTCTGCCCAACACAATCACCACGCACGTGGATATTTTAATCAATGGTTCATAACGTGCGCGTGTAATCGAAATTATGTCGTTACAACAGGTGCAGGGCACCAGGGGGCTCTGAGCTCTGGGAGTCACAGGCAGTAGTGGCAGGAACTGGAAGCAAGGAGCCTTCTTGTTACTTGTTACAGCAGGCAGAGAGCCTTGCTACTACTAGCCGAATGAAAATGTATCTGTTTCACCTAACAACACTATTGCTCCGTGATCATAGCCATCCATCTCTAAAGCTAACCACTATTTGTAAAAGCCACAACCACGTTACCATATTTGTAATAATGTAAATCATTGTGTCGTTGTACATATTGTGTATACACCGTTAGAAGCTAACATAGCTTGGTAGCTATTGTGCTAACAACATATCCCGACGTCCAGCTCGCTAGCCGGCATGAACGCCCGACCCAAAATGGTTCTCTCCTCTCTGTACACCCCCGTCCCCACAAGTACCCTGCCAGGGAGCCCATGGACACGACAACAGCAGCAGCCATAAGGTGCTCGAGCCCGTAACGCTAGTGGTACACGATAGCTATGAGCTAACTAACGCTACAAGCTCAAACACCCTACAACCACCACTATTGTCGCGTCCACAAGCTCCCCGGCAGAACACCCGCGAGGACAAAGGCACACAAAGAGGAGAGAACCACCCCAAATCGGGCACTCATGCCGGCTAACAAGCTAGACGTCGCAGCATGTTGTTAGCACAATAGTAGCCCACTCGGTGCATCAGTCACTGACTGTGATGCACCGAGTGGGCTACCATTGATCAACATGCAGCGACGTGTAGCTTGCATGATGCGTGTGCAGTGCTTTGCCACACAGGTCTGAGAAGAGGACCTGCACATGATTTTACTCGTTCCCCAAACTCCTCTACATGCCCCGATCTAAAATGGTTCACGACAGTAGACATAATGCTAACGTTAGCCAGCGCCATATAGCCAGTAGTACTATGACCCGGACGGGCATAAGACATAAGTTTCCTGAAGTGACATCACGGCCGTGCTAGCGTCTGATAAGCTTTTAGATTTGCTCGTGCATGTTATTCGTGCGTGGACCTTTTTAACCATTTCTGAGTGAAATTTCTGGCGTCAAATGGAAAAAAATAAATAATTAAATTAGATACCAATGATGTAAACTACCCATAATTGCAGAGTAGGGTTTAACCTGCAAGTTGGCCTTTAAGACTCTTAAGATGAAATATTTAATCAAAGTCCAGATTTATCTCCATAAAGGAGCGTAGATTTTCAGTTCACAGCAGATCAAACAACTCATTACAGATCCTCTGGTATTCACTGCACCGCAACTGTTTCACAAGTCTGAAGTCCTGTGGAGACGAGAGGCAGGCTGTTAGATCCTAGTTTATCACTGGTGTATAACATGGCTGGAACTAGACGATAGAATGCAGTCAAATGGAGCCTTTATTATTTTTGAATAACTGTCACTAGGCACAGGGGTGGCCTTGCCAGCCTAGACTAGACAATATTCAAGTTTATGGGCGAACAAGTTATTTCCCAGTTGGAGGGCATGGTACTTGGACTGAGAGAAAATAATTAGGCTTGTTTTTTTTACTGGAACTTGTAGACAGAACTCTCATCTCCACAGCTGATTTGCAAACATTCTCCTAATATCACTCTGCGGGAATAAAGGCCCCCAACATCGCCACCCATCTGAGGTGAGTCAGTATTTATGCTAGGGCTGGGTGATATGGCCAAAATTTTTATCACAATAACAATTTTCATATCACTCTATATAGATAATTATTGATATTCTATTAGTATTGAATTCTTTGTCGTTGCCGCCATCTTTAGTGGTCAGTTCTCAGGCTGCAGCTGGTTTGAAAGCGAAAGTAAACAGGCTTCTCTGCTGGCTGTGGCTCCAGGGGAGTTGAACAGTTCTGGCTCTGCTAGTTTCTTTTCTATCTTTTGGCGCTTTTTTGGTGGACAAACCACCGCACATGTGCACCGTGACTCGCGACTGGAGACTAGCTCTGCTAGCACACATAGCCTACTGTGTTTCAAACTGTATTTTAAATTAGAAAGCAAACTAAATAAATGGACAAGAGAAAAATAAATCTCAATTTGTTCAGTATTGTCATTTGGACAAGCAAAGCCATTCCTTTAAGTTGCATGCAAAAAAAACAAGTCTGTCCACTGTCTCTGGTTTTAATAAAGCTGCCCTGTTGCAGGTCACAATACAAAACAAATAAAAAATCATGCTGCTGTTTACATTTGCCTTGGTTTCAGTTGGCTTTAGTCTCCACACGAACTGATACATATGCACACACACACACACACACACACACACACACACAGCATGCAGATTGCCTTGTGCGCATGGTCTGTACTGTACCATCGGCATGTGTATGTAACAGTCAGACCGTAAATGTATTCATCTCAGGCGGTGAACGCTCAGTAACTTCTGCTGCAATCAAATGTTTGTTCTCCCTCTCTGAGAGATGAAAGTTTAAACAGCCGGGGAGTTGTGGCACTCTGAATATCTGCCTCTCCCCCTTAGCTGTCTGGGCACTGTGGGGAGAGGATGGAAGAAGAGATGCAGAAACAGATGCTGCTGGTTGTACATTACTGTGTGTTACTCTGTGTGTTACTCTGTGTTGCTTTGTGTGGTTATTCTATGTATGTTAGTTACTGTGTTTACTCTATTGTATGTTACTGTGTGGTTTAGGGCTGGCCTGAATACCATTTCTTAGGGTTCGGACATTCGTTGACGAACGAAGCTCAGAATGTTTGCTCTCACAAAAACATGTTAAAAAATCTGGAATACCGTATGGAATCACCATTTTAACTCTGAAATGTATGATTGCAATTGAATCATTTTACAAGTACCGTAGGAGCTCAACAGAGCAATGGATTATGTTCATAACCTGGGAATTATTATGCTAATTTAACCGTGTTGCTGGGAGACGACCTGGCGTTACAATTATTCTGTCAGCCTCTTGGTAACTAAGTGAGGGTCATTATATTAACTTATTATACAACTCTTACCTGGCTGATTAAACCTCACTCCTTCTGTGCACTGCAGCAGCTCTCTCCACTCATGTGTCAATAAAGTCACTCTACATTTAGAGTACATATACATATTATACACATAGTCACACATACATGTATGCATACATACACGTACAATGTCATACACACACAAATGTACATACGTATATTGTAAATCTTGTCACTTATTATTTTTGTATCACCCATACAAAAACAAAAACACATAAACAAAAGAGTGAGTACCAGTATAGATGTTACTGGTCCTTGACTAGTAAACATATCCATCCATCCATAGTATACATCCAATATCCATCCCTACTCGTCCCTACTCGTCCCCACATATATATATATATATATATAAAAAAAATTAAAAGAAGGAAAAAGGACTTGAATTTTCATTATAGGTGTAGGCATACGGGGTATTCCTCAACAATTAAGTAGTATATCAAAGATAACTCTCTTCCTACTACTACTGCTACTCTAGTTTTTTATTACTGTTTCATGTTACTTAAATCCTCATCTCAAAGCCTGATCTGTCTGTCGTCTAATACCTTTCCATAGTTTAAAGAAACCCCATCTTTTTTCCAGCATATTTTCATTCTTATTAATTTTGTAAGTTTTAGTGGGACTAGTTCCCTCCACTCCTTCTGGGATGCAGATAAACCAAGTGTTGCCATCGCTTCAACTCTTTCACCCTCGACTCGTCTGTCTGTTCCCATTGTTGAATGCGGTCAAGTGCATCCTGAGACCCTGCGACATATCAGCTGGTTCTGACACCACTTGGGTATGGTTTCGGCGAAGTTACCCCATTTCCTCTCCTATTTCTCGGTGCAGGCCTTCCACATTTGTTGTTTCTGAGCGTATTGCCTCAAGTTCTCTGTCCTGACTTTCTCTTGTGATAGCTTCATGGGTGAGTCTGTTCTTCCCAGAGAAATTCCTTTTTTTTTTATCTACTTTCTTCTCCCCATTTTCTATTTTTCTCCCTTCCCCAATTTCGTATTGTCCAATTCTACCCTCCCCTGTCTCGAACCCACCAGCTTCCCACCCCCTAATACTGCCAATTGTATTAGTATGAACGACCAGCCAAGCTGGTAGCAACGCCGAGAGCTGGGCTCGAACCCAGCATCTCCTGCGTCGTCCATCACAGTTTTTGAATTGGTTGTTCTCAAATATTGTGTTCCTTAGTCTACACATTTAAAGACACATTTCAACAATGTTGAACCTGAATTCTATCATTCTGTTGTGAGGAGGATGTGATAATTGGACATCATATCTACGTTTTATGTCCAATTATCACAACAGAAGGATAGGATTCAGATAATGGTCAAAAGGCTCCTTTTAACCCATTGCTCGCCAATGACTTGTTAACACGTCATTCGCCGCCATGCGTAATCTGCCAATGACGCCTAAAGGCGTCTTTGAGATCAATATTTCATATTTTCGTCATGGTATTCACATTTCACCCATGGAGTCTTGGCTGGTGCTGTAGGACTCCGCTCAACTCTGCAACGCTTCAATACTGCCACCTCGTGGCCGATCGACGAGTTGCCAAAACCGGAAGTGGCCGGAAGTGCTTAGTCCGTCCCCTATTCCGTCCGGCCACTCGCTATCGCTCCCGGGACTCTATCCAGACACCGTGGATATCGATCCGTTGCCATAACTAAATAAACATGATTTCGACGTATATTAGTATTATACAAACCGGAACTGGATCACCTAGATCAGGGGTCAGCAACCTTTTTGACATGGAGTGCCTGTTTGAAATATAGTTGTACCTAGTGTGCCTCAACAATATTCCATGCATCGTAATTTTTTTCTTCTCATAATCAGGTATTTTAATGATAATTTTTACATTATTACATCATTATTGTTATTATTAACAATATTATTATGATGGTTGTATCAACCCTAAATTTGAGTTGGGGGGGGGGGAATGCAATGCAGACAAACAGCTGCATACAGTGCGACCATTTCACTCACATTTGCCCATTCATTTTTGGACACATCACACACCATCGGTGTGTTTACTGTACGTGTGCTGTCATAGCTCCACCTACAGGCCTAATGGAGAACACCAGGAGAACACCAGGATGTGAATGGAGGGTGAATGTGAGGTATATTGTGTAAATAAGTTTTGATTGATCGTAAGACTACACTGTAAAAAAATTATAATAATAAGTTACCAGAACTTAAAAATATTGAGTTCAGTTACTGTGCATTAAGGTTCAGTTTTCAATCCATAATAAGTTAACAGAAAAATAAGTACACAACCACATTATTTCAACCTAATAAAACTATGTTTATTGTCATTGTTTTAAGAACACAAGTTGACTTGGTAATACTCACATTTTGAGTAAAAAAATTGCTTTTAACATGTGCAATGTTCAATGAAATAGAAAAATAAATAATACAATTTGTTGATTAATCCCACTGGTCACAATGGTGACCGTAATAATGTTTTTGTTATAAGGCTCTGCAAATGTTACTGAATGATGTAGCAATGTATTTCCAGCTAAATTGAAATAATAAACAAATAAAGGGTCTCAATAAAATATGTGGTAGTAAAAAGAACCTGTGGGAGGATTTCAACAAGATAAATGCGACAACAGTGAAAAATATTTCACTATAATATTTCAAAGCACTTTTTTTTTATTTTTTTTTTAATACTGCTGCCCCCTGTGCCTATGCAAATGCCCTCGCGTGCCTATGCAGGCACGCGTGCCTAGGGTTGCCTACCCCTGACCTAGATCGACATCACATAACTGGGAACTCTTTGCGCCAGTGTGATCGCCCAACGGTAAGAGGAAGCTGCCATGAGTTTCAGCGTTTTTGATTATTATTATCCATACAAACTGCTCTGATCTATATATCACCCATACTACATGAATCATTTAACGTCGGTCATTGAATTATAAACGACCCCCCCCCCCCCCCCCCCCCCCCCCCCCTCCGGTCACCAGCAGATGACCAGTCATGACGTTTAGGATCATGTACAGTTGAAATTTTTAATATAATGTTGATCGGTATCAAACTGCATTTGATCATCTAATATATGCATTTATGGCTATATCTCACGTTCTATGAAATACAGCCGAAAACGATAAAAACATATTTATACTCTGGGCGGTATTTTAGTATGAATGTGTGAATGAAAAAGTAAAACGTTCCTACATCCTGAACGATGGATAATTGATGTTGAATGGGCCATAGTAATGTCAATTTAGCAATACAATTTAAAAAGTTATAGCCCTGCAAAGAAGGTGAACATCTCCATAGACAAATAGCGCTGCCAGAGAGGCTACAAGGATGGATATAAGCTCTGGCAGAGAATGGGTTAATATAGAAACATTGGAATGAAACACTAGCCCATAATAACGCATACAAACTTCTGCCACACCTTTATTCAGTGTAAACTCTGAAAAGGGGTAGTTTCTAGTGGCAATATCTTTTGTATTCAGTCAAATCGCCACAGCTATCTAGTTGTTTGTGACATGGCTAAGTATGGATTGGCGGCGATTGTTGACAATTGGACATGTAGCCTGCAGGTAAACATGCCAGTGTGGAGATGAGAGATATGCCCAGGACAGAGCTGATCCTGTGGTGAGCTCGCTGTTCAAATCCCCCCCGGAGCAACAAGCTGACAAAGGCCTTTGAAGAGAGGAGCTGTCAGTGTCAGCCTACAAAACAGGCCCTCATTAGCCCACAACACATCCCAGAGAGAGGGAGACACTTATGTAACAGCACTCGAGGAGAACACGACTGAGAGAGAGGGGGAGGGAGCGAGGGACGCTTTTTCAGTGGCTTGGGGTGATGTGGGGAGCAGACATTGTAAACTCTAATGGAGTGGGTTTCTCTGTATGAGTGACACACATGGCTTATGTGATGTGGATGGCAGGCAGGGGCGTAGTACTTGCCTAATTTTATTTACAATGAGAAGCCAACTTGGGGCTGGCTCACCAATTAGTATGCTACCTGTCATTGAGTACTGCTTCAGTTATCTTTTGACTATGTTAGCAATGAAAAAAAAAAATTGATTCTGGCTTTGCCACTTTCAGAGCCCATTGTATGATTGGTGTTGGACAGGCATTTTCTCTGGGCCCACCTCCACTCATTCTGCTACACCACTGATCTGTTCCTAGGAGCTGCTTAAAAGAAGGGTTTATTATTTGTTTTTGTTTTTAACCCAGGCCTTAATAAACTCTTAATGTGCAACGGCCCGGCCCCGGGCCCTCTTGAGGACGATGTTGTAGCCAATGAGTGGCTTTCCAATGGCACCCCACGTGGGGATGTGCGAATCGGGGATCAAGGTGAAAAGTCACGAGCGAAAACCGGAAGAGAAAAAAACGCCAAATTAATTGAAGTCAAGAAATGGTTTACTGGAGAGCTTTCTTTTTTTCTCCACAGTTTACCAAAATCGCTCCTAATCACTCATTAATGAATGGATTTTTATGAAATGTGGACATGTACTACATAAGACTTCAGGCTATGGACAAATGGTGTTATATTGCAACACTACAGAAAAATACGAGTAACACGTTTTTCTACAACTCAAGTTCAGACCTATGTTACTCTATTTCATTAGCACTAAAAGTGATCTTTCTTTATTGTATCAGAAACTTCCGTTCGAAAGATCTATTTGTTGCCATTCGAACGCCACATCACTCGACCAAATCCATGCCTCGGTTCTCGAGTTACATGATGATATGTCAGGCAAGCAACTTTTTACGCACCGCCGTCAGATGACCGCCCCACACTTCAGTCGCTCCAGAACTGCCAATCATCCGCTGATGGCGAAAATGATTTGTCAGCGTTGTGGTAAACTAGTGTACGCTTCCAACGATACCCCACATGGGGGGGGGGGGGGCCCGAATATAGGAACTAGGTGAACGTTGACGAGCAAAAACGGGAAGTGAATCAGACTTCAGAATGCACGGCGGTGGATGAGGAAATGGATTTTGGAAAGCTTTTTTTTGTTGCCTTCAGGCTTTGATGTTCCAAAAAGTATTGATATTTTGAACTACATACACACACGCAAGTTGACGCAACACATAAAACATTTCTCACACATCTCATCTCTCACACAACATGTGCGTGGGGTCGGGAAGGAAGTAAAATACTGACATAAAGCAATTCTGCTGCTTTTTTGCTACAATAGTGATAGAAACAATAGAGGGAAATACCTACCGATAGACATTCTTTTCACACCCTAGTTGGCTATTTTCCCCTGGTTCTTTACTTTCCAACCACCAGAGCTCCATATCTGTTTGTTAAAATGTGCCATATAAATTAAAAGACAAACTTAAAAAAAAAAAAGTAACTGTCCCTCACTATGTCCACTCCATAGCAGGCCGGAACTGGAACCAAAACTCATTATAATGTTTGATATGTTGTACGTGTATGCAACCAAATGCAACCATTTCCTCTGTAGAACATGAAGACGCATCTGATTATACTGTGAGCTTCCTATTTTTTAATTGGACATGTAGGGCATAGACAAACATCATGCAACACTTATTTCTGTCAAGCAGCTGTTGTCAAAGGTGCAGAGCAACAAAACATAAATGTGATTTAAGCTCTCTGTCACCTGCATCTTCACTTTCATCTGGATCTTTGTAGCCATGCAGCCATGGAGCTGGGACTGGTAACGGGCAGATAACAGTGATTGGCTAGGGAATACTGTTATATGCTGTTATGGACTCCCTGGGGCTGTTTGGTTGAGTTGCACCAGAGCAGGTGGTATTTGAATCTTCAGATTTTCTCACAGTTTCTCACATTTATTTTCCCTGTTCTGTTTGAGCCTGTCCCTGGTAGCGGCTTCACAGCAGTCCTCTCCTTGTTTGGCTGAGACGTTTGGTTGGTTCAACTGAAATTTATTTTCACTTTTGGGACACTTCGTGCAAGGCAGGATCATTCCCATCAGTGAAAATGAGATTGATGTCAACTATTCTCCAAGGTCTGGCAGACAGGCTTGTGCTCAAGCAGCCTGCTGCCTGCCTATCATAGGGAGGACAGCACTAAGGTGAACGGAGACCCTGTTTTACAACGGTCATAAAATGGAACAAAGGGCGCCAGTGGAGGGCTCTCCCATGAATCAGCACTATATTCATTTGTGTTGACAATCATAACTCCTCTGGAGCCATTTCAGGATGTGCAGCAGGAAATGAGCCACAAGGCATCTTAAATTACACTTTGAGGGGCGACAACCTCCAGACAAAGATGAGCAGTCATTTCTATCTATTTTAACGTAAGAGTATATTTTGACATATTGCACTTATTGGCTTATCTTTATTATTATAATTTTTTATCCACAATTGATGAGAGAACACCCAAACTGAAAGTCATTAAGGGAAGACACTGTAGCCTACAGTACTTAACTCAAAGCTGGAGCAGCACTGTGACATCTGCTATGACTAAGGATGGGTACCGAATTCTGTACTTTTGAGGTACCGAACCGAAACATGTCGGTACTACCGAGTATCGATTCAAGTGAGATACCAAAAAAATATATATATATATATATATTTTTTTTTAACCTTTTTTCTTTTCATGTCAACGTTCACACGCACAATATATGCTTACCTAGGATTTGACTTGATTCAACAACAAAGCAGTCGGAGCAATGGAAAGCCGAAAACTGTCGAAATTGTAGTTATTTGAAGTTGGGATTATTTTTTTACGACTGAGGTAGGTAAATTAAATTTCTTGAGACTAAAGCACCGAAAAAAGGTACCGGTATCGATTCACAGGTACCGGTACCATATCGGTTCAAATGTGAAAGGTACCCATCCCTAGCTATGACACGGCCATGGTCTTTCTCTGGTTGTCCAAGATTCAAGTTTATTGTCATTCTACAATTAAATGCTTAACTGCATGCTTCCCCCAGACACTTACTGTACAGAACATCTAAAAACAAAAGGACATTCATGAAGTTAAGGACAACCAAAAGCACACAAAATAAAAAATACCAAGAACTCCATAACACATTTAAATGCAATCACTAAACACATCAAGTATCCACAACAGAGTGTCACACCAATGAGCAGTTCAGTTCAACTCATTAAAGGTAATGTCCATGGTGGTCAGATCAACAGTCTGGGTGGTGGGCTTGTAATGCATACAGGATTATGGTCCGACAGCTGTTCTGGCTACAGGAGGACTACTGGTGGTATTTAGAGGTCTGCACGTCTATCTCTCTCTCTCTCGCTCTCTCGCTCTCACACACACCGAGGTCATATTCAAAAGGCCTTGCTAATCACTTTACAATATCTTCATAAATAACCAGTCCTTTGGGCCCGCCTGTGTAATGCTTTCTCATTGTTCTGTCATCCTCACAACAAAGTGTCTGCCTTCTTGTGGAATTATTGTCCAATTCCTGTTTAGCATTTATTATTTTTTGTATCTGTATCAGACATCTGGAGAAATGAGTGAGCAGAGTGAAGAGAGGACATGTTAAAAATATCTTCTCAGGTGTTTATCATCGCTGTGTGCAGGGGCTGAGGAATTAGGTGGCTCAGTGGATGTGACCTTTGATAGACTCAAATGCTTTGTGATAAAGAGCACAGTGCTGGTGTTTCAGTGGGCTGAGTGGGCTCTGCTGGGCTTGACTGCCTCTCTTGAAGCTGCTAAAGTTTGATCTATGAACAAGCTAATTGTCCATGTCCTTTCCAGACATGACTGACTCCGTGACCCGGCCATTTCCTGCCTGGAAAAGGTCATTTCCTTTTCTCATTTAATTGTTGCTACTGTACCAACAAGCTTCAGCCACTGAGTGGATCTAGTGGAGGACATAGCCTATGTATTGTGTTACCACCGTCTGATACTAGTTGTTTTTACTTTTTATTCTTTTTACTCTTTATTTGGACTCCCTAGTAGTGAAAACAAGTAAAGTGCAAACAGCTGAGAATGCACAACCATCTTCATGTGAGCCAACACATGGTATTTTGACCTCTCTGGAATTGTCATGCTGCATTTGTGCCACACATCTCCTCCACTGGGCCAGAATGAGAGGAGGAGGGAGGAGAGGATTGCAGGATGTCCACAGCTCTCCAGTGTCTGTGGCGTCGAGGAGTGGGACTCCTCTGAATCTATTCTCATTATCAGTGTGTTTGGGAGGTGTTCACTGGAGCGACACAGGGAGTCTGGGTTTGTTTGGAGCTCATTTAGAGGCACAGAGGAGGATCACCTCTGTCTGCTGTCAGAACAAACACTCTGAAACATCTGGACTCTGCAGAGTGGATTAGGGCTGGGCGATATGGAAAAAAATCATATCGCGATAACGATATGATAATGTTATCATATTTCTCGATATCGATAATTATCGAATTGTTCTAAGTATTTTTTTTTTTTTTTTTTTTTTTTTTTAACAACAGATGTATGTTTATTTTACAGCAATTCTTTGTCATCTTTAGTGTTACATCCCCTCACACTCCAGTTCTCAGGCTGCAGCTGGTTTAAAAGCGAAAGTAAACCGGCTTCTCTGCTGGCTGTGGCTCCAGGGGAGTTGAACAGTTCTGGCTCTGCTCGTTTATTTTTGATCTTTTGGCGCTTTTTTGGTGGACAAACCACAGCACATGTGCACCGTGACTCGTGACTGGAGTCTAGCTCTGCTAGCACACATAGCCTACTGTGTACAGACGGTTTCAAACTGTATTTTAAATTAGAAAGCAAACAAAATAAATGGACAAGAGAAAAATAAATCTCAATTTGGTCAGTATTGTCATTTGGACAAGCAAAGCCATTACTTTAAGTTGCAGGCAAGAAAGACAAGTCTGTCCACCACCTCTGGTTTTAAAACTGCCCTGTTGCAGGTAAAAAAATAAATAAAAAATCGATTTTTTAATTTTTTTTTCGATATTGGATATCGATTATTAAAATATATCGCGATATTTATCGTTATCGTTATATCGCCCAGCCCTAGAGTGGATACACTACTGTAGACACTGCTGTCTGGTACAACACTGCAGTGCTGGGTGATTAGAAGTTTAGAAGTTTCAATTTGAATTAAGATTTTGGCTTGGACCCACAATCATGAAAACAAGATAATCGAGATAAAATGTTTTTTTGTGCCTCATGCTGTGTTGCTCTCATTTAGTCTTGTGTTATAAATGCAGCGCACCCTTCCTTCACAGCGGTGCGCTCCGCCCCTCCCCCTAAGCCCAAACAGTAGTTTCAGCTTGTGTAAAAGATGACGCATGATGTTCTCAAATCAATGAGTAATGACTTCAATATCAATCAAAATAATCGTGATTATGATTTTTGCCATAATTGTGCAGCCCTGCTGTCTGGACAGACTACTGAACACAGCCGACAGGATGGATGACGACATTGACGACTGTAGACACTAGTACACTGTAGCAGTATAACTAATACAAGTACCATATTTCGCAATTAACGGGTACGATTCTGCCGGCAGTAGAGTAGTCTATTCAGGTTTATTTTTTTTTATCTCATGTTCTTTCATAGTTTTAGTTTTATTATTAGTCTATTGGTTTTCTTTCTTTCTTTTTTTTTCATTTGAAGCAACAAGTGGACACACTCTCCCTGACTTGTACAGAGTCTCTCTTATTTCTCTTTGAGAAAGCAAGCTGACAGATCATCAATGTCTTGACAGTTTTCAGAACACTGTTGTGATATACCTCTCAAATAGGTCTTGGGGTACAAGAGCGACGAGCAAGAAGAATGGATTTTCTAGACCTGTTTTTTTGTTTCTCACTGAAGAGAGAAATGGGAAGATGGTCAGATGTGACTATAATTGAGACAAGCTGCAGATACAGTAGCTAGAGGGCTATTACAACATTCCTGGAACTACATTTCTCAAACCAACAACATTGATTTATTCTGTAGTAGACTTGACTGGAAGCAAGCATACATGTTGAACTAATGTTTCAAACGCAAGCAAGTAAATTGTTTCCACAGCCTCAAAGATCCACCTCTGTACAACGGATAGGCCTGCTAGATTGTATTGGCCAGATGCCGTTTGAACAGCCTTTGTACACCACTATATATTCTTGGAGACTGACTATAATATAATATAATACAGTAGAATGCAAAAGTCTTAGAGGGGGTGTATTGTATTGTAGGAATGAAATGTTACTTGATTTATATTGATATGGGTATACTATTTAGTGTTTCCAGTGGGGGTGCTTACTGCTTACTATAGGTACATGGTGTCCCTCAGATGTTCAAGTCAATTTCATTGCCTTCCTTCCTGTTCCAGTGATGTTTGTCCTGTTCCAGTGATAACGTTTGTCCTGTTCCAGTGATAACGTGTGTCCTGTTCCAGTGATAACGTTTGTCCTGTTCCAGTGATGACGTTTGTCCTGTTCCAGTGATAACGTTTGTCCTGTTCCAGTGATAACTTTTGTCCTGTTCCAGTGATAACGTTTGTCCTGTTCCAGTGATAACGTTTGTCCTGTTCCAGTGATAACGTGTGTCCTGTTCCAGTGATAACGTTTGTCCTGTTCCAGTGATAACGTTTGTCCTGTTCCAGTGATAACGTGTGTCCTGTTCCAGTGATAACGTTTGTCCTGTTCCAGTGAAAACATTTGTCCTTGTTTTCAGTTTAAATTTTTATTAATTGAAAATGGGGGACCCTGATGTAAACGAGACGAAAGTCTTTCTCTGGTCTGCATCCCCATAACAATTGTGTGTATTGAGCCGTACTGTATTGTACCCAATCTGCAATCTGTTAGTACAATTTTCAATCAACCGTTCCAGTGATAACGTTTGTCCCGTTCCAGTGATAACTCTCATAACATAACACAAGCTTGTAGTTTTATTATGAGGTTAGCACCAAGGGTCACATTAGAATGAGTTGCTCTGTTTTTCTCTCTTTCTCTCTCTCCCTCTCCCCCCCTCTCTCTCTCTCTATTTTTAAATGGCTCATTGCGTAGTCCCAGCATGCTTTACTGCTAACCCAAGACATCTGAATAAATTGAATAAATCATTGTTCCTCAGAGGGTATTTATTTGATAAGAGTGCAACCTGTGGTGACCTCTACCACTCTCTAAACTCCCAGCCTCCCTGGTGTGCAGGAGGAAGATGCTTCTATGAGCTCCCCAGCCTAAATGCTTTAGACTTCAGTTTGTCAGGTTGGAATGGATTTCTCTCTGAGATTCCTGCCCGCTGCCCATTACAGGAGAGAGCTTCTCTTTCTTAGCTGAATCATTCTTATGGCGTGTTGCTTAAATCCTCTTTGCCACAACACCTTCCCTCATTTCTTCTTGTGACAAAAACAACAGACTTCACACACTATCTGATATCATCAGCCACAGGGGCCATTAGCACCCTCATGTGTGACTGACTCACCCTGAAAGTGCAACAGTGATTGTGGCAAAAAGAAAAGCATCTCATGGTAATATTACTTATCTCACAGTTGTCACTGTGCCAGGTTGTCTTTTAGACTGTTTTGAAGATTTATGGTCTCATGAAGCCATGCTAATAAATGTAGACAAGTTTAGTTTGAGAAATCTTTCAAATGCAGAAATTGCAAGACTAACCACTAGGGTTGGGTACCGTTCACATTTGAATAGATACCGGTACCCAACGGTACCTTTTTTTCGGTACTTTAATCTCAAAATGTAATCTACCTACCTCAGTTGTTAAAAAAAAAAATCCAAACTTCTAATTATTTATTATCATTATTTATTTAGAACTATTTGTTAATATATATATAATATTGCAGCGAGCGTTGTCTGCATATAGTTTTGTAAAGTGTAACAACACTTGCGACCGTTTTCGGCTTGCCATTGCCCCGACTGCTTTGTTGTTGAATCAAGTCAAATCCTAGGTACAATAAGCGTGTATTGTGCGTGTGAATGTTGACGTGAATGTGCGGCACACTTCATAGGTTTCGTTTCGTGGTAAACTAAATGTTGACATCATTCGACTTAAAATTATTTAGTTTTTAATTTTGTAACTATCGAAATGTGGCACCGGCGGATTTCACGTGAATCGGTACTCGGTAGTACCGACATGATTCAGTCGGTACCCTTAAAAGTACCGGATTCGGTACTCATCCCTACTAACCACCAGGCGCATACATGCACATTTCAATATTGTACCTCAATCAGTCCCTCACTCACTCACACACTCAGCAACATCTGTAGGGCTGGCTTGGGTGTCCAGCAAAAACACCAGATACTTTTTTTTAATAATTTGATGATTTTACATTTAGGTGTAAGCATGGGAAATAATTATCCAACTACTGAAGGCTAGGAGTGCATTGACTTGCACCTGTGACAATAATCTGAATCTAGTAGGGAACTAATGTGCAAAAAAGCCACATATGGGATATCAAGTAAAAACAAAGAATACAAATTTGTATAAAAAAAAAAATACAGGCATAAGCGAGCATAAAACATTTTATATAAAAAAAGAGAGGTAGCAAGCATTGATGTTTATGTCCAAGAAAAACAATACAAAGAACAAACAAACACTCTTAAGAAGTGTTAATGGATCCACAATGGAATATTTCTTCTCCCACTCCTCATGAGAAGTTGGGTAATTTCAGGTACAGTCACACGTGTTACCGCCCACATCTCCTCCATTGTCTAATCCAGGGGTTCCCAAACTTTTTCAGCTCGAGACCCAAAAGAGAAATTTGGTGTTTCCCCGGGACCCAAACTTACAAAAATACATCATGAATTGCCATAACATACATTTATAAACTACTGATAAAGAACACAACAAACCATGAATTTCAAATGTATATGAAATGTATTTATTTAATTATAAAAGTACATCACAGCAATAATCAGAGTGTAATGTTAAGTTGCTCACCACCTCATAACATACAATTTTGTAACACTTTTAAATGAACAAACATGTTCTACACTCCTTTCTATTTCTCACCCCTTTTTCAACTCTCCATTTCTTACCCCCTCCCTCAGTCCCTCAACCTTAAACCCCAACATTGAGCAACATTCTGATTAATTTGTACTGACTTATTTTAAAATTCTACTGACCTGACATCATGCTAGAAGGGGTATAATATTTCATCTATGGCACAATGAAATCTAATGAGAGGTATGTGGCTGGTTGAAGTTTTCAACCAGCAGATCTATTCTGGGCTTGGTTTTTGAAAGTGCTATTCTGAGGTCATGCTGAGCATTTAGTCTGTTTCTGTATTTGTTTTTCAGGTATGCTAGAGTAGAAAACCCAGATTCACATAAGTATGTGGTGCCAAACTGAATCAACACATCTACAGCTTTTTTATTAAAATATATATATATATTTTTTATTGGCGACCCAACTCCAGTGTTTGGGAAACGCTGGTCTAATCCAACCAAGGCCTCAGGCTGCCTTATTAACTCCTTAACTATGTATCAAACTCACTTTCAACTTTGGCCTGCTAACCAGCCCTCTACCATTCATGGTCTCATCCATCTCTAATTCTACCCATCAATCTTGTTTATGTAGTCGTTATTCTTAATGAGAACAAATGGTAATAATTTCCAACCAGTGGAAATGCAATCACATGGAGCGACGGAGGAGATCAAGGCCTGACACCAGCGTAGCCTCAATCCACAGTCATCCCCAGTCCTTCACTATATACCAGAAAATGTGCTAGATATTCTGGACCAAATAAAAATAAATATACTGTGAAAATAATTATTGTAGAGGATGCAAGAACAGTCTGTTTTTCTCTATGGAACAGACATGTTAAGGTACTAATGAGACAGAAGATGCCAGAAGAGAAGGGGAGTAGAGAATCTTTTAGATGCCAGTCCCGGATATTTAGTGTTAAAGGAACACGCCAACTGTTCCCAAAAATAACAGGGCTTTTGAGGTGATCAAATCACTGCACCCAGGCAGCAGTGGTTCGGCAAAAAATAGTTAATATATCTGCTTAGAAAACTAAAATGTCACAAAAAAATTAGGGATGTCCGATATTATCGGCCGATATTGGCATAATATTTTTTAAATGTGATATCGGAAAATATCTGTATTTTTATTTGTTTTTTTTACATTTCTATAACCTTTATTTAACCAGGCAAGCAAGTAAGAACAAATTCTGATTTTATTTATTGTCAAAAGTATGCATAATGTTGTGTTAATTCCACAACAAGAGATATGTAAGGGATAATGTATAGCTACGAGGTCATTGTCGCAAAATAATTGACCGACACAGAGTTTAGAACACAGAGGCGCCTCGCCGAGGTGTTTTAAACGTAGTGAAGGTCAATTATTTTGCGACAATGACCGAGTATAGCTATACATTATCCCGCTTATTACATGGCTAATTTACTAACAATATACCTAATTCATTTTACACCATCAACAAGACGAGATCAAATGCAGACGCACGCAGTTCTGTTCTGTCGCTCCGCGCTGTCATCGCCGGCAGCCGGCAGGTCTGTGGTCTGATGGCACTGATGACTGAGTGCAGCTGTGCATATGCTGAGCAGCTTTCATGACTGCGATCTAAATGCTTGATTGCTCCCCGCTTATTACATGGCTAACTTACTAACAAAAAAAATTAACAGCGTGGTCTCATTTCTGGTAATTTATTTGGACATTTCCATTTATGGTGAAATTGGACTAGTTGAGAGGGGCGTTCGTCGGGACATTCGTGTTCAGGCCAGGCCAGTCTGTGCGTTCTGGTGGGGCTGGTGCAGGTCTTGTGTGTGTCAGTGGGCTTGATTGGTCCAGCTGCGCACAGCGGTCATTATTGCTCGGCATAGAGGTCCGTTATCGAGTAATAACGGACCTCTGACGAGCGCTGTTGACCAATCACAATCAAGCATTTCGGCGAATGTTAAAACGCCATGTAATAAGTAATGTTAATTACCTGAAATTATTCCGTTTTTTCGGGGGGGAAACCCTGCATATATCGGTATCGGTTGATATTGGTATCGGAAATTAAGAGTTGGACAATATCGATATATCGGTATCGGTAAAAAAGCCAATATAGAGCATCCCTAAAAAAATATATATATTTCTCCGCGTGGTAAATACACAGGTCACAACATGTTTACAGGAACGTTTTGGCGTTGTATTTGGAGTGTATTTCGTTACTGGCACGCCTACTTCCAGTGAATGATGGTGCGGCTGTTCCCTAAGCCTAATGCATGCACAGAGAAGAAAAGGGTATGTATCTGCTTGTCTAACTCCAGGGTAGATGGCAAATAAGCTAATTTCCCAAAAAGTTGGCGTGTTCCTTTAAAACAATTCATCTTGACTTGAGGTGACAATTTCTCAGTTTCCAAGCATGTGCTCCTTTTTCCTCGTATCTCGTTTATCCAAACAACTCACATGTTCTTGATTCTGAAGCACTCCTGTCATCCTGCCTATATGGAACAAATGTATACAAATCTTACAAGTTCTTATTTTTACCAAAAAATTAAGTTAATTAAAGCATATGGCATGGACTACAATGTATGACCTATATCACGCCATACGTACCTTATGTACACGGCTCTCGTGTACACTGTATACTTACTTACTCATAGTATATATTTAGATTCTAGTGTTTATAGTAACCATATTTATTGTAATGTATAATAACTGAGTGATGGGGCATGCAGACCCTCATCTGCACCTTGATTACACTGCCTACTTGCTCATATGCGTATAGTCAGAGTTAATTATATTGTTTACACTGCCTATTTTTACTTTTCTACTGTACTATACTTTTTATTGTCAGTGTATTATGTCTTCTACTATTACCATGCCCATACTAGGCGAGTCAATCTATGAAAAAAAAGCACTTAACCCAAAAAAAATTGATACAAAAGGTTTTTCGATGGATTCCGATAGTATTGGGCGTGCTAAATAACATACTAAAAGTCGACCAAAATCGACCCCCCCCGAAAGCCGCCATTTCCAAGATGGCGTCCCAGATGGCGGTGGAGATATTAAAATGGCTATATCTCAAATTGAGAATATGGTGCAAAGGATTTCTCAACTGATTCTGGTACCTCTGGGCATGTTTACTAACATACTAAAAATCTAGGAAAATACACCTTCCAGAAAGGCTTAATTTTCAAGATGGCGTCCAAAATGGCGGCAGACCAAGCTTAAAATGGCTATATATCTCAATAGAAAAAAAAAAACCTGGTTGGCAGGGGATGATGCACATTATTCATAAGGGAGATGAACATCCAGGGCAGTCTTCAGTGAGATACTTACCAATGATAGACATGTACTCCGGAGACAAAACATGCATTCTGTCAACACTGGAGTTCATTTGTGGTCTGGCATCCAAACACCACCTTGCCCCAGTAGTTACATTTGACCAACCCCTATATTGGAAAGCAGCAGAGATAATCCTAGATTCACCACAGTGCAGTCACCTCAAGTCCTTTGTCCTGCTCCTAGGAGGATTTCACACATTTATGAATTTGCTAGGAGCAATTGGTACACTGATGGACGGTACAGGACTTAAGGACATTCTAGGGGTAGTCTATGGGGAGAACTCAGTAGCCCATATGATGACAGGCAAATCAGTTCAGAGAGCATTCCGTGGCCATCTTCTGGTTGACAAATGTCTTAACCGCATGATAATATCAGAAATGGTAGATGATAGTCATGAATTTGCAGCAATGGTTGAACAGTCTGAAGCAATGTATACCTCAATAGTTAAGGGTGAAATGCCATTGGAAACAGTGTTCACATCAGAGACCCTCATTACAATAAATGAAGAGCTGGGAAAAAGGAAGATGGAACTGTGTGCTAGATCCAAAACTAGTCAGTTGTGGCTAAATTACCAACACATGTTAGAAGTTGCTAGGTCACTGATAACAGCAGATCGCACAGGTTCCTGGCTTTTGCACCTACGCGCTGTTTCTGAATGCATGCCGATATTCGCTGCGGCTGGGCATTACAATTACTTGAAATCGGCACACTTTTATGTCCAAGAGATGAGTCAGCTTCACATCAACCACCCAGATGTCTTCAGACAATTTGAAAAGGGTTTTCATGTTATCCGTCGCAGCAGCCAATCATGGGCAGGCCTCAGCTCAGATCTTGTAATCGAAACAACATTGATGAGGTCATTGAAGACTACAGGAGGGATGACACATTGGACAATGTCAAAGGGCATAACATCAGAGTATAACACCGCAATGCAGGAGTTCTCAAACCAGACATACACAACATCAGAACAGCACAAGGATTCAACAGAGGCAAGGATGAAAAGGGATGCTGCTGACCTGGAGAAGATCACTTCAAAACTTGCTATATGTTCACCTTTCTCTCCAGACTCTTCTTTAAGGAATGTTGTTACAGGTGTTGTCGCTGAGGATGGAGTGAACGTGCATGATTATGACTCTGTTGGACGCAACATCATGCACAAAATGATCGGACAGCCGGCATTCACATTTTCATTTAGTAGAAAGGATAAAGCCATAACCCTTGGACAAAAATCATCTATCAAGGTTGCTCCTGATCGAATCATTGATTCTGCACTTCTTTTTCAACGTTTCCTTATTGTCTCCCAAACTGGAGAGCTGTCATTGGAGGAGGTTATGCGTTACGAACTCAGTCCTTTCCCTCCTGCCCTCTTTGAAGCCGGAAACGTCTTCCGCAAAGCTGATAAACCACAACTAGCGCACGTGATCTGTGATCATGCAAGTGATGCAATCCTAGATTCTGTACCAGAAACGGAGCATTATGTTCTTGATGGTGGTTCACTCCTTCACCGAATACAATGGAAGCACGGACAAAGCTATGGTAAAATTGCACAGTCATATGCAGACTTCACCATCCAACATTATGGCTCAGCTACAACCATTGTGTTTGATGGCTATGAGGATGGGCCATCCATTAAAGACAACACACATCAAAGAAGAGGAAACAATATTCATCCCATTGTCAACTTCACTGCTGAGACAGAGTTCTCAGGTAAGAAGGAGGAGTTCCTGTCAAGAGATCTGAATAAACAGAAACTGATCCACATGATAAGTGATGAACTGAAAGAACGGGATTGCACTGTGGTCAATTCACTTGGAGATGCTGATGTAGACATAGTAAGGGCCGCAGTGGGATCATCTCTTCTTCACACCACGACGCTGATTGGAGAAGATACTGATCTCCTCGTCTTACTTCTTTACTATGCACAGAGAGATAGCAAGGGCCTTTATTTCAGATCAGACAAGTCGAAAGCTGATGGCAGTTTTAAAGTGTACGCCATAAACCATTTGAAAGAAGTACTCGGACAGGATGTGTGTTCTCAGTTGCTGTTCATCCATACTGTGACTGGCTGTGACACAACTTCCCGGATCTTCGGAGTTGGCAAAAAGACAGCATTCCAAAAACTTGTAAAAGGGGATCCTGTCCTTCAGGCTTGTGCCAATGCATTCACTGTACCAAACCAGACAACAGATGTGATCGATGACCTTGGGTGCCAAGCAATGGCTGTCTTTTTTGGTGGAAAGTGCACAGATTCGCTTGCAAAAATGAGATATAACATTTTCAGCAAGAAGGTTGTCTCAGCTTCATCAACGGTAACGCCTGAACGTCTACCACCAACTGAATCTGCTACCAAATTCCACTGTCGTAGAGCATACTACCAGGTCATGGTCTGGATGGGAACAGATGATGGTATAGATGCTCTAGACTGGGGCTGGAACCTGCAGGACAATAGATTTGTCCCACTCATGTCAACAATGAATGCTGCTCCAGACAGTCTCTTGAAGGTCATTCATTGTAACTGTACCACTGCCTGCAAGACACTTCGCTGCTCATGCAGAAAATATGGACTACCTTGTACTACTGTCTGTGGACCATGTCAACTTCATGAATGTGACAATCCACATAACAAGTTTCTCCCAGAGGATCCTGAAGATGATGATGACTAGGCCTAAAGACCACAATAAGTGGGTCATTTATTTTGTGTTCAACACCAAAGCCAGCTTTCTAGGTTGAATATAATAACCAATTTTAATTTTAGCCAAAATAAGCTACAGGCAGCCATTTTGATGATGCAAATGATGCATTCCTAGCAGATATATTTAGCTAGATATTTTGCTCGTTATTAATGTATAGAGGTGCCAGAATCAGTTTATAAATCCTTTAGAAATGTTTTCCCATTTGAGATACAGGCATTCTAAGCTCCCAGTCGTCATTTTGGACACCATTTTGAAAATTAAGCCTCTTCGGAAGGTGTATTTCCCTAAAACTTTAGTATGTTCCTAAGTATGTCTAGGGGTACTTGGGGTACCAGAATCAAATGACAAAATCATTTATATAATTTTTATATTGACATATATATATAGCCATTTTAAGCTTGGCCAGCCGCAATTTTGGACGCCATCTTGAAAATGAAGCCTTTCTGGAAGGTGTATTTTCCTAGATGTTTAGTATGTTAGTGAGCATGCCCAGAGGTACCAGAATCAGTTGAGAAATCCTTTGCACCATTTTCTTAATTTGAGATATAGCCATTTTAATCGCCCCGGCGCCATCTGGGACGCCATCTTGGAAATGACGGCTTTCGGAGGGGTCGATTTTGGTCGACTTTTAGTATGTTATTTAGCACGCCCAATACTACCAGAATCCATTGAAAAACCTTTTGTATCAATTTTTTTGGGGTTAAACCATATATTGACTCGCCTATACCTGTACCTCCCCTCCCCATGCAGCTATGATGCCTGAATTTCCCCAAGGGGATCAATAAAGGAATATCTAATCTTAAATCCACATGGATTCTTCTGAGTAATTTGGAGAATCTGCCTTATACAGTATGGCTATTGGCGCAGCCAATAATATAGTAGTATTACAGGTGAAATAAGTAAGGCACTGTGAACGATCTGAAGGCAGAAACTAGGCTCTGTGTTCCTTATAAACCTTCTGAAGACAAGACTCTTGTTTCTTAATCATTATATAATTTGGGTGATTAGCGTAGTCATACAAAGCAGACCGTAGAGGAGTATAACAGGTGACAGCTTCGACCACCAGATAACTAGCAACAAGGAAGAGAAAATAGGGGAGTACAAGTGAAAGAGACATATTGCGTCAAAACGAGCAAGTTGGCAAGAATGAGTGAGTAAGACGTGAAGGAAGGATAGAGAGAGAGAAATAGATATAATTGAATATGATAACTTTTTCTTGCCCTTAAAGTAATAATCTCAAAGATGTTCTTATTAACCCTTTCACTGCCACACTACAGAAGGTTAACCCTACCGTGTGATAGTAAAGAGTTAACCTTCTGTAGTGTGGCAGTGAAAGGGTTGACCGGCTGTCGTGTGGCAGTGAAAGGGTTAACCTTCTGACGTGTCGCAGTGAAAGGGTTAATACATGTCTATGTTAAGGGCGGTCAGGTGGCGTAGCGGAGATTGCGTTCGTCACCAACGCCGGAGACGCTGGATTCGCCTGTTCGAATCCATCTCCCGGCGTTGTCACCAGCTTGGCTGGCCATTCACACTAATACAATTGGCAGTATTAGAGGGTGGGAAAGCTGGCGGGGTGGGTCCGGGTTGTTGTAAACAGCGACTCCTACAGTTCGGTCGGGGCGCCTGCTCAGCGCGGATAGGATCTAAGAGGGGTAGTGTGATCCTTCCACACGTTACACCCTCTCAGTGAGAGTCTGCGCTGCCAGGTGAAAAGAAGCGGTTGATTGGCTAGACGTGTGTCGGAGGAAGCACGTGATAGCCTCCACTCTCCCAGACCGACTGTGGGGGGTAGGTTTGCAGCGACCAGGAAGGGGATTGGGAATTGGCATAACGACTAACATTGGGATGGGAGAAAATCTGAGGAAAAAGGAGGGGGAAAAAGATTAAAAATAAAAAATAAAAAAACATGTCTATGTTGTCACACACTATCAGCATTTGATACAACATGGTGATTCTACGTATAGGCTAAAGGCTACCCAGTTCAGAAATGCTTTCATGCTCATTTGCTGTTCTCGGCTCTTCTAAACACTGGTGTCGGTGTAGGACATTCTCTCGAAAATCATCTGGCACACAGGAAGTGATACATTTTGTCAGCAACCACAGTTTGTTTGGAATGAATAGAAGATTAATCATTGTCAATTAGAGCTCAGTCTGACAAAAGCCTTGTGTCGAAGCACAAAGAGACACACTGCTTACCTCTCTCCAATACACTGATACTACAGCAGGTTGGGATGACCAGAACCATCAGAACTTGATGTATGGAATACATCTAATAGACCAAATGCAGCAGCTTTCAGATGCTGCTTTTGCATTGCCAGAGGAACTTTCTTTAAAGGAACCTTTCAGAACCTGAATGTTCTGCGATGAGATTAAATGTGGTGACATATTTCTTGACCAGTCACAAATTCAATGGAGAGCACTGCTAGCTCCCTCCCCAGTGTTCTTGGAACTTGTGTTTAGTAGCACCTCCTCAGCCCCTCCAAAATGTAGTTCTAAGAACCTCATGTAGAACCTCCCTGTTTACCATAGAAACAATTTTGGAACCTGTGAGCTCAGTTTGACAGTGCGGTAAGAAAATAGATGACCTGGCAGACTTGAATCTGTAATTGGTGGCGGATCTCACACACACACACACACACACACGCACACACACACGCACACACACACACCAGAATAGCTGCAGTGAGCCAGGCTGCCAGTGTTAAAAGTCCCATCAGAGCCAGTAGGAATGTGATGGTTGGGACTCCTCTGTGGAGCCTCTCTTATTCAGCAGCCCACTGGATCACAAACACACATTGACATCAGCTGGAAAGCCACTCTAACAGACTGCAAATGGCTTCACCCAGTATTAAACTGACAGAGCAGCTTCTCAACAGTCATTAACATAACGGCATCTGTGCCAGTCATAACACTGACATGACATGTTGTAATAATGATACAGGCGATGTCCTCACAGCCAAGGTCCCATCATGATCAGAGAAGTAAGACCACATTTTGTATTCTAGGATCCATTCAGGAGAGAGGACAGATGGGAAATGTGGTTTCAGACCAAGGCGCTTTGACTTTACAGGATCTTGGGGACAATAGAGTAGAAAGTAGCTCTGAGATGGTTCTGCCTTCGGATTTTATAGCCCCCCCACTATGAGCTGCACTCTGCACACTGATTAGACCAAGGTCACAGGCAGCAAGCAACGTGTACCTGCCATAGGCCACATGAAAAGGCAAGCTATTTCTCCAGCACTGCACATGCCATTCCACATGGTAGAAATACATTGCTATCTTTTGGGGGGGATTGGTTTCCAAATAATGTTTATTTAGACTAGGGACAAGCTTTTTAAAAACATAATAATCACATAGCTCTGATCAAGAGGAAGTTGTCATTCAGTTTAAAGTTGGCTATAAGTTAGTTCATTATGCAACAAAGATGAATTTTGACTCTACAATTTTCACTTTTACTGCAATTGAATGTCTGCCTCTTGATTTACTAATCGGGGCTCTAGACCAACTTTTCCACTGGTGCGACTCATCTTCTCAGTTGGTCTCACCAGAACAATATTTGGTTGCATTTGTTCTTTTTGTTTTGCTGTGTAGTATTCAGGACCATCATTAAATGTCTTTCTTTCTTTTAAGTTCTTTATTTGGGGGGCGACAGTGGGTCGTCTGGTAATCAGAATGTTTGCGGTTCGATTCTGGCTCCTCCTGGCAGCATCCTTGAGCAAGACACTTGACCCCTAACTGCTCCCGATGAGCAGGTTGGCACCTTGCGTGGTAGCCTCCACCGTCGGTGTGTGAGTGAATGGGTGAATGTGAGGCATAAGTTGTAATGCGTTTTGGATGAAAGCCCTATATAAATGCAGTCCATTTACCATTTTACTTTCTGCGGCTGTCAGTGGCTGACATTACAAAATATATGGGTAGATGAATAATACAGAGGAGTTCCTCATTTAGTGTTCAACTGGACTGGATGACCATTTCATTCTCCAGCGAGCAATTATTGTCATCTAAGCACTGAAAATCAGTTGGGAGAGACTCTCGGGTCATGCATCTGTCACCACAGGTTTTGTGTTCATTGTGCCGCTTAAAATTCTCGGTTTGAGTTGCCAAACCCTGTAGGATGATTTGAATGGGAGTCCCGAGGGTTGGGGCCGTGGTTTGCGTTAGTTGCATAAGCGGCATGTTCATTTAGACATATGGACGTTGGACGGCATACGAGTCATTATTTAACTCAAACAGAAAGTACTTACAAACAAACTAAAAAACATGACCAAATCATGCACCCCCCCCCCTTTCCTCCGCTTCCTCTTTGATGAGGTGCCCCAGGTGTGGCCAATGCCTCATTATTCACTCTGTCACTGGGAGCCACTTGTCTCACCAACTGACTGACTGCCAGTAGATGAGACAAGTGGCTCTCCATTGGCTCTCCCACAGAGTAATTTTATTAATTATAACCGGGAGCAAGGCAAGAGCCAGAATTAAGAAGATAGGAGAATGACTCAACGAGTTGGGAGGGGATGAGACAGAAGTAAGAACTCGCGTGTTAGACCAGCCTGCTCTCTCCATCATCCGCACCCTTCACTGGCCTCTTCGTCTCTGCCTCATCATTCACTTCTCTCTCCTCTCCCCTATATTTAGCTTTTTTTAAATAATCAACTGTAGACTGTTTATAGCCCAACATCCAGGTTAAACCCTACTGATCAATTATGGGTAGTTTACATCATTGGTATATAATTTCATTATTAATTTTTTTCCATTTGACACCGGAAATGCCACGCCGAAAGAGTTAAAAAGGTCCACGCACGAATAACATGCACGCGCGAATCAAAAAAGCTTATCAAACGCCGACGTCACTACAGGTGCATATTAATGAGCCGAATCTAAAAGCTTATCAGACGCTAGCACGGCCGTGACATCACTTCAGGAAACATATGCCTTGCCCGTCCGGGTCATAGTACTACTCAATGGTGGCCCACTCGGTGCATCACAGTTAGCCTATAGCTCCGCCGTCCCTGCTACAGTCGGGACCACTACACTGACGTTAGCCCCCGCGGGTGGTTCTCTCCTCTTTGTGTGCCCCCGTCCTCGCGGGTGTCCTGCGGAGGAGCTTGTGGACGCGACAACAGCGGCGGCCGTAGGGTGTTTGAGCCTGTAGCGTTAGTTAGCTCATAGCTATCGTGTACCACTAGCCTTTACGGGCTCGAGCACCCTACGGCTGCCGCCGTTGTCGCGTCCATGGGCCCCCCGGCAGGGTACCCGTGGGGACGGGGTGTACAGAGAGGAGAGAACCATTTTGGGTCGGCCGTTCATGCCGGCCAGCGAGCCGGATGTCGGGATATGTTGTTAGCACAATAGCTACCAAGCTAAGCTATGTTGGCTACTAACGTTATAAACACTATGTACAACGACACAATGATTTACATTATTACAAATATGGTAACGTGGTTGTGGCTTTTACAAATAGTGGTTAGCTTTAGAGATGGATGGCTATAATCACGGAGCAATAGTGTTAGGTGAAACGGATACATTTTCATTCGGCTAGTAGTAGCAAGCATATATCTATGGTAGCAAGGCTCTCTGCCTGCAGTGCCTGCCACTAGCTGTGTGTGACTCTCAGCGCCCCCTGGTGAGCCCCCTGGTGCCCTGCACCTGTTGTGACGAGATCATTTCGATTACACACGCACGTTATGAACCATTGATTAAAATATCCACGTGCGTGGTGATTGTGTTGGGCAGACAAAATGTTTGATAAAAACGCTAAAACTGGGTCAATTTCAATACTTTTTTTTTCCTTCTTCATGAAAGTCACCGTTGGCCTAGTCCACATTGTTTATTGAACAAAAATACAACGTGAAGGTTGGCCTTTAAGTTTGGCACATGCATGGGTTGAGTAGGCACTAGTCTTCACAATAATGGGTTGTTTCAGGACGGATCCGTGCATTGTTTCCTCGACTGAGGGACATTTTGTTTTACACAAAGTTACCAGTAGCCTTCTCCAGTCAGAGAGGGACTGAACGTTATTGTAGCCTGGCAGCGTGTAGCTTAATCCCAGCGGAAGAATGCAAGAGCGCTTCCGCATTCTTCGCCATACGCCAGTACGGTAATGCGCATTTCCTTTTCCTTCGCCCAGGTGCTCGCGCGCGCATGAGATCCCTGCTTGGTTCGACGCTTTGGTTCATATTAATCACATATTAACGCTAACGCACCATATTAGCACACATATATACACGCGATGGACGCAGCAGGCGATCACTGCTACTGTTATTCAGCCGCTTATCCTCTAAGCCAAGCTGCACTTTAACATAGGCCTGGGTTGTTTTTATTTCTGTTAGCGCTGCCACTCTGCAGTAAACAGACATCACTGATATAGAGTGTCTGGTCAGTAACATGGGTCTAGAACCCACCTCACCCCTGCCCACTTTGACAACCTAGGATGGCTTAGAGTAGACGACGGAGTACATTTTCCTAATATGATTTATATTACTGGTAGTTCATACAAGACATTATCCTCTAAGCCAAGCTGCACTTTAACATAGGCCTGGGTTGTTTTTATTTCTGTTAGCGCTGCCACTCTGCAGTAAACAGACATCACTGATATAGAGTGTCTGGTCAGTAACATGGGTCTAGAACCCACCTCACCCCTGCCCACTTTGACAACCTAGGATGGCTTAGAGTAGACGACATTTTCCTTTTTGAAAATCATCTGACATGAAGATGGAACACATTTTTGTTGTTAATATGATTTATATTACTGGTAGTTCATACAAGACATTATCCTCTAAGCCAAGCTGCACTTTAACATAGGCCTGGGTTGTTTTTATTTCTGTTAGCGCTGCAGATATAACAAAGAGGTCTAGCTGAGTCAATGTTGATGGTTTTGTTGAACATTTGTACGTCACAGGAGAGAAACCGTGTACTCAAAGAAAGCTATTAAAATAGTCTTTGAATCTAAATATACTTTCTTTGTAAAATTTGTCATAATGTAGCATTTGTGTGTGTAACGTACTGTAAAAAATGTTTTTTCACAGGAAATTCACTATTATTTTACAGATTACTTTTGTTTTTCTACTTTTAAGTGTAAATGCCATACAAATATAGTAAATTACCTTTTATCAAAATATTAACCATTAAATAAAGGTTGTAATTAGGGCTGTCAGTTTATCTGTATGTCATATATGTCCTGATGAATTGAAAATGGGGGACCCTGATGTAAACAAGACGAAAGTCTTTCTCTGGTCTGCATCCCCTTAACAATTGTGTGTATTGAGCCGTACTGTATTGTACCCATTCTGCAATCTGTTATTTTCATTCAATCAATTTTATGAATGACCGAAAAAACAATGTTACAAAGTAAAGTTGACAGCTGCGTTGTGTTATCGTTACAATGTACAGGGAAATAACATTATGGCGTTGCGAGTGAATCGCGTTGCGATAATATACATGTATTCCATAATATGTAAAGTACAGTTGACAGCTGCGTTGTGTTAACGTTACTTACAATGTACAGGCAAATAACATTATGGCGTTGCGAGTGAATCGCGTCGCGATAATATACATGTATTCCATAATATGTAAAGTACAGTTGACAGCTGCGTTGTGTTAACGTTACAATGTACAGGGAAATAACATTATGTGGTCCTCGTTTGGATAATATGTAAAGTACAGTTGACAGCTGCGTTGTGTTACGTTGCAATGTACGCGGAAATGCTGCGTTGTGTTGCAATGTACTACATGCATTCCATTTCGGCGTTTGAGCGGAGGGAAAGAAAATGCGCATTTGGAGGGCGTTACCGTGGCCAATCAGGGCAAAATGCGGAAGCGCTCTTGCACTCTTCCGCTGGGATTAAGCTACACGCAGCCTGGCATGCCTAACTACTAATAACAATACAACCAATAGCTTGTTTTCAGTCACGTGATTTTGATTACGTGCAAATTTGGGGAGCAGGAATGGAGACGAGATGGGAGGGGGGAGCCCTGACTGTGCTAGTTTAGACGATATTACCACATATGTTGTATGTGATCCTTATGTTATGAAGAGGAGTGATTTTTCAGCTGAATTGAAAGACTAACGTTACCTTGTCCTCTAGACATCCTTCTAACGTTACCTTGTCCTCTAGACATCCTTCTAACATTACCTTGTCCTCTAGACATCCTTCTACCGTTACCTTGTCGCATTTCACTGTATGCTTGTATGCCGTGACAAATCAAACTCTTGACTTGACTTGACTTGTCCTCTAGAGTCTAGACATCCTTCTAATGTTACCTTGTCCTCTAGACATCCTTCTAATGTTACCTTGTCCTCTAGACATCCTTCTAATGTTACCTTGTCCTCTAGACATCCTTCTAATGTTACCTTGTCCTCTAGACATCCTTCTAATGTTACCTTGTCCTCTAGACATCCTTCTAATGTTACCTTGTCCTCTAGACATCCTTCTACCGTTACCTTGTCCTCTAGACATCCTTCTAATGTTACTCAAGGAAACGAATGAAAGCATACAAAACTCTTTTGTTAGTGGTTTGGTCCATGAACTCAACCAATGTGCTCCACATGACTGTTGTTTGGTTTTCACCAAGGTGAGTGGCTATTCTTTTATTATCCTGTGGATTAACCTAGTAACATTCAACGCAGCTGCCACCACTATACGTTATGCAGCCTTATGCTTAACCACTCTTAAAGGTCCAGTGAAATGACACTAATGAGCCAGTGATGAACTAGTGATGCTTAAATCACTTACTTACAAGTACGTGATTATAATGTTGGTGTTAATGCCCTTCCTATTTTATCTGTGGTGGTAATGTTGTGATGATCCACCACAGCTGAATGCATGTAACCTGCTGCTATGACTTTATTCTCTGAGATCAGTGGGGATTGTTTTCATGCACTGTGCATGAGCCTACAGTATATGATGACTAGGGATGTCAGGATTTTCCATTCAGAGTCGAGAATCAATCTAAGGCCATGTTTAGACGGAGAGAGTCTGAACAGAAACCGCAAAAGTCGTCTTGCGGTCTCACTTTTAATTTTGCGTTTAGACTAGTGTTTTGGGATGGAATTCTGCGTGCAGACGAGGCTGTAAAGACTCGAGACGACGGAGCCCCGCTGTCACACGATTGGCGCAGATGTCACATGACCAGAAACGTCAGTGGCCAATCAGATCGCCTCAGGTCGTTGAGACAACCAGACGTGCTGTGAAGACCCGCCCTACTGTGGGTGGGGGAATGTGATTGGACCAAAGCAGAGTCACTCACAGACGGTGGCTCCAGTCACTAATAGTTGCGATAGCCACGGGCAGGGGAGGAAATTAGGCCACTTTACTCGCCAAATGCGAGTATTTTTTACGTTTGGCGAGTAATTCATGAAGAGCACTCGCCAGTCTGGCGAGTACTAGTAATTACAAAACAAAACAAAAAAATCATTCTGCAATCTGCTGATTCGCTCACTGGCACAAGCCGAACTCTGACTCCCCCCTTGATTCCTCCCATTTGCGCCTCATAATAATCCAACCATAACCAATGAACATCATCGTTGTACAGATGCGCTCTAAGCTCCTCCAAAGAACACTCATTTTCTAGAAGATGCCGCCCATCTAGGGGAAGTGGACAGATCACTGCGCGCGGACCTACAGACTCCTGCCACCGGCTTGACAACGTAGACAAACTTAGACAAAAACACATCAGTGGATGAAAATAATTGCATGTAGAGTCGTCGCTTTCGGATATCAGTGCGGTCTGACATGGGGGCGAACAACAGCACACGACACGTCTCCTTCGAGTCGGATGAGAATGACAAGTCAACCAGCATTAGCCGGCTAGCTACCTAGCATGTAACAAGCTACCATAACGCGCGTTCAACATAGTGGACTATACTGAGCGGCTTTGCTTAAATGCAGCCGAGTGACATTTTATTATTACCGGGTTTCCCCCCATATCACCACTCGCCCATATGCCCTTCACAACGGTGATGTTGTCATACTTGGCATTCAGAATACACCTGCTGAACCCCTAGCGTTGTCGATTCGGTATTGTCATCTTACAGCACAAGTACAGTACAACCAGAATACATTTGGCATACAACCAGAGTGCAAATGTAACAAGTCAAGTTGTTTTATTTAGCTATTACATTACAGTGAAATGCTTGGTTCTTTCACTGCCCAACTCAGTCCAACCCAGTCCAGTCCAACCTAGTCCAGCCCAGCATCTTTCACTGCCTAGTTCAGCCCAACCCAGTCCAGAATAGTTCCCTCTTTCATGTTAATATGTGATATCCTAATATTTTGAAGAGTAGAGACAGTGTGATTAATACATGTTGTATGCTAATATTGTGAAGAGTAGAGACTGTTATTAATGTTTTATGCTAATAAATATTTTAAAGAGTAGAGACACGGTGTGATTTTTACTATGATTGAAAATCAATTTAGACGAAGACGTACAAAGAAGTAATTATCACAATTAGCGATTTTTTTTGGCTGGTAAAAAATCAGTTTGTCTGGTAAAAAAAATCAGATACTCGCCAGTTGGCTGGTAAGCCAAAAAGTTAGTTTCCTCCCCTGGCCACGGGACAGATTCTTGTGTATTTAAAAGTACTGCCAATGTAGCCTTCAGGTGATCGCCATAGATAGAATCAGACATGCTTTGTTTATGCTTCTAGGCTACTGGCGTCTGGCGCATGCCTGTGATGTAAGCAGTACGCGACGAGAGCCTTGACAACCCTTTCGTCATAGTTTTATGCGGTTTGACAGTTTAGATGATAGCGCAAAGGTTTATCGTTTCTAGGAATTCCACCCAGGAAGGTGGTCTCACTTTTTTGCGGATTCTCCCCGTAAAAACGCTGTTGCCGTATAAACAAAAGGCACATCCGAAAAAATATTTTTGCGGATTCACCTGCTAGCGTTTCCGTCTAAACGGGGCCTAAATGAGTCTTCGATTTCTACCTTCTAAATCACAAGCAGGTTCACGATTCTCCCACTTGTGTGTAATTTTTGACTGTAATTATACCATGGTATCACAACCAATATCACAACCAATCTGACAATGATATATGTTATAATTCTTTATAATTCTCCTTATAGTAGCTGTTGCTACCCTTACCCTATCTTTTTAAATACTCTTTGGGGACCCCAGTATGCAGGAATGGTAAAAAAAAATAACACATTTGTACAGCATGCAAAGAACTGCATGGTTCTTTCCCCAAAACTGCATGGTATTAGCATAATACATGTAGGTATTTATATAAATGGGAGACTCGTCGCTACTCATAGAACCCATTTTCAGTCAGATATCTTATCAGCGGGGAGAGGTCAAGGGACCCCTTTGAAATGGCCATGGCAAGTTCTCCCTCGCTTTGGAGTATTATTTATCCCCCTTAGCATGACATGGTTGGCACCAATGGATGTCTTAGGTCATCTGGTTTCACTCGATACCAGTATCTTAACTCTAGCTTTAAAACCGGTCCCGCCACAGCCTCTGAAAGACCGTAATGTCGGCTGAGATCACCGGCGACCCTGCGGGTCTCAGAGGTTTTAACAGGCTTGACTTTGCCCATTATTCACACCTCACATGTCATGCAGTGATCCTTATTAAGCTGCATGGAGATGGCACATGCACAAATAAAACACATGGCATTCCATAGATCCAAGGCTTGCATGACCTTACCAGCTGTCATGTTATCTGCGAACGCATGCAAGCAAACAGCCAGCATTGCAGAGGAGACACGGATCCTCAACAGTAGGAAGCAGATTAGACTGCAAACCAAAGATTCATTACTCTGGTTTAATGGAATACAGATGAGTGGATGGGAGATTTCAATAAATTAACCTTCAGTGAATTCCCTGCGGTCTGAAGGAATGACGAGGGGGTTGAGGAGGAATTCTCTCCCCTGCCACCCATCTAGTGTTAATGAATACTAATGCTCTTATTCTGGCCTGGCTGCACTCTTCACCTTTGCACAGAAACACATCTGTGCCTTTAGTGTTATCATTCCTTGTGAATATGTCTGTTGAAGTTATTTGTTTGTGTACCTACTAGGGATGGGTACCTTTCACATTTGAACCGGTACCGGTACCTGTGAATCGATACCGGTACCCAACGGTACCTTTTTTCCGTACTTTAGTCTCAAGAAATTTAATTTACCTACCTCAGTCGTAAAAAAAAAATCCAAACTTCAAATAACTACAATTTCGACAGTTTTCGGCTTGTCATTGCTCCGACTGCTTTGTTGTTGAATCAAGTCAAATCCTAGGTAAGCATATATTGTGCGTGTGAACGTTGACATGAAAAGAAAAAAGTAAAAAAAAAAAAAAAAAAAAAATCTTCTCTCGGTATCTCACTTGATTCAATACTCGGTAGTACCGACGTGTTTCGGTTCGGTACCTCAAAAGTACCAAATTTGGTACCCATCCCGGCCTAGTACCTACTTCAGTAAACACTTAATTGCATTAGGCTGTATCACAAATGATGATCTATTGGTTTCATCCTCTGAGCCCTGTCTCACCCACTTCTTGCTATCTACGATCTCTGGGACAGGATACTGAGGCATGTATTATTGTACTACTGTCTAGGGGTGGGACGATACATCGATCCAGATCGATCTATTATCAATTATCAAGGAAGGAAGTTCCAAGTCAGTCAGAAGATCCTTAAGAACTTCTACTCATGTACAATAGAGAGCATCTTGACCGGCAACATCACCTCCTGGTTTGGGAATAGCACTGCACAAGACCGAAGCAGACTACAAAGAGTGACACGTTCAGCCGAACGCACAATTGGAGGGGGGCTCCCCACCCTCCAGAACATTTACAACAAGCGTTGCAAGGGCAAGGCTAAGAGAATCATTAAAGACTCCAGTCACCCGAACAACTGCCTCTTTGAACTGCTGCGGTCAGGCAAGCGATACCGGAGTCTCAAGGCGAGCACAGAAAGACTCAGAAGAAGCTTCTATCCCCAGGCCATCAGGCTGCTAAACGAACAATGAATGAACACTACACAACAACAACCACCATAGATCCTCCCCTACACAACAACAACCACCAAACGCACATAGCACACACATCCACACGCACACACTCACTTTAAACAAACACACTGTAGCACCCACTCCACACACTTTATAGCACACACCCACTTTAAACAAACACACTGTAGCACCCACTCCCCACACTTTATATTTATTGATGAAGGATTGCACTACAACTCGTACACCTTACTGTAAATTGTACCTAAATTGTACCTCATCCCATTTCTGCTTTGCACTATATAGTACTGTACATTAGTACACTGCATAGTATTGTATAGTATATGGTAACTCAGAACATTGTACATATGTCTATACCGAACACTGTGACCTCATTTTCTTCTTCTAAACTACATGCTATACTATGTTATTTGATACTATCTTGTCTAGCACAGTCTCTGGAGCGTAACAGTAAGAAGCATTTTGTATGAAAGTATTCTGTACTTCTGTATGACAACTATTAAAGAAACTTGAAACTTGAAACTTGAGAACTTGTAAGTCGCTTTGGATAAAAGCGTCAGCTAAATGACTAAATGTAAATGTAAATGTAAATAGGATCGATGCAACGTAAAAAGATCGATTCATATTGCGATACTCTTATTTTGAAAATCCCCTCGTGAGCATATCCGCCCTGCTGCAACAGTAGCTCAGCTCAGCGCAGCTCAGCGTGTTAACGTTAGACAGCATTGCTTCAGAGTCCGCCTATTTTGCCCGAAATAAGTGCCTGTTGTTTTTTCCCCCACAAGGGGTCAAATGCCCACATCACGTTAAATACCGAAATTAACGTTGCGTTAGCGTGAGCTAACTAAGCTAAGCTGATAGAGCGATAGAGAACAGCAGAGGTCCACTAGGGACTGGGAAGGAGGGGGGGTTACTGCATTCTCGAGATAGCCCAACTAACAGGATCTGGCCGGTACTGCTACTGCACCTTATGACTCCCAATATGCCTTTTCCAACCAAAATACAGAGCTGTGATAGACTATTAATATCGGAAGAAAAACGAACCAAAAACAGTGAACAGGTCTATTTGTATTAAAAACAATAGATTGTTTTTCATTTAAATGTCTGGAAGAGATCAAAAATAAAAATGTCAAATGATATTTCCATTGCCTTTTTTTTTTATTTAAATGTTACTGATTGTGTTAAATGGGCATATAATATCGTCTCATATCGATCGCAGGCACCTGAATCGTATCGTATCGTGGCAGACTTTGTGATATCGGAAAATATCGTATCGTTGTCCAAAGAATCGATATCGTATCGTGATGAAACTGGTGATTCCCACCCCTACTACTGTCTACAGTTTGCTTTTATGGTCTAATGTTTCTCCATGGTAATGCGTGCAGTGTTTTGTTTACTTAGTATATTGGTAATCGGTATGAAAATCCATATCACGATATGCTGTCATATTAACCCTTTCTTTGCCACGCTTATATCCATCAATGTTTGATCACTGCCAGCTCTATTTGTCTATGGAGATGTTCACCTACTTTGCAGGGCTATAACTTTTTAAATTGTATTGCTAAATTGACATTACTATGGCCCATTCAACATCGATTAGCTATTGTTCAGGGTGTAGGAACGTTTTACTTTTTCATTCACACATTCATACTAAAATACCGTCCAGAGTATAAATATGTTTTTATCGTTTTCTGTAGTAATTCATAGTCACGTGAGTTATAGCCATTTATGCATATATTAGATCATCAAATGCAGTTTGATAGCGATTGACGCCAGATTAAAAATTTCAATTGTACAAGGTCCTAAACGTCATGACTCATCATCTGCTGGTGACCGGAGGGGTGGGGGGTCGTTTATAATTCAATGACCGATGTTAAATGATTTATGTAGTATGGGTGATATATTGATCAGAGCAGTTTGTATCGAAAATGGTAAAGCAAAACGCTGAAACTCACCCCAGTCTCCTCGTAGCGTTGGGAGATGAGAGTGGAGCAAAAAGTTCGCTATTATGGGATGTTGATCTAGATGAACCATTTCCGGGTTGTATAATAATATATACATCCAAATACCGTTGTTTATTGAGTTATGGCAACCGATCGATTATCCAGTGTGTCAAGATGGAGTCCCGGGAGCGATCGCGAGTGGCGGACGGAATAGGGGGCACACCAAGCACTTCCGGCCCACTTCCGGCCCACTTCCGGTTTGGCGATCGGCCACCAGGTGGCGATATTGAACCGTTGGAGAGTTGAGTGGAGATCCCCAGCACCCGTCAAGGATCCGTCGGTGAAATATGATTACCATGACAGATTTTAGAAATATTGATCTCAAAGACGCTGTAAAACGTCATTGGCAGATTACGCATGGCGAGGAATGACTAAAGGGTTAACCGGGTTATTAGCTGTTATCCAGAATATTAATGTGCATGTAAAGCGCATTCAGTATTACATAGTTTCGATAGTTGTGTATTTCAATTATGCTAAATACCTGGCCAGATCTTTTTGGAAGCAAAGCCTCTATAACTGTGACAATGTCACTCACTCACTCACTCACCCACACACACTCTGCTACCTTGTGGCATCCCATAAGCATTAGCTTGACATCTCCATGGCAACAACCACCATGTGCAACACTTGCAGACAACACTGGCACAGGGCACCCAGAGCTTAGACTATGGTATGAAAGCTCCTCATTCGTTTAGAACACATGACACATATTTCACCTTTAATGAATATTGCACCTCCTGTGATTTGTATATTGCACTAAGTCATATTGCTATTTTGATTATGTTCTGTTTATTTTATTTATTTAATTCGTTTATTTGGACGGGACAATGTAAAATTAATGAACACTGTGGAGTGTAAAAATTGCCGGATTTAACACGAGGCTAATTTCCATCCGTTGTCCCCAAACATAAAAACAGGACTCATAGAAACAGATTCTGTTTATAGGTTAGCTAAGTATTTAAGTTCGCTATTGCCTATTTGTTGATCCGAGAGGAGAGAGAGGGAGGGAGAGAGAGGGGTTCATATGTGTTTCTCCATTTGGCCAATATCAGGGCGGCTGATGTGCAATGTTACTGTTCATCACATTTGTGTGACACATTGTAGCACATTAGTACTCCTCTTCCTGGGAATCAGATGGCTTGTCTTTTTTAGACTTTTTTTGGGGGCCACTTTTGCTTCTCTTAATCTAGTCTTCTTTTATGAAACATACACAAAAGAGACAGTCTCAACCCGGCCAGCAATCACATTCACCACAGCTTCTGTTCTCCCAATAAATAGCTCAGTGGCATAAAATCTGCAGTTGACCTCTTTCTAAAAGAATGTTACCTAGTGCTATTTGCGCAGGACATAAAATAACGCAGACAAATAGGTTGAGTGTATTCTCTCATTGCTGTAAGCCTATCATTGTCACCAAGGTGTCAGAGTGACATGACAAGTCAACAACATGTCTGCCTCTAGAGATGAGTGAAGTGTGTGTCTGGGAGTCCTCAAGTGTTTGTTTCTGGGAGAGATGCAAATACAGTGTATGACAAAGAGGTGTCACTCTGTGTGTTTGTTGATATGCGTGTGGGTGAGCGTGCACACGTGTTTGTGGTTGTGTGATGGATGCATTTGAGCTCCTCAGTATCTCTGCAGTCGGGTGAGTTCTGTGGAAACTGTCAAACTGAACAACAGCAGGCAGCGCCATGATCACCAACAACGCGTCACTATAGGTCACAGTGTCACCATGAACACCAGGGTTTCCCCCGGGAAAGTAGTTTGTGGAGGACATAAGAGCCTGAGAAGGGGGTAAGCAGTGGGGAAATGTGGCCCCTATAGCTGACCTGGAGTTTAGCCAAAAGCTACCCTTGTCTAAAACGGGACCACACCGTTGTACTGTACGCAGCATTTGTAGCCAAAAGTGGCTACATCGATTACAGCTCAGGAAAATCTAACATTTTCAAAGTAGACTAATGCAGCAACTGAGCATTCCATTTCAGCCATACACCTAATCAACAGTGTTCTGATTAGGACTGAACACCAAAGACAGCAGAGGTTTGGTTATGGTTTTAACTAAGATGTAGTCATATACTGGTAGCTGGTAGAGTTAGCCAATAAGAAATTAAATCTTAAATCACTGAAATCCGCTTGGCAAGTAACTAGTATAAAGTTATATGCTAAGTAGAATGGAGTGTGTGTGTGTGTGTGTGTGTGTGTGTGTGTGTGTGTGTGTGTGTGTGTGTGTGTGTGTGTATATATATATATATATATATATATATATATATGCAACCAACTTATTATTTCAGAGAAGACATGATAGGCCCTGTGTGTATTGTGCTTGTTGTGGCCTATCTGTCTGAAAAACCATTAAACATTTATGCCTTGCTCACAGTAGCCTACTTTGACATGATTTGCATAGTTTATCTTTTTTGAAGTAGCTACTGTTATTGGTATTCTATCAGTGCCGTTGGTTTATGAAAATAAAAAAGTAGGCTACATGAGAGGGTGTTCTTTACTGTTATTATTGCCACGACAAAATGAACCCCTCCTGAGAGAAAAGCTTAAAGCGATGATGTTCTGACAGCTGACTTTTACCTCTCAAAGTAAAAAGTGAATGAGGGAGATGGTGTAGGGACATTGAATCATGTATCTTAAAAATATAGCCTAGTATAGCAGCCAATATTTAATTGTATATATTTGTATTAATCAATATGTATTCATTTATTTATTTGTAAGGGACCATGTGCAGTATTAAACACAAATGTTGCCATTGGATGCATTGTACCAGATTTAGCCTCAGCTAATTTTCATCTGCAGTGAAATACAACATGAGAGGCTGTTCTTTAGGCTACTGTTATTATGGCCATAACAGTGATGCACACATTTTGGGACTATATAGACTCACTTTCATTTAATAGGCTACAGTGGTGTGTTCTGACGGATTGCTAGGGGAAAAAATGCTTTCTCTGCAAAGTCACCTGCTCGCATCAGACGGAGTCGGGAGTGATTGAATCTTGTGTCCCATCACTTTGCATCAAATTAATATTAAACAAAACAACCACATTTTGCAAAACAACTTCAAATAGGCCTGTCTCGCAGAACCTGTTTGGAGTAGTATCCAGATGCAGTTGAAGCTGTATTGTAATTTGTGATTAGCCTGCGTTAACAATGTATGCTGCTTGATTCAGTGTGTGATGTCACATCACATCCATTGGTGCATTCCAGGTTCAATGTACATTTCAGTTTTTGGCATGAATATCTGTGGCTGAGCACCGGAGGTCAAGGTCTGAGATGTTATTGAATGAAATGAATATGCCTGGGGGGGGGGGGGGTGCTCAGGAATTCAGCAGAGGTTCTACGCCTTGGCTATGAAACGCCGGGGGAACCAGCACTAAGCCTGCATGTCACCACACACATTTTAACAGCTCTTGGTAGAAATAACTGGAACATTTGCCAGTCCCTGATTTTCATCACTCGGCTAGTCTGCTGCAATCTTAGCTGTCTTTGGGCTTTTGTCAGCATGGCATTCTGGGAGTCAAGGGCCTATTAGTGTTTTCCCGTCAGACGTTTGACCCCCCCCCCCCCCCCCTTCAGGACTGTTTTTCTTTGGAACTGACATCACACTTCACCTGACTGAAGCACTTTGAAGACTCTATCTCAGGACGTGGAACAAGAACCCATGCATTGCTTGATGATTAGCCCTAGCATGGAAGCACAGCAAAACATTTTCATTATCTTAATTCTTTGGAAAAGGACGAATAATCTTTTGGAAACCGTAATTCGTATCTGTTGGGTTCCTTGCTCTTTTATTCACAGCCTGTTTTAAAAGCTGCTCTCTTTGCTATAAATACAGAGGCAGTGAAAAGCTTAGTTAATATCCTCAAGAGAATTCTCCAGCTGCCTGGCTTGCCTTGCTTTCCATTAGCTAAACTGGATTAGTCAGACACCTTGTTTATTCACCTGCCCAGAGCATTCACCATTCCACACAGTCAGTTAGCTTTTTTAGCTAGCCTTGTACCAATGTCCTGGGTCTCTGACCTTCTCTAATGTGCTGTTGTTCTGCTGGTCTACCAAGGCTCCAAATAGACCAACATCTCACCTCATTGTCTGACTGATCTGGGAAGGCTCTTCTCTAGCAACGCCTCATGGAGGTCTTGTGACTGGGTTTTATCAGCAACCCTCCAGATGACTGGAGGATAATTTTGGAACCGGTGCCCTAATGTGCCAATTGTCGCCACATGACACAGTAACATGACAACAACCAGCAGCAGCCAAGTTGGAATTAATTTATGCTGTGTTGGTCACATGGTTCTGAGTAGTGTTGATTATGTATTTATTTATGCTGTGTTGGTCACATGGTTCTTCTGAGTAGTGTTCATTATGTATTTATTTATCCAGTGTTGGTCACATGGTTCTGAGTAGTGTTGATAAGTTGGTTCCACCACCATGGAGGACAGAATAGCCTGTCCTTTCTCTGGGCAGAAGCCTGGGGAATAAGGGTGGATATAAGTAGTGAGAGGGAAGGGAAGGTTTTCAGAAGATGAAAAAGTAAGTAGTTGAATGAGTGAGGATCTCCTGTCTGTGGGTTCGGTTGATCTCTCAGGATGTCCTTCTTCTGACTCCCGCAGGAAAACTCCCTTATATCCCCAGCTATAAGGACACCCAATTTAGCAAAACGCTACCAAAACCAATTTAAATCACCCAACTATCAGTTTAAACCAGTTTAGTTGCCAGGTACCCAAGTGGGGTATCTCCCGGGCCTTTCTGTGTGGAGTTTGCATGTTCTCACAAGGCTTTCCCCTCCAGAAAAAGAGATAAACCCAATGGAGAAAAAAAAAAACAGAAAACGGATCTCTAACGCTGTCGCGTCCCTGACGAAGACCCACAGGAGCACTTGGGTTGCTCCCGGCTGCCCTTGGGCGGCAGGACGACGGCATGGGTCAAGCGCAGAGAGGCATGTCATCGGCGACCTCACCCAATGCATGTGTGTGTTCCTGTATGTCGCCACCTCACATGTGTGTTCATCTGCATGACAAATAAAGACTCCTTCTTCACCTATCAAGCCTGCAATAAAATACTACTGCTCAATGTAGGAGCAGTCAATATACAGTCATATACTGTAAACAGAACAATAATGCAGTATTACTCATGCTTTAGCTGCTGGATGTGACCTATGTGGCTGCTCAGTTGATATTACACAAAACACAAATGATGCACAATAAATCTTTTTAGCTCTTACACAGTTCTAGAGGAATTATTGTGCGGTGTTCTATATATATATTGTAAGACATTTTAAAACTATAACAGGTTTTGCAACTGGGTCTGAGAGGCAACCCATGGTCCCAGCACCGAGGTTACCATCAACCCCCACTGCTAAATAAAGGAAGCTGCTAGGCCTAGGTTTGTACTCCTAGCAGATTCTCTGTGGGGTATAGTAACACCGGTAAGCAGTCTGTGGTGTAGGCTTATCAGAGCTGTCCCCTGGGCTTTAGATCTGCCTTGCCCGGTCTAGAGGACGTTTGTACAGACAATGGCAGCACCCATTAAGCCCTTTGGAGTAGAAACCTCTGCTTCATGTTTTATAATTGGACACCAGCTTTGGGATTACTTGGTCCCCATTCACTCTGCTGAACGTAAACTGATTACTGTGAATACATGTTTTCATCCTAAAGCATTCATTCATCAGGGGAAGACCAATTCACATCCAGGAAAGCCAGCTCACAGCCTTGTGAAATTGAATCCATGTTTTGTTAGCTTGAAATGTGTGTGTGTCTGTGTCTATGTCTGTCTGTGTTTTGTTGGTCTGTCTTGCATCTGTTATATATCTGTCAGATGGGTGGCAATTCAAAGATTCCTTTAGGGAATTTAGTATTATAGGGAATTTAGTATTAACTGCTCTGTTTGTTTTCACTTTAATTTCCTTTGTCCACGGTTTTAGAGAATATAGACAGAGGTTTATATAAGGCCACGATCATTGACACTAATGTTTGCCCGATTGCCCGGGGCAAGTCAAAATAACATTTTGGCAGTGGATTTTACCTTCTGGTAAGAACAGGCAAGTGGGGTTTATCCATTCATCATTTGAACGTGCAGAGGAACTAACCTATACCTGTACTCTTATTATTATTTTCGCTCAAAATATTGAATAAATTATATTTTATTACCCCCCCCCCCTCTCTCTCTCTTAGTCTTTTTTTATAAATAATAACAAAAAAAACATCTGTGTCCGGCTGTCCGCCATGGAAACAATGATGAATGCAGCCATAAAGGTATTGTTTAAAGGTATTGAAGAAAATATAGTCCGTTTTGTTTTCTGATAACTAAATCACTGCATAATTCATAAATGTTCAGAGAGGCTTACATTTTCGTTATTTTTTATTATTTGAATTTACGATATGAAGCTCCATCCGACTGGAATAATCATCCTTCTTTCTCTGAGATCTATTGCCTCTTTCTGCTGCTTCTGGACACCTTTATTTTCTCATCTTAAAACACCCTGTTTATGCTTTTAACACTTTGATCGCCATGGTTCAAATTCATAATTTACCATCCCTAGCCAGCTCTATTTGTCTATGGAGAAGTTCCCCTTCTTTGCAGGGCTATAACTTTTTTAATTCTATTGCTAAATTGCCACTATTATGGCCCATTCAATGTCCTATATGTATTGTTCAGGGTGTAGCAACGATATACTTTTTCATTCACATATTCATACTAAAATATGGTCTAAAGTATAAGTATGTTTTTATCGTTTTCTGCAGCTTTCTTCAGAACGTGATTTATAGCCCTAAATGCATTATATTGATGATCAAATACAGTTTGGTAGGAATCTGTGCGAGATAAAAAATGTCAACTGGATGTACTTCTAGAAGTTACTACGTATCATCTGATGATGACCGGATGGGCGAGGGGGCGTTTATAATTCCGTGGGCAGCATTAGATGATTCATCCAGTGTGGGTCATATGGTCATCATAGTAGTTTATATGGAACACGTTAGAATATAACGCTGCAACTCACCGTGGCTTCCTCGCGCCGCTGGCAGATGAGCGTGGAACAGATTTTTTTCTATTATGGGATGGAGAAATGCCCGATCCATTTCCAGGTTGTATAATAGTATATACGTCCAAATCATGTTGTTTTTTCGAGTTATTTGCACCGATCGATGTTCACTGTGTCAAGACGGAGTCTCTCTAACGATAGCGAGTGCCCGGACGACATATGGATGAGCACTTCCGGTTCGACGAGTCATTTCCTGTTGGCGATCTGCCGATCGGCCACCAGATGGCGCTCTTGAACCGCTAGAGAGTTGGGTGGAGCTTTGCAGTGTATCTCAGGGCTCCGGAGGGGAAATATGATGACACAGATTTTTGAAATATTGATATCAAAGACGAGTTACGGCGTCTTCGGCAGAATGAGCATGGCTAGGAATGACGTCTAAACACGTCATCAGCGACCATAGTGTTAATGTGTGTGTACTTCACAAGCTTCAGTTTATTGGTCCTACAAATAAATTGATTACAAACTATTTCAATTGCTTTTATTAGTAGGGTCACTGTAGCCAACAGCTGAGGGCTGGGGGTGTTTGTGTATCTGATGGCTGTGGGTGTTGGTGTATCTGATGGCTGTGGGTGTTGGTGTATCTGATGGCTGTGGGTGTTGGTGTATCTGATGGCTGTGTGGGTGTTGGTGTATCTGATGGCTGTGGGTGTTGGTGTATCTGATGGCTGTGGGTGTTGGTGTATCTGATGGCTGTGGGTGTTGGTGTATCTGATGGCTGTGTGGGTGTTTGTGTATCTGATGGCTGGGGGGGTGTGGGTGTAGTATGGCTGCACGATTTAGGGAAATAATCTAATTGCGATTTTTCTGACTGATATTGCGATTGCGATTACATTTGCGATTATAATTTTTTTATTTTTTTTAAGCAGCCCCACAGAGGTTTATTGTAAAATGCGGCTTGCATCTGGCCTACGCATTGGTCTTTTCGGGACACCGAGCCTGAAAATCGTTCTTTTTTACCTGGGAATCGATACCGGTACCCAACGGTACCTTTTTTTCTGTACTTTACTCTCCCTCTCTGAAGTCTAAACTTCACAACACAATCTAAAACCCCTTACCTCCCTCTCCCAAACTGATCTTGTATCTCAATGGGACTTCCTGGTTAAATAAATAAACAAAATTTGTTTTTTTATATATATTTTTTTTTATAGTTGCATCATTCCAAATCGCGATTTCGATTTAAAATCGATTAATCGTTCAGCCCTAGGGTCTAGCTGAGGGCTGGGGGTGTTGGTATAGCTTGGGGCTGTAGCTGAGGACTGGGTGTGGGTGTAGCTGAGGGCTGGGGGTATTGGTATTATGTGTTGGTGTATCTGATGGCTGGGGATGTAGCTGAGGGCTGGGGGTGTTGGTGTATCTGATGGCTGGGGATGTAGCTGAGGGCTGGGGGTGTTGGTGTATCTGATGGCTGGGGATGTAGCTGAGGGCTGGGGGTGTCGGTGTATCTGATGGCTGGGGATGTAGCTGAGGGCTGGGGGTGTTGGTGTATCTGATGGCTGGGGATGTAGCTGAGGGCTGGGGGTGTTCGTTAGGGGTGGGACGATACATCGATCCAGATCGATATATCGATCTATTATCAATAATCAAATAAGATCGATGCCACGTAAAAAGATCGATTCATATTGCGATACTCTTATTTTGAAAATCCGGCGACGTCATCGCCCCGCGCCCAGTGTTGTGAAACTCAAACTCCGTTTAACATCAACAGCTGCCAGTAGCGTCTAGAGCGTCACTACTAGAGCAAGACTAGTGTGCCTATTCTGTGACCCAAAACATGTCCCTGCTGTTTTATTCCACAACGGGTCCAATGCATCTAACCTGCTTTGCAATCCTCGTCACTCCATTATGCCCACGTCGTGTTAAAGATCGAAGATAACGTTACTTTAGCGTGAGCTAACAAGCTAACCCAGAGCCATAGGCAGAGAGAAGTGGGGACTGGGAGGGTGCATTCTCGGGGATAGCCCCACTAACAGGATCTGGCCGGTACTGCACCTTGGGACTACCAATATGCTTTTCCAGCCAAAATACAGCTCTGTGACAGTGAATAGGATATTAATATCGAGAAAAAAAAAGAAATGAACCAAAAACAGTGAACAGGAGGTCTATTTGTATTAAAAACAATAGATTGTTTTTCATTTAAATGTCTGGAAGAGCTCAAAAATAAAAATTTCATGATATTTCCATTGCCTTTTTTGTTTGTTGATTTAAATGTTACTGATTGTATTAAATGGGCACATAATATCGTCTCATATCGATCGCAGGCACCTGAATCGAATCGTATCGTATCATGGCAGACTGTGTGATATCGGATAATATCGTATCGTTGTCCAAAGAATCGATATCGTATCGTATCGTGATTAAACTGGTGATTCCCACCCCTAGTGTTGGTGTATCTGATCGCTGGGGATGTAGCTGAGGGCTTGGGGTGTTGGTGTATCTGATGGCTGGGGATGTAGCTGGGGGTGTTGGTGTATCTGATGGCTGGGGATGTAGCTGAGGGCTGGGGGTGTTGGTGTATCTGATGGCTGGGGATGTAGCTGAGGGCTGGGGGTGTTCGTGTATCTGATGGCTGGGGATGTAGCTGAGGGCTGGGGGTGTTGGTGTATCTGATGGCTGGGGATGTAGCTGAGGGCTGGGGGTGTTGGTGTATCTGATGGTGGGGGATGTAGCTGAGGGCTGGGGGTGTTGGTGTATCTGATGGCTGGGGATGTAGCTGAGGGCTGGGGGTGTTGGTGTATCTGATGGCTGGGGATATATCTGAGGGCTGGGGGTGTTGGTGTATCTGATGGCTGGGGATATATCTGAGGGCTGGGGGTGTTGGTGTATCTGATAGCTGGGGATATATCTGAGGGCTGGGGGTGTTGGTGTATCTGATGGCTGGGGATATATCTGAGGGCTGGGGGTGTTGGTGTATCTGATGGCTGGGGATATATCTGAGGGCTGGGGGTGTTTCTTTAATAGTTGTCGTACAGAATACTTTCATACAAAATGCTTCTTACTGTTACGCTCCAGAGACTGTGCTAGACAAGATAGTATCAAACATAGTATACATGTAATTTAGAAGAAGAAAAAGAGGTCACAGTGTTCGGTATAGACATATGTACAATGTTCTGAGTTACCATATAATATACAATACTATGCAGTGTACTAATGTACAGTACTATCTAGTGCAAAGCAGAAATGGGATGAGGTACAATTTAGGTACAATTTACAGTAAGGTGTACGAGTTGTAGTGCAATCCTTCATCAATAAATATAAAGTGTGGGGAGTGGGTGCTACAGTGTGTTTGTTTAAAGTGGGTGTGTGCTATAAAGTGTGTGGAGTGGGTGCTACAGTGTGTTTGTTTAAGTGAGTGTGTGCGTGTGGATGTGTGTGCTATGTGCGTTTGGTGGTTGTTGTTGTGTAGTGTTCATTCATTGTTCGTTTAGCAGCCTGATGGCCTGGGGATAGAAGCTTCTTCTGAGTCTTTCTGTGCTCGCCTTGAGACTCCGGTATCGCTTGCCTGACCGCAGCAGTTCAAAGAGGCAGTTGTTCGGGTGACTGGAGTCTTTAATGATTCTCTTAGCCTTGCCCTTGCAACGCTTGTTGTAAATGTTCTGGAGGGTGGGGAGCCCCCCTCCAATTGTGCGTTCGGCTGAACGTGTCACTCTTTGTAGTCTGCTTCGGTCTTGTGCAGTGCTATTCCCAAACCAGGAGGTGATGTTGCCGGTCAAGATGCTAGCTGAGGGCTGGGGGTGTTGGTGTATCTGATGGCTGGGGGTGGGAGAGGGTGAGTGACCAGTCTGTATCTGTGCATTTGCTGTGTATGTTTCTTATGTAATTAGGGATGGGTACCGATTTCGGTACTTTTGAGGTACCGAACCGAAACACGTCGGCACTACAGAGTATCGATTCAAGAGAACTCGAGGTGTAGCCATAGTCGTTAGACGTAAGTTAAATATTGAATTAAAGGGAGTATGGTCGGATGCAGATGGTCGTATAACTATAGCTATGATTGTACACAATAACAGGAAAATAGCGTTGGCAGCGGTATATGCCCCAAATTTGTACGAAGAGGGTTTCTTCTCTACACTAACCAATGCAATATTAGACCTTCCCGATTACTCATTTATAATAGGTGCAGATTTTAATGCCATTTGGAATCCAAGGATGGACAAATCTTACCTCGCCTTTTCCAGCGAACAAAATAATTCATCTAAAGCATTAAAGGATTGGTCGAAGATTACAGGTGTAAATGACTTATGGCGATCACTTAATCCCACGACCCGAAAGTACTCTTGTCGATCTGCGAGACATAACACATTATCCAGAATAGATTATGTTTTTGCATCCCCGAGACTATTTGATAAATATGAAGTGGTAATGATACCCAATGCACTATCAGATCACTGTTATTTACTCCTAAAAGGAACATTTGGCATACTATCTTCCCGAGCCCCAAGATGGCGATTTAAATCGATGCTGCTTAATAACAAGGAATTCATTACACAACTCAAAGAAGCTCTTATAGTATTCCTACGGGAGAATGCAAACTCGGTGCAAGACCCCAGAATAATATGGATGTCAGTAAAGGGAATGATCAAGGATTTCACTGATAGCTTTTCCTCCAAAATGCGCAAGAATCGATGCACAAAACTGTCTGAACTGGAAACGCTTTACTCAACGTTATTTAATTCTCTAAAATACAACAACTCAACTCGACTAGAAAATCAAGTTAACGTACTAAAAATAGAGATCAATGCCATATACAGACAACAATCGGAAATACAAATACGCAGCACAAGACAACAGCAGTACTCCCAAGGTTCTAAACCTAGTCACCTATTAGCCATGCGATTAAGAATTAATGCAAAATTTGCAGATATAACTACCATTAGAGCACAACAAGTACTTGAAACAGACCCTGAAAAAATAAACGATACATTCAAAGAATTCTACTCCGACTTATATAAATCAGAAACGACCTTCGATCAAAACAAAATGGACACATATCTTAATCAAATTATTCTCCCTAAACTTTCAGAGGATGACGCTAAACAGTTAGAAACACCGATCACACTAGAGGAACTCAAGAAGGCCATATCCGAAATGCAAAGTGGTAAGGCTCCTGGAAGAGACGGTATCCCACCAGAAATGTACCTTTCTTGTTGGGACATAATTGGACCCTTATTACTAAATATGATCTTATACTCAGTCAAGGAGGGGAACTTCCATAAAAACGACAATATTGCACTCATAACAGTCCTTCTCAAAAAAGACAAAGACCCCACCGAGTGCGGTAGTTACAGACCCTTAAGCCTCCTCGGAACCGATATCAAACTGTACTCTAAGGTATTAGCCATCAGATTACAAAAGCATATGATGTCTTTAGTTCATCCGGACCAAACTGGCTTCATAAGAGGCCGCCTGATCACTGATAACATAAGACGAATACTGCACGTACTAGATGCCGACAAGGACGACACCATACCTAAGGCGATGCTGTCCCTGGATGCTATGAAAGCCTTTGACAGGCTGGAATGGTCGTATCTATGGGCAGTATTAGAAAGGATGGGGTTAGGAAAAGGATTCATTGATATGATTAAAGTATTATACAAAGACCCATCGGCCATGATTACAACAGGTACAATCATCTCCAAAATCTTTCCGGTATCACGCTCAGCCAGACAGGGTTGCCCTCTTAGTCCCGGACTATTCGATCTATCATTAGAGCCTTTAGCACAATATATAAGACAATCCCAATCCATAGAACCAATCGTAATCAAGGGCACACAACATAAAATTTGTTTATATGCGGACGACGTAATATTGTTCATGCAAAACCCCAACACCACATTGCCTCATCTGCTCAAGTTGATTGAGAACTTTGGTGATTTATCGGGATTTAAGATAAATTGGCCGAAGTCGGCTTTCCTTCCACTTAACACCCCTGCAAAAAAAGATATAACCCTCCCAGGAGAGATACCTATGGTAAAACATTTTAGATGCTTGGGAGTGGAAATATTCCCCACCATAAGACAAACGGTGAAGCACAATTACACAAAAATCCAAAACAAAATCAAAGACGACCTTGATAGGTGGGCAAAACTTAAAAACTCAGTACAGGCACGGATATCAATAGTTAAGATGGATGTACTAGAATCAACTTCTTCAGTTCAATGCTACCGTTACCCCCTCCAGAGGGTTACTGGAAAAGATTACACTCCTCCACATACACATTTATTTGGAATAACAAACCACCACGTATAAAAAGATCCACCGCACAGAGAAATAAAGCAGACGGTGGCATGGCATTTCCAGATTTTTTCCACTATTTTAAGGCGTACACTTAAGACCATTGACAACATGGTTTGACCCCCAAGCATTAGTATCCTGGAGAAAATTAGAAGAAAACATAGTAGCCCCACATAGACTGAAGGACATACCATACACTAAACTACCAATCAAGCACTGTGAACGAAAATTTGGCCCCATAATTACCCATGCGATCCGGATATGGCGTGAAACACAAAAGAAATATCCTAACCCACAAAAATGGCACAATCATACTCCCTTATTCAATAACAATGCACTCTTAATTGAAAAACGACCTATAAGATTCCCTATATGGGAAGAGCAAGGCATACACTCATTAGGGGATGTTTTTAACAAACAGGGTTTTTGTAGTTATGGAGAAATATGCAAAAAATTTAATCTCACCATGTCCACATGGCTTTTTTACATAGTTACGGCTATGTTTGAAGTCTCACAGTGTTCCATTAGACATACCAATTGAACACCACAGATACCACAAATTCTTCTATGAAAGAGAGACATCGAGAGGTTTTGTTTCAGATTTTTATCATCAATTACTAACGTCCTCGTATGAAACCCTCCAACTAGACTCTGTCTGGAGGAGGGATATACCAGACCTGGAAAGTGACTTTGATTGGCAAGGAGCCTGGGCATATGTCCGACTTACATCAAGGAACCCGGACCATCAACAAATCAATCTTAACTATATTCACAGGACATACTTGACTCCTATAAGACTGAACAGAATGGGTCTTAAACAAGACTCCAAATGCTCCCAATGTACAAACGGGGACGAAGGGACATTTATGCACATGTATTGGGACTGCCCACCAGTTAAGACATTCTGGAAAGATGTGACCCAACAATTATCAAAACTCGTATCTTGGAATATACCTGTACACCCCTCTGTATTACTATTGAATGATGTTTTTGAGTTTGCAGTAAATCCACAGCTAAAGAGATCGGTTTTATCGGGTATCACAGTAGCTAAAAAGCTGATCGCATCACGCTGGTTTCAACCGGAAAAAATTTGCCGGAAAGTTTGGTTTCTTACATATCTCGATGTGATGTATCAAGAAATATCTACAGCAAGAATTCTGGGTCTCAATGAATCCAAAATGTCAATGTGGTTAGAATGGTGGAGAGAATAAAAGCTAGCTTATAATGGTAGTGTCTGGTTAGGAGCGAGGGATAATGGAGGTACTATCCAAAGAGGGGTCCGGGAGGGGGGGGTTCGAGCTGGAGCATATGTGTGTAGGTTTTTAAATAACAGGTATTAGGGGTATATCCTGTATAAGACATTGGTATAAATGGTAATTTCGTTGGATATACACTGTATATTAATGCTTGTGTATCTTATCGTGTGTTGTCATGTTTGTTTATGTGTGTTTAAAAAAAAATAAAAAAATGTCAACGTTCACACGCACAATATAATGCTTACCTAGGATTTGATTTGATTCAACAACAAAGCAGTCGGAGCAATGGCAAGCCGAAAACTGTCGAAATTGTAGTTATTTGAAGTTTGGATTTTTTTTTCACGACTGAGGTAGGTAAATAAAATTTCTTGAGACTAAAGTACCGAAAAAGGGTACCGTTGGGTACCGGTATCGATTCACACCGTATCGGTTCAAATGTGAAAGGTACCCATCCCTATATGTAATGCTGTTTTTGTCTGCATGTGTTTTTATAACGTTGTATTTGTGTCTATAGGACCCCCTTGAAATTGAGATGCTACATCTCAAGAGGCTAGTTAGCCTTTCAATAAATTCAAATTCAAACTAGGCATTCAGTCATTCCCTTGTGCCTCTTGGGTTTTGATTGTGTATGTGGGTAGGGAGCTCACACTCATTGCTCACAATCATGCAGTCTTTTTGCCTGATAGGTAAAAGTCCTCTAGCATTTAGCGTGTTTGATAAAACGAAACCAAGGAGCTGAATGTGCAAAGCAGCACAGAGGTCTTTGGGGACAGACAGTCCCAGCTTTGTAATGGTCCGTAAACGTCAAAGAGAGGCACATTCTCCTCCTGAGGTCAGTGATGTGTTAATGTTGTGTGTCGCTGAGTGGCCCTCTGTCTTCTGAACACACACAAATCTGTGTGTGCACTTCTTTTTTCATGACCGGCTGAGACTAATGGGCCACAGTTAAAGTTACTCACCATCTTAGACACACGCATACACTCATCTATACGCAGGATATGTTTGAAGTTTATTTTTTAATTTGTCATAGGTTTGTTAACACAAGGTCAATGCTACAATGGAATGTGTTGGACGAAAAACCAGATCAGATCAGCAGTAGGAGCACTAGACTCATTAGAGCACTAGTCATCTCGACCACCGACAGCAGGAGTCTAGTTCATGTGGTTTATTCAGTTTGTTAAGAGTGCGAGAGAAAACGAATAGCCAATAGAGAAAACTATTTGAACACGGTAGAAAACGTCTACAAAGAGAAGGAAGTGCAGTGTGTTACTGTTTTGTAAAGTAGATTGATCTGGTTTGTGGCGTACAGGGCGCAGAAAACCTTCACCTTCCTCTCGGACGAGACGGAACTCCCAGCTGAGTTTCTGCTCTCATCTTGCTCGGCTTTTTGGGTTAAAGCCCACAGCCGTCATCATCACCTCCGTGGCTGCCGGAACCTACCATTTCTACTGTAGAAGCCTGTTCTCTGACAGCATCAGCTGTTGCTGCTCTCTGTGGTCTTGGTCAATGCTATTGAGTGGAGTCAGGTGTTTTTACTCCGTTTCCTCATTGATCTCTGCTCAGTGGGAGTCTGGGAGGGGCCGCGACCTTGACCAAGCTCTAGTTTTTTGTCAATCATAGGCATCTTCTCTAGAGTAGGTTATTTTTATCGTGCAAATGCCACTTTTTGCGTAGGTTCTGTGTTTGACGCAGTGCCACAGTTGTCAATGAGCCAAGAAGAAAGGGATACAGTGAGAAAGCTAACAAACCAGAGCAATCTAGATCTCCACATAAACCAGCTATAGTCATTTTAAGCCCTTTTTTATTATTATTATTTTTTTTACTTAAGTTTGGGCACATGAACGTATCCATTTGTCATAAGTGTAAGGAATCGAGCACTGCAGTGCATGCATGATAGGTCAGGGGTAAAACAGGAGATGTCAAAGTAGAATCAATAGAGGAAGCATTCGAACGTAAACATATCCATGGGACCAGTCCAGTAGTATCATCTCCAAGGGAAGATAACATGGGCAATATATGCTAGCGGGTGATAAAATCATGTGTCATTGTGGAGGTGGATGTTTTTTAACCAATACTGTAGATGTTGTGATTTTCCACTTTGATGTCTGGTTTCCTGTGTCAGACTAATTGACTTCAGTGAAAGAGTAGATGAATGCACTTTATGAATGTTATGACTCGTGGTGGAAACAAAGAATGCTGCATATAGCTCCATATCTTTAATCGCAGACATTTCGACAGGTAAACTGTCTTCTGTCAGCTGTCAAAACGTTGGTTATTAAAGAATTAGTCTGTAATTATTAGGGATGGGTACCGAATTCGGTACTTTTGAGGCACCGAACCGAAACACGTCGGTACTACAGAGTATCGAATCAAGTGAGAAACCGTTTTTTTCTTTTTTTTTTTTTTTTATGTCAACGTTCACACGCACAATATATGCTTACCTTGGATTTGACTTGATTCAACAACAAAGCAGTCGGAGCAATGACAAGCCGAAAACTGTCGAAATTGTAGTTATTTGAAGTTTGGATTTTTTTTTTTTTTTTTACGACTGAGGTAGGTAAATTAAATTTCTTGAGACTAAAGTACCGAAAAAAGGTACCGTTGGGTACCGGTATCGATTCACAGGTACCGGTACCGGTATCGGTTCAAATGTGAAAGGTACCCATCCCTAGTAATTATGGAGCTGCTTGGAGTGTACAGTATTGCTCCTTATTTGAATCAGGCTAATTGAGCCCCATTCATTCTAATTGTGATTCTGGTCTCATATAGAGGATTATTTATTTGCAAAGAATTGTTGGATAGATAGCAACCTCTATTTGGACTCCTCTCTTTCCCTCTTCCCTCTGTTGTTATGGGAGCTCACATGCATGTCTTTGTACCTAAGCCGACTGTGTTGGTTGAGTGGGTGTATTATTGACTTGTTATTGTGTTACTGATGGGGCACTCATCATATGCAGTAGTATTCTCCAGCGAGTCCAACCCTTTACATTAGTTGGTTTCACGTCCAGGCCTGTAAGATGGTACTTTAATGAGCTAATCTAGTGGCCTCGTGGTCTACTCTGATGCTCTCCTCTTTTCTTGTCTCACTTTACCACTAATGGGAGCTTGTTAAATGCATCTTTTATGTTGGCTCAGCTCAGGCCTATTTGCCGGACCTGGAGTGCCGGCCTACAATATTGAATATCCTTTATTGACTCCACATTGTTGAAACATGCGTGAGCCTCGACTCCACATTGTTAAAACATGCGTGAGCCTCGACTCCCCATTGAAACATGCGTGAGCCTCGACTCCACATTGTTTTTATTATTTGTATCTACTTTTTCTCCCATTTTCTATTTTTCTCCCATCCCAATTTCGTATTGTCCAATTCTACCCTCCCCTGTCTCGAACGTTGTTAGACCATGCCTCCCACTGGCCGGCTGCAATGTGGACGAAGCCTTGCATCACGTGTCCCCTCCGGTACACGAGGAGGCAGCATCTTTTCACCTGCACAGAGCGATCTCTCAGTGGCGAGGAGTAGCACGTGGGAGGCTCACGCTGCCCCCGTCACTTCCTGATTCTGCTGCGCAGGCGCACCAACCGACCTGTAGGAGTCGCTGTCCACAACGTCCGATCCCCACCCACCAGCTTCCCACCCCTAACACTGTCAATTGTGTTAGTATGAACCAGGGTTCGAAATTAACGGGGGCTTGGGGCATAATGCCCTTGAAAATGGACAAAATGCCCTCGAAAATCAGTTAAGGGGGGCACTTAATGCCCCCGACAGTTTACTAATTATATATATATTTATCCGGTAATGGAGCGTCTGTATCGTACGGTTCAAATGACGCGCAAATAAAAAAATTCATTTGGCGGAGCCGGTGTTCTGCAGTTTGTGTAAAAATGGCATGCACAATATAAATCAATCTTCATTACGACTTTAAAAACATAGCCATTAACATTACATAGGCCTACACACATCTTGCCATAGCGTTAGCAGTTTGTAAACACAACGCACGTTTTAACTATGGTAGCCCGACGCAGCCCGCAAGCTAATACTGTACAGTCAATGAAATGTCACCGTAGCTACTAGCTACTGTAGCAGAGGAGGAAATGGGGAGTCTGAGAGGCGGGGTGTTTAAAGACAATGATAGGCATTTATTCAACATCCAAGAAGGCTAACATACAACTGTGTTTTACTAACTCCAACCGGGACTATTGCCGCTTTCGCGCTGCTTGTTGATGTTATGAACTCCTCCTAACGTGACCGGAGCTGAAGGTGCCACACGCTAAAATGTCCGTGGGGACCCGGCGCCAACCCATAGATAGTTCCAACTCACCGAATTACGTAATCCACCACAGTTGCACTCAATATTTAAATAATGTTAGTCTAAATAAATGTAGACAGAAACATAATAATTTCAAACAGAAAACGAATCTTTCCATTAAGAACTGACAATCAGGGAATTTAAACATGGTTGACATTGTTTTTGTGTGTTTATATTAATTAAAGAAAGGAAAGTCTAGTGCTGGCTGAGCATATTGTTTGTTTGCACTAAGTTAATACTTTGACAAATGTAGCCTATATTTTTCAGTCAGTTCGGTCTTTGTGTGCCAAACATTATTTAAGGCTGTAAACACTGTAAACCTTTTATTTTATTTTTAATAAATGAGAAGCATGTTTAGATTTGAGTGTTAAATTTTTTTTTAATAAAAATGTACGTATATCGAACTGAAAACCGTGACCCCAAAATCGTGATACGAACCAAACCGTCCATTTGGTGAACCGTCCCACCCCTACAGTTTATCATAAAAATTCAGTGCCCCCGAAATACAAAAAAAAGCCCCCGAAAATCAATTAACACTTTAACTGCCGGAAGACGCTTTTAGGCGTCCTTCCCCGCCATGCTCAAGTTGCCGAAGACGCCGTAACTCGTCTTTGATATCAATATTTCAAAAATCTGTGATCGGAATCATATTTCCTTTCCGGGGCCCTGAGACACAAGTGTGATCTCCTCTCAATCCTCTAGCGGTTCAAGACCGCCATCTGGTGGCCGATCGGCATATCGAAAAAATGGATGTTACCTTTAACCCGGTAGGACTCGCTCCATATGGGGTCCGGGCACTCGCTAGTGTTAGAGAGACTCAGTCTTCACACAGTGAACATCGATCGCTGCAAATAACTCGAAAAAACAACATGATTTGGACGTATATATTATTATACAACCTGGAAATGGACCGGATATTTCTATATCCCATAATAGGAAAATGTCTGTTCCACGCTCATCGCCCAACGGCGCGAGGAAGATACGGTAAGATTCAGCGTTATTTTTCAATGTGTACGATACTAACTGCTATGATGAACATTTGACCCACATTAGATGAATCGTATAATGCTGCCCACGGAATTATAAACGCCCCCTCGGCCATCCGGTCAACATCAGATTACGTGTAGTAACTTCCAGAAGTCCGTCCAGTTGGATTTTTTTATATCGCGCCGATTGCTATCAAACTGTATTTGATCATCAATATAATGCATTTGGGGCTATAAATCACGTTCTGGAGAAAGCTGCAGAAAGAGATGAAAACATACTTATACTTTAGATCATATTTTAGTATGAATATGTGAATGAAAAAGTTTAACGTTCATACACCCTGAACAATACATATAGGACATTGAATGGGCCCTAATAATGGCAATTTAGCAATAGAATTTAAAAAGTTATAGCCCTGCAAAGAAGGGGAACTTCTACATAGACAAATAGAGCTGGCAACCTATGGTATATCATGAATTTAGCCTTAGGCAATCAAAGTGTTAACACTTTGACTGCCATGAAACGTCTTTTCACGTCATTGCTGGCCATGCTCAAGTTGCCGGGGGACGCTGTACAGCGTCCTTATATCAATATTTCAAAAATCTGCGATCGGATTCATATGTCCCCTCCGCTGGCCTGAGATCCACCAGCAGGACCCACTGAGCTCTCTGGCGGTTCAGGAGCGCCATCTGGTGGCCGATCGGCGCAATCGCCAAACAGGATGTTGAATAGAGGTTGTCCTAGACGACCGTAGTACTTCCGGCGCTCGCTATAGGTCCCGCGACTCTGGCTCGTCACACTACACAGTGATCGATTGCCAATAACTCGATAAACAACATGATTTGGACGTATATACCATTATACAAGCTGGAGATGGACCGGGTAAATTTACATCCCATAATGATAAGATTTCAACTCGACGATGATCGCCCAACGGCGCGTGGAGACTGGGGTGAGTTTCAGCGTGTAACGTTACCGTCTTCGATACTAACTGCTATTATCAACATTTGACCCACATTAGATGATTGGTATAACGCTGCCCACGGAATTATAAACGCCCCCTAGCCCATCCGGTCAACATCAGATGACGTGTAGTAACTTCTAGAAGTACGTCTAGTTGGAATTTTTTATATCGCGCTGATTGCCATAAAACTGTATTGCATCATCAATATAATGCATTTGGGGCTATAGATCACATTCTGGAGAAAGCTGCAGAAAGAGATGAAAACATACTTATACATTAGACCATACTTTACTATGAATATGTGAATGAAAAGGTTTAACGTTGCTACACAATGAACAATACATATAGGACTTTGAATGGGCCCTAATAATGGCAATGTAGCAATAGAATTTAAAAAGTTATAGCCATGCAAAGAAGGGGTACTTCTCCATAGACAAATAGAGCCGACAACCTATGGTATATCATTAATTTAACCCAAGGCAACCAAAGTGTTAAGGGGGGCAAAAAAAGCCCTTGAAAAAAAATGTTAATTTCTAACCCTGGTATGAACGACCAGCCAAGCTGGTAGCAATGCCGAGAGCTGGGCTCGAACCCAGCATCTCCTGCATTAGTGGCGAGCGCCTTGCCCACTGCGCCACTTAGCCGCCCTCGACTCCACATTGTTGAAACATGTGTGAGCCTCGACTCCACATTGTTGAAACATGTGTGAGCCTTGACTCCACATTGTTGAAACACTGCTGCAGTAGGCATCAAGACCACAACCAAGCCACATGCGAAATCTGCATAGTCTGTATAAACAGTAGGGATGGGTACCGAATTCGGTACTTTTGAGGTACCGAACCGAAACACGTCGGTACTACAGAGTATCGAATCAAGTGAGAAACCTTTTTTTTTTTTTTTTTTTTTTTTTTTATATTATACTTCTTTTCATGTCAACGTTCACACGCACAATATATGCTTACCTAGGATTTGACTTGATTCAACAACAAAGCAGTCGGAGCAATGACGAGCCGAAAACTGTCAAAATTGTAGTTATTTGAAGTTTGGATTTTTTTTTTTACGACTGAGGTAGGTAAATTAAATTTCTTGAGACTAAAGTACCGAAAAAAGGTACCGTTGGGTACCGGTATCGATTCACAGGTACCGGTACCGGTTCAAATGTGAAAGGTACCCATCCCTAATAAACAGTGGACCACATGAACAAAATGCTAACTTGGGTTGAGGCTAAATAAAGCAAGATGTGTTTCCACTGTTAAAACTTAAACCCATCATCCATCAGGCTGTGAACATGCGAGGACAGGACCAGTGCCCCCGAAATGTCTGGACAGATTCCTGCCACATACTATATATACACACGTCTCACACACACACACACACACACATACGTGACTCTAGCCACATTAGAAGCACCAGGACCAGAGAGAGAGAGAGACAGGATAATTTGAGACTGACTCAGCAGAGAAAGGCCAGTCGCTCTGCCTAAATGGAACAAATCTCACACATCTAGGCTTAATGTATTTGCAGCCCTTATTTCCCCGTTGAATTATCTGGGAACAACGGGATTGCTTTAGAGACACTTTGTCCTGTCTATATAACCATGCTGTTCTGTTTAATATAACATCCTGATGACCAACACTGAATGGGAAGAAACTCATTTTCATGGAAATATGGATATGTGCTGCTGCTATAAATATAGAATGGTTATTTGTGTGTCTGAGAGGGAGCGTCTGAGGGAGGGCGTGTGCGGCACCTGAATGCATTAGTGCTGATGCACTTAAGAAAGGATATTGTAAGGGAGTACACCTTAACATATTGCCAGGGCGCAATGAACCTACATGGGTTCATGTTAGGGTTGGGCCAGATCAAAGCTCTAGGCAGAACTGAAACTTGCGATTTTTAGTAGAATAAAGTTTCCTGCTGTTTGATCTTGGTAAAAAAAATTATACTTTCTCTTTTTTTACATGGATAAAACAAAACATGACGACACATAATACAAGAAGAAGAAGAATAAACAGAACAACACCAGCCAATAATAATAATAATAACAACAATAACAATAATGACAATAGAATGACAGTAGAACAACAAAAACTATAAATACAGAACCTAAAAATAAAAACTAATTATATCATCACAAACACCACAAAAGACATTAGACATTTCTTCCCCCACTCCCCCCCGCCCCCCCCCCCCATCCCAGGACCACCAGACCCCCCCAGGACCAACAACCCAACCCCACTCCGCTGCTAGATAGTGGCCTTAACTTTCAGCTCAATGCTGGCCTGTCTCACTCCAATTACACGTGCAGTAGAGATTTCCATATAAATGACATCCAGTAGTGTCAGAGACCAATTCATCATTGTGAGTTTCTCAGGTTCTTTCCACCTCATGGCTATGTTTGATCTTGTTTCTAATGACTATTGATGGAGCAGCATTAATGTAGCACTTCAGATCTGAGTGGTAACCAGGATAGGGGATGCATCTTTCATGAATTCAGGCCTGGTGTCTGGCAGACCCTGCTCTGAATGAGAAGTAAATCCATCTTCTAGACAAATTTTTTTGTGTGGCAGAGAATGACTGACAGCAAAGACGAGTTCATTTGTTTACCATTTATTGCGATTCAGGAGCAATCTCTGCTGTTATTGTATCCATTATTCCGGTTTCTCTTCTGACTTAATATGGTTTGCTTGTTTTGACTCTTGATTCTGAGGGTCGAAAAGCGAAGGACAGAAATGCTTTCGAAAATTGCTTGGAACTACGGTTGAGTGAAATGAAAACAAAGGACAATTCTTTATTTATCATGGGAAATGACGCGTAATATATTCCAATCGATGTTCATCATATTGGACTGCATGGAATGGGTGTAATATAGGGATGTCCGATATTATCGGCCGACCGATATTATCGGCCGATATCGGCAGTAAAATGTGATATCGGAAAATATCGGTATCGGTTTAAAAAAAATTAAATACAATAACAATATTTGTTATATATATATCCAGTGAAATTATTAGTTACCTGAAATTATTCAGTTTTTTTGGATGGGGAAACCCTGCATATATCGGTATCGGTTGATATCGGTATCGGAAATTAAGAGTTGGACAATATCGGAATATCGGTATCGGTAAAAAAGCCAATATCGAGCATCCCTAGTGTAATACGATATCAAACAGTTTTGTAAGAAATCTGACTTAAATGCTTTTTAGTATAAAATTTAAGCCAGCTTAATTATTCACAATATAAAAAAGAATATGTAGAAGAACAATACGATAACCGATTATATATGCTAGTTTAAATGTATATTAGGGATGTGCACAAGTTAACTTTTTCATGGTTAGTTAGTTGGATGGTTGGTCTGAATGAATATCTGAATAGTTGGTCTGTGTCGACTAGGCCTGCCACGATAACACATTTTGCTGGGCGATTAATTGCTCCCGAAAATATCGCGATAAGCGATATTATTGCGACCGGTTAGAGAATTTTTTTTGAGAAATTTATTTCCCAAAACTTTTATTTTGAAGCCCACCGCTCCGTCTTTTCCGGTGTTTTAGACTTTTATTTTGAAGCCCACCGACCGGACCGGAAGTATTGTTGTGATTATCCTAAGCAGAACCTATGAGCCGACAACTTGTCTCGTCCGGTTCTGTTTTTGAGCTAATGATAAAACAAATTGTTGGTGAACAACTAACTTTAGGTTAGTTTTAACGTTAGCTACTAACGTTAGATGCAGCTACTACAGGCAATCAACGATGAGGAGGAAGCGTCAAAGCAGTATATAATAGAATAGCTGTGGTGCGTAAGCACTGCAGCACGACTCGAAACTACCGGAGTGTTATAATAAATTAATTCATGTTTAACTTGTCCCCGTGTCCAGTCCTTTGACTAGCCCCACCCGTTCATTGTAAACAATGATGCATGTAATTGTATTAACGTTATTCTGTGTTGTACTTGTAGCTATGCTATACGTTGTATTTCGTTTGTTAGCTATTTAGCTAATGTTGTTAGCATGGAATGAGAATCAAAGCTCTATCTTTCATCTTTATTTAGCAGTCCAGTTTCTCCGGGCAGTAGCGAGTAACTACTTGGGTCTAAAAATAGCTAACGTTACACTACAAATAATGCTACTTGGTTAAAAGGAGCAACACTATTGAGAAATGTAGTTAAGCTATGTGTTGTTGCCCCACGGAGCTCCCGTGCTGTACTCTAGTAACGTCAGCGGCCCGCCTCCCAACACGGACAGTGACTGACGAGGGGCACTGGTTCCGCCTCATTAAAACAAACGCGCAAATAGCAATTCATCGCGCCCGTCAAAATCATTGCATTCATTTTAATTATCGCAGCAATTAATCGATTTATTGCTTATCGCGGCAGGCCTAGTGCCGACATTCACAAAGATGGCACTCTTCCATGGAACATGCGCTCATCATGCTAGGCAAATTTGACTAGCTTGGTCCATCGTCCTCTGATGTCCTCACTCGTCCGAAATCCTCACAACCTCCATGATGAGTCAGCTTTGTGGATATGGTGCAACAGTGGGACAACTCTGGTCAACATATCTCACACTAGACAAGGTTTTCTTTCACCTTTCTTGAAGTTTGCCACGGGGCTCCATTACAACCAGTTACAGGGCAACGGAAGAGGAACACCAGTGCAAGCAGGCCAGAGACCAGGCAGGAACAACACTCCCTTCTAGTGGCTGAAATGGAAAATTGTTCTACGTTCCATTAGCTATTTATTCCACATCTCTGTTTAAATTATTTCAAGGATGTTCTCAACAACCTGCATATATATATATATAAATTATATATATTCTTTTTATATATAAAATATCGACTAAATTATTTGGGCCCAGCCCTACTTCAAACTGGCCTAAACTTAATTTAGGAGACGATACTAATACGATTTTGAAGAACTTGGTCTGCATGTGCAATTATTATGTGTGTACTAAGGGCTTTCAAAATTGGCCAAAAATTACATTCTAATATTCCTTAAAAAAAACACATAGGGGGGCGGCTAAGTGGCGCAGTGGGCAAGGCGCTCGCCACTAATGCAGGAGATGCTGGTTTCGAGCCCAGCTCTCGGCATTGCTACCTACCTGGGCTTTATTTTAAATAACAAACTTTCTAACGAAAAAATTGCACAAAAAGTTATTACTAAGGTCAATCAAAAAACCAAATTTTTATTTAGAATTAAATTAAATAGAAACGCTCTGAGGACCCTAGCTGGAGCCCTCATCCAATGTCACTTTGACTATGCTTGCACTTCATGGTACAGCAACATATCAAAACAAATGAAGACAAAGCTCCAGACCTCCCAAAACAAACTAGTGAGACTCCTGCACAACCTTCACTTTAGGACTCACCTAACGCCAGCCCACTTTAGCAGTCTGGGATGGCTTAGGGTTGAAGAAAGGGTACACCAGCTTAAAATGCTACTGGTTTTTAAAGTACTGAAAAGTCCCCAAGTACCTAGTAAATTATTTTAATAAAGTAGGAGATGTCCACAAACACGCCACAAGAGGAAGCCCCACGGACCTGGTCCCGCCGAGAGTCAGGACATGCATGGGGAAAGATGCATTTTTTTTACTCTGCTACGGTAATGTGGGAATGCCCTGCCAACATTCATAAAACTCCTGAACTCCCCTCTCGGATTTAAATCCGCCCTAAAAACATGGCTCAGCAGCAACTCAAATTGGTCTTAAAATGTTTTTTATCTCTTTTATCATAACTTGGCTTTTATTTCTTTTATCATGAGTTGCTTTTAAGGGTTTGCGGATTTTCTTTTAACATTAGTTAACTGTATGAGTTGTCAGGTTAGGTGTTTTTAATACACATTTTTAGGATGTGTCCTGTCTAGTGTACATGTCCATTTGTGTTTCTGTGCCTTTTTATGTTCCATGTATGGACCACAATGGAAACAAGCCTTGGCTTTATTGTGTTTTATCCATTTTTGACCAGCGTTGTTGACACTGTTATTGTCTTGTCTTTTAAAATGTTTTTGTCCTACGATTTGTGTCAAAATAAAGTATTTCAATCAAAAAAAAAATCAAAAAAAAAACAGCTTGGCTGGTCGTTCATACTAACGCAATTGGCAGTGTTAGGGGTGGGAAGCTGGTGGGTGGGGATCGGACGTTGTGGACAGCGACTCCTACAGGTCAGTTGGTGCGCCTGCACAGCAGAATCAGGAAGCAACGGGGGCGGCGTGACCCTCCCATGCAGACCCTCGCCGCTGAGAGATCGCGCTGTGCAGGTGAAAAGATGCGACGGCTGCCTCCTCGTGTACCGGAGGGGACACGTGATGCAAGGCTTCGTCCACATTGCAGCCGGCCTGTGGGAGGCATGGTCTAACAACGTTCGAGACAGGGGAGGGTAGAATTGGACGATACGAAATTGGGATGGGAGAAGAAAAAAAAATGGGAGAAAAAGTAGATAAAAAAAACACATAGGGTCGAACCATTTGAATATCTATTGTTGCGCATTATGTCCACAAGAGGGTAAACCAATACAACGGGAGACATAACTAATAGGCTATAGGTCATTTGTCTAAACAAAATAAATATCATCATGCCTACACCAGCATACAAATAGAATAATGTATTATCTCAATCTCTCAGAAGGGTCCGTCTCTCAGAGCAAGATCAAATGAATGAAAGTTCACGGTATATAGAACGGACATTTATACAAAGCAGCGTGCTTCCGAAGAAGGCGTGATAAATATCAAAACTATATTTTCCTTGACATCGAAACGTGAAATAGTAATCAAACCATTGGGGATCCGTATGATGCTTCTGTCAATTCATTATTCAATATCTGTTCAGTAAGCCTACAGTACTAGCCTATATCCTATATACTTGTTTCATGTTTTGTTTAAATAAAATTAAGGCACACAATTCCTAGAAATGTGACTAAACTAAGTAGTTTTGCCCTGAGAGATGATTTACAAAGTGCTATAAAAAAACACAAAAATTAGGGTGCTTAAATTCTTGACGCTATAACTCTCAAAAGTTAGCACTTAACACACAAAGATACATGTAACGTAGCTGACTTAACGCTAACTGGTTCAGCTAGCCCCTTTTGTGACTGCTGATGCACTATCTATCTAGGTCGTCCTCGGACGGGCCCTCCATCGGTGCTTCCAGTCATCCCGATCCTCCATGCATCTGGCTAGCTCGCCGGTGCATTCTGTTCCCGCATCTCTCCTGAGTACGTCCACGTAGGTTAATGTGGGACGTCCTCGTGATCGATGCCCGTGTGTTGGTTCCCACAGCACAAGTTTGCTGGTTGGCATCTCATGATGTCTCTGGCAGTGACCTGCCAGCCTCATTCTCCTGACTGCCACTTTCTCGCTCACCCTTAGCACCCCCCATACAAGTCGCATTAGTGACATGCTCATCCCTGTTGATGTTGAGCACCACACGCATCATTCTGGTGTAGCACCCATCCAAGGACTTCTGCAGGGTGGGCTTCAAGGTCCAGCATTCACTGCCATACAAAAGGACAGACTCAACTGATGCACGCTTTGATGCACGCTTTGCTTTGAATACAGCAGTCACTGGCTCGAGCTAACTAGCCATGGGAACATTCACTCTGAAGCACTGGTTATTTACGAACTGTTCGTTCTAAATTTATCACAGAGAAATGTCAAAGGTACTCGCAGTTCAGTTTCCCACAGGATTTTTTTTTTTTGTACATTTTAAAGTTAAATGCATCAATCTGGTGCACTTTGAGAGCAAAATAAAGAGGCTAGATCTATGATGAACTTTGTGCTCAAAACACAAAATCGACTAGACTAGTGCTTCCCAATCCTCTCCTCGAAGCACCCCAGCCGTTCAATGTATTTGTTAAATTCCACCACCAGCACACCTGATTCAACTTAACTAGCCCTTTATTAGTTGAATCAAGGTGTGCTGGTGGTGGAATTTAACAAATACATGGAAAGGCTGGGGTGTCTCGAGGAGAGGTTTGGGAACCACACTAGAGCATACATTTGAGCCATCAAAGAAATGAAGCAAAAGTGGTTACCTGTGTTGAACTGGTTTATTTTTTAGAAAATAAAAAAATATAGTGGATTATTATTACCACTACTACCACTGCCAATACTAATGACACATCCCTATTGGCAAACGTTATATAAAAAAATAAAAAAAAATATTATCATTTAAAAAAAAATATATACTCTTTTTTGTTCATCATACAACTGTGGCGGGACTAATTAGACTAATTGCTGTGATCACAGCGCATGCGCATCATGCACCCAACGCCGGAAATAATGCCGTTTTAAGCAGTGTTGACCAGTTTATAAAAAATATTTTAAATGTTTATTAGCAACGGCTTTCAAACCACCCCGGTTTTGTGTGTGAAACCCTCGTGCAACTGTGAGTACCTTTGACATTTCTCTGCGATAAATTTAGAACGAACAGTTCGTAAATAACCAGTGCTTCAGAGTGAATGTTCCCATGGCTAGTTAGCTTGAGCCAGTGACTGCTGTATTCAAAGCAAGGCTTGCATCAGCAGTCACGAAAGGGGCTATGGTTCAGCATAAATCCGAAGTATTTCCAAACAGGGCTTTTCAGATTGCTCAGAGTGTAAATCACTCTCTCCGGAGCCGAGTTGGGATCTGAACTCTGTGCCATCATCACAAATTGGAAGAGACGGCAACGACAACAACTATTAGCCATTAGCTATTTCCTGTTTGATTCCGTACATGATGTCACGCGAATGCCAGGCAGCTCAGCCAATAGGAAGGTGTAGTCTGACTGTGACGTCACTTTAGTTTCCTGCACGGTCCACCCGTATAGGGATTTATCATTGGGAAAATGTATTATCGGCTATTGTAATAATTCTGCCTCATGAACATTGGCAAGCTTTCCATTTTTGCACAAAATGTGTTCCCTTCTATCACTAACATTATTGTTTAAGCATTTTTGGTTGATATAATACAATTATACATAATAATTTTTTACGATAAATTTTCGAATTGTTTTATGTTGAGCTATAGATTGTGGATGAATACACACAGAAAGGTACACCATGCCAATGTTCATACTTTATTTGTTTTAAACTAGACGATTTAGAAATGTGTCCATTGGAAATACATTGCAATTTCAAGAGAGGTGGACCGGCCGGAAACAACAGTGACGTAGTACACCTCCCTATAGACTATTCGTTTTATTAGTGTGAACGTATACTTTTATCCAGTGCTTTTGTAAGGTGCACGTAAAGGGCGCAGTGATCTCCCATGAATATATATAACTGTCACGTCTCTCCTGTCCGCCATGCAGCGCGTTCAGATACACGCGAGAAGTCGAGACTGAGACCGCCGGGGCTGTTTTTAATTATTATTTTTTTTTTATTTATAAATCATAATTTTTACAATCCAATGTATTTTTTTTAACTTTTTTTTAATTTGAATATAGAATATTCGTCGACATACCTTTTTCTGTGTGTGTGTGTGTGTGTTGGGGTGGGACTTTTAAATGGTTTAACAGAAGTACTATTGTTTAGGAAAATCTCTAAACTAATTTTTTTCTCACTCTAATCCTGCAAGAGGCAGGACAGTTGTTGCAGGAAACATCTTTTACAACGTGTAACCATTTAGCATTTACCATCCCTAAGTGCGTGTCTGTTTGTAACTTGGCCTAATCGTATATATCTTGATGTGTGTAATGCGGTCTCTTTGTCAGTCTCATGACAGAAATATGGAAGTGAACCCTGATGTCCCTCTGTTAATGACTTTCAGTCGCCTTGTCCCTGGTAGAAGTAGTCGAGATATAATCATTAAGTATCTGAATAATGCAGGAGCAATTTTTTTATAGAAACTAAATTGCTGGGTTTAAAAAAAATTATGTCTTGATTTGAGTTTTCCTCTCTGGACTAGAACCATCTCATGCTACGGTATCTAATGGGGCTTTCCTTTTTGTTTGTTGTCTGTTTCAACCAGGTCTCAACACTCTGCCCTTTGACCCTTTGGCCAACAACGAGCCTCTTCAGTTCACCAGCTCCAACGGACCACTGATTACAGAGTGTCCTCCTCCTCTGGAGAACCCTGCTGAGAACATTAAGAAGAGGAAGAGGGCCAGCCTGCCTCCAGGTACTGAACACTACCTCACCACTACTGTACATATATGTAACACATTACCTCACCACTACTGTACATATATGTAACACATTACCTCAACAGCACTGTACTAATACAGTATATAACACATTACCTCACCAGTACTGTACTAATACAGTATGTAACACATTACCTCACCAGTACTGTACTAATACAGTATGTAACACATTACCTCAACAGCACTGTACTAATACAGTATATAACACATTACCTCACCAGTACTGTACTAATACAGTATGTAACACATTACCTCAACAGTACTGTACTAATACAGTATATAGTCAAGTCAAGTCAAGAGTTTTATTTGTCACGGCATACAAGTATACAATGAAATGCGGGTGGTCTTGCCCGCAACGATGTGCAATACAGTAGTACAACATATAATAGAATCCAATAGACAACATTGTGCAATAAACAGGTAACATAGTGGGACATCACGGTATTTGTACATAGTTATTTACAGAGCATGAAGGACATGCTAGGTCCCTAGGTAGTGCAATATACTGTTACTATACTATTTTTAAAGTGACCTTTCTTTGTGTCCATAAGTGTGGGCGTGTGCAGCATGAGTGAGTGCTTTCTCATGTTAAAGTGGCTGCTAGTGTGTGAGTGTGCACAGCGTGTGTGTCGTGTGTGTGCTAATGTGTGCTGTGTGTGTGAATGAATGAATGAATGAAAACTTTATTTAACAGATTGCAGAATGGGTACAATACAGTACGGCTCAATACATACAATTGTTAAGGGGATGCAGACCTGAGAAAGACGTTTGTCTTGTTTCCATCAGGGTCCCCCATTTTCAATTCATATAGACATATATGACATACATGACATACAGATAGTCAGTACTGCTACATCTATACATTTATGACATACCAGATTTGCAAATACAGTACTGTTTGTGATACAGAAGGAGTCAAGAAAAGGGAGTATATACATTTGACGTAGAAACTGTACATTGGAGGTTGGGTGGGGGGGGTTGGGTACATTGGGATATTGACAACCATACTGGGTAATTTACATTGGAGGTGGTTGGGGGGGGGGGGGGGGCGGGGGGCATACTGTATAAACAAGTAACACTGTACATTGAGGGGGGGGGGGAGGAGACACTGTACAAACAAACACAATTGTACATTGAACTATTGACAAAACCATACTAGGTAAATGACTGTACATTGGAGGGGGTTGGAATGATTGGGTTAGGATATTTACAGGGGCCAGTGTTGAATTGCAGTCTCCCGTAGGTGTCCCTTGAGAGAGGTTTTGAAAGTGGGTAGTGATCCACATTCCTTTACAGCTTTGGGTAGGGCGTTCCACATTGATGTGGCATAATTGCGAAACGTGTTTAGTCCCTTATTTGAGCCGAATCTGGGTTTGACATGATTTGTGGAGCTCCCTCTGGTGTTGTGATCGTGGTATTCACTGACCTTTGGGAAGTATTTTGACATGTACATGGGTACTTTGGTCGTGTAGTGTATCTTGTAGACCAGGCCCATTGCAAGTTGTTGTACTCTGTCGTCTACTCTAAGCCATCCTAGGTTGTCGAAGTGGGCAGGGGTGAGGTGGGTTCTAGGAGTAAGGTCAAGCAGTAGTCTGACCAGTTTGTTTTGAGATGTTTGTAATTTTGTTTTTAGCGCCTTTGAGGTGCTTTGGTACCATGAGGTGCAAGCATAGTCGTAGTACCCCTGAATGAGTGCTCCTGCCAGAGTCTTCAGGGTGTTCTTGTTTACCAGAGAGGAGATCCGGTACAAGAATCGAGTTCGTTGGTTGACTTTTTTTATTACATTGGATGCCATTTTGTCACAGGAGAGATTAGCCTCTAGGATGGACCCCAGGTAGGTAATTTCATCTTTCCTTGTGACAATATTGTCACCCACTGTAACTGAGAAGCCGTCGGTCTTGCTGAGTTTGTTATTTGAACCGAAGAGAATGGACTCTGTTTTGCCCATGTGTAATGATAGTTTGTTATCAGCGAGCCATATGCAGATTCTGCCTAGTTCCGAGCTGAGGGTTTTTTCAACCTGTAACTTGTTCTTGTCAGAGACCAGCAGGGCTGAGTCGTCCGCAAACAGGAACAAGTTGCAGTCACAAGCTGACGACATGTCATTTGCATAAATTAGGAACAGTAGCGGTCCTAGTATGCTTCCTTGTGGAACACCACAGCTCACTGTGAGGGGGGGGGATAGGGTACCGTTTACCTCCACCATCTGTTCCCTCCCCTCAAGGTAGGATTGCATCCAGCTCACTGATAGACTATCAAAACCAATTGCTTTTAGCTTGTCAATCAGAATGGAGTGATTGACCGTGTCAAAGGCCTTTTGTAGGTCCAGCATGACCATGCCGCAGTATTTGCCTGCGTCCACCTCTTGTTTGATGTGGTCATTCAAATAGAGAAGGCATGTGTCAGTGGAGTGGGATGTTCTGAAGCCAGATTGGAATTCGTAGATTAGATTTTTTTCCGCTAGGTACTTTTCGACCTGTTCGTAGACTATTTTTTCCATGACTTTCGAGATGGAGGTGAGAATAGAAACAGGGCGGTAGTTGCCTGGGTCTAATTTGCTGCCCTTTTTGTGCAGAGGGGTCACCCTCGCAATTTTGAAGTCCTTGGGGACGTGTCCCTGTTTTATGGAGAGGTTTATTATGTGTGTGATGATTGGTGTGATGGCGGCTGCTGAGTCTCTGAGGAATTTGGAGGGGATGTTGTCATGGCCAGTGGCCTTGTTAGGTTGGAGGGCGCTCAGTTTATTGAGTACCTCATCTGTTGTTACCGTTTCCAGCTTGAAGTCGTCCTTGCGGACCCCTAGGTTTTTGTAGAAAGCTACTATGTGTTCTACCCCATAAAGCCCTGAGTGGGAGGGTAGTTTGTTTACCAGTGTTGTGGCTATGTTTGTGAAGAAAATGTTTAAGTAATTGGCTACATCCAGCTTGTCTGTGATGAGCGTGTTGTCAGTTTTTATGTTTATGTTTGAGAATCTGGTTTTAAGTTTTTTACTGCATCCTAGTTGATTATTGAGTAATTTCCAAAGTTCACGTGGTTTGTTTTTGTTTTCCTCAGTTTTGTCATTGATGAAATTCTTTTTTGCAGTTTTGATCATGGAGTTTACGTCGTTTCTTAGTCTGTTTCTTTCTAGTTTGAGTTCAGTCACGTGGGCTTGGAGTTCACTGCTGTAGGGTTCAGTGTTCTGTGACCCTCAGTGTTCATTGTTCAAGGCTCTGATGGCCTGGGGGAAGAAGCTGAGCCGAAGCCTCTCTGTCCTAGTAGCTGGTGTTCGCAGGCGTCTGCCTGACCTCAGCAGCTGGAACAGGCTGTTATTGGGGTGGTGAGGGTCTTTCATTTTTCTGCAGGCTCTGGATTTGCACCTTTTGTTGTATAGAACCTGCAGGGGAGGTAGTGCAATACCCGTGGTACGCTCGGCAGAGCGCACCACTCTCTGTAGGGCCTTCTTGTCCTGTGCCGTGCTGTTTCCATACCAGGCAGTGATGTTTCCAGTCAAGATGCTCTCTACAGCTCCAGAGTAGAAGGACTGGAGTATCTTCCCCGATACTCTGAACTTCCTTAACTGTCTCAGGTGGTAGAGGCGCTGCTTCGCCTTTTTTACAACTGTGTCTATGTGTGTTGACCATGTCAGATCCTCTGAGATGTGGACCACTGGACCCCCAGGTACTTAAAGCTGCTCACCCTGTCCATGGTGGCCCTGTTTATCCTCAGTGGTGTGTGTGTCTCCTGCTGTCCTCTCCTATAATCCACGATCAGCTCCTTGGTTTTACCAATGTTCAGGAGCAGGCTGTTGTCCTGGCACCAGCGTTCCAGTACCTCAACCTCCTCCCGGTAGGCCTTCTCGTCGTTGTCCGAGATCAGCCCCACCACCACCGTGTCGTCTAGTACCTCACCAGTACTGTACTAATACAGTATATAACACATTACCTCACCAGTACTGTACTAATACAGTATATAACACATGACCTCACCAGTACTGTACTAATACAAATACAGTATATAACACATGACCTCATCACCAGTACTGTACTAATATATAACCCATTAACTCACCTGTATTGTTGTACTACTCTATGACAACATTACCTCACCTGTACTGTGGTACTGCTCTATGACAACATTACCTCACCTGTACTGTGGTACTGCTCTATGACAACATTACCTCACCTGTACTGTGGTACTGCTCTATGAAAACATGACCTCACCTGTACTGTGGTACTACTCTATGAAAACATTACCTCACCTGTACTGTGGTACTGCTCTATGACAACATTACCTCACCTGTACTGTGGTACTGCTCTATGACAACATTACCTCACCTGTACTGTGGTACTGCTCTATGAAAACATGACCTCACCTGTACTGTGGTACTACTCTATGAAAACATGACCTCACCTGTACTGTGGTACTGCTCTATGAAAACATGACCTCACCTGTACTGTGGTACTACTCTGACAACATTACCTCACCTGTACTGTGGTACTACTCTATGAAAACATGACCTCACCTGTACTGTGGTACTACTCTGACAACATTACCTCACCTGTACTGTGGTACTACTCTATGAAAGCATGACCTCACCTGTACTGTGGTACTACTCTGACAACATTACCTCCCAGTACGTCTTCCCTCCCCCACGTAGGAGTTATTGTAATGATATACAAAATAACTCAGTTTACTTGTTAGTACTGCAATACTACTGCAACATGTGCAATAGTACTTTGTCTTAACACTATAGTTCAGCTGTCAGTCATGTGGAAGTTAGTGTAATGCTTTGCAAAAATGGAACTTTCTTACAAAGTTGGGACTGCTTTTCCCTGCTTCCGCCAATATCAAATAACGTAATGTGAATCCTGGTATAATCCTATTAGAGACTATCCTAAAAAGCCTAGCGTAGTTCAGCCTGTGTTGTTTTCCATCACTGTGTTGTGTCCTCCTGAGGCTCTTGTTGGTCTGGACCGTTTTGGAGGTCCGGCAGCTAAAACCAAGAAGCTGCTCAGCTAAGATTGTGCCTCAGCCTGCCTGGTTCCATGCCAACAGCACCTGGCAATCAAAACTCCACATGCCTTCAGCTCTCTCATGCATACTGACCTATCACATACTGTGTGTGTGTGTCCGTCCACTAAGTCTCATTTGAATCATGCTTTGCATGTATATTATTAACTTAATTAAAGAGAGACTTTCTAATTAATTGCATTAAGAGCAGTAGAATGAAGAGGGCCCAGAGGGCAGAGAGGTGTTGCTAGTGCTAGATCTTTACTATCTTTACTGTGCTAGATCTTTACTATCTTTACTGTGCTAGATCTTTACTATCTTTACTGTGCTATATCTTTGGTGTGCTAGATCTTTACTATCTTTACTGTGCTACTGTAGATCTTTACTGTGCTACTGTAGATCTTTACTGTGCTAGATCTTTACTGTGCTAGATCTTTATTCTGGTGTCTCGGTTGGACATCAAGCTTGAATCTAGTAACGCTCTCTCAGAGGGACACAGAGCTCATCACATGTAGCTTGGTTGGTTGTTTAGATCACATGTGTCATTCATTATATGATTGTGTAAATCATGTCGATCATGACATATGGATTAATTTCCACGCAGAAGAGCCAGTTACTGTCAGTCTAGTCTGAGATGCTCAAATACACATTTGGAGATCTTTTGAAGAAGGTTAATTTATCTGTGATAACTTCCTGTATTCTCCTCCTGTCTGTGGCTAGAAGGTTTGAAGGGGTTGTTCTCAGAGTTTTGTGAAACAGAAGCAATAAGCTACTACTTTCGTCAGCTGTCAGACCATTACTGATATGATCTACTTAGCACTGCAGTGCCTGCAGCCTGCAGCCATACAAGGGAGGTTCCACATCTATCATAACTGTAGCCAAATGTGGTTTACAAATTAACTACTCCATCAAAGCATAACATATATTACAAACGTCTGCAAGGCATGTTGACAAAATGCTTTCTAATTGCAGGATGATTTACAGCTACAGGCTCATTTAAAGTTAGATGAAAGTGAAACTCAGCTAGATTTATTGATAATGGTATTATGGTAATGGTGAAGTAATGGTAATGATAAAGTGAATGGTAATGATAAAGGTAATGGTAATAATGATTGTAATGATAATGGTAATGATGATTGTAATGATAATGGTAATGATGATTGTAATGGTAATGATAAGTATTGTAATGGTAATTTAATGATAAAGGTAATGATAATGATTGTAATGGCAATGGTAAATGTAATGGTAAAGGTAATGGCAATGATAATGGTAATGATAAAGGTAATGGTAATGATAAAAGTATGGTTAATGGTAATGATACAGGTAAAGGTAATGGTAATGATGAAGGTAATGGTAATGGAAAGGTATGGTTAATGGTAATGATACAGGTAAAGGTAATGGTAATGATAAAAGGTAATGGTAATGATAAAGGTAATGGTAATGATAAAGGTATGGTTAATGGTAATGATACAGGTAAAGGTAATGGTAATGATGAAGGTAATGGTAATGATAAAGGTATGGTTAATGGTAATGATACAGGTAATGGTAATGATAAAGGTAATGGTAATGATAAAGGTATGGTTAATGGTAATGATACAGGTAAAGGTAATGGTAATGATGAAGGTAATGGTAATGGTGAAGGTATGGTTAATGGTAATGATACAGGTAATGATAATGATAACGGTAAGGGTGATAATGGTAATGATAAAGGTAATGGTAATGATAAAGGTATGGTTAATGGTAATGATACAGGTAAAGGTAATGGTAATGATAAAGGTAATGGTAATGATAAAGGTATGGTTAATGGTAATGATACAGGTAAAGGTAATGGTAATGATAAAGGTAATGGTAACGATAACGGTAAGGGTGATAATGGTAATGATAAAGGTCATGGTAATGAATGATGAAGGTAATGATAAAGGTAATGGTAATGAATGATGAAGGCAATGGTAATGATAAAGGTAATGGTAATGATAAAGGTCATGGTAATGAATGATGAAGGTAATGGTAATGATAAGCTAAAACTGCGTATTGTAATTAATATTTCCACAATACTGAAATCCGATAACAAGCAAGTGACTTGATTTTCTGCATTTCTGCCACATAGAAGGATATTAGATCTCTCTAAAAGTCCACTCTGAGATACTTTTATACTGTTGGAAATGGTCAATTGTTGATGATCCACACATTTCAGGAATCAATTGGTATTGGCACTTTCTCCGATGCTGCAGAGTCTACTGTACCTCTACTGCATTTACCGGCATTTCCCAGAATTACAATTTGCCCAACCCACCCAGATGTGGCCTGAACTATATACACCTCTTTGTGTGTGAATCAAAGGAACAGCATTCTGCCTTATGTTAGTAAGCCAGTTGTGAACCACAAGAGTCTGTCTACCAGGCCACAGTGCAGAATGCAAACATACGGCTACATTAGCGCTGCATTATGGATGGTTGAGGCTACTTTTACTGGGAAATTACTAAATTAGTAAGTCTGCTTGTTCTATGCTGGGTTTCTCCCTGTAGGAGTGTTGAAGGTATGTGTAACATGGTTGCTTTAGAAATAACCACTTTCTCTTTGATAGAGTTGGACTGACACTAAAATGTGGTAGCTGAAAAATTTATCAAACTCTACTCAATATTAGCAAGTGACGATGAGAGTTTTTCAGCTAGTTTGCCACGGGTAACAGCTAATACATGACCAAACTGCTATTTTATGTTTTATCTGGTTCTTTCCAAGAAGATATTCTGATATTTGTATTCTCTATTCTCTATGCTATTGCCATTTCTACTATATTGCATATACCTCTACCTCCCCTCCCCTGTGCTGCTATGACACATGAATTCCTCCAAGGGGATTATTAAAGGAACATCTTATCTATTTTATCTTACTCAGAAGAAAGCCCATCAGATAAGGCTTTAAAATCAAAGCCTTAGTGGTCCCATTGTTGGAGAAAGTCCAATTCACCACTCTGATATTATATGCAGTGAACTCCTGAGTCATTGTTATTGGATAGCATACATTACTGCCTAGTAGTACGTAAGCATTTTGAACAGCAGCCTAGTATCCTACTGTCATCAGTATACAGTATCACATCAACCCTGAGAATTGGTTTTGCATTCATCCAGATGGAACTGGAATGTACAACATGGTGTCCTCCTGTGGGGCGACAGTGGCTCAGGAGGTAGAGCGGTCGTCTGGTAATGGAAAGGTTCCCGGTTGGATTCCGGCTCCACCTGGCAGAGTGTCTGAAGTGTTTTTGAGTAAGACACCTTGCATGGTTCCTTCCACAGTCGGTGTGTGAATGTGAATGAGGCATACATTGTTAAGCGCTTTGGATAAAAAATGCAGTCCATTTACCATTAATGACCACTTGCCTATAAAAATAGATCAGATCAGTGATGATAGATCCCTTTTTTGTTCAGGCTCTTTTTACTCTGGCATCTGTTATTGCCTCATTTGAGTTATTTGAGAAGTGGCCCTTAAAATCAGAAAACACTCCTCCCTCCCACAGCGACGACCCTCCAGGTTGCCTTTAGCAAAACACTATTGAAGATGTATAACTGTACGAGTGCTCAGTCAGCCTTCCCTGGATACATGAAAGGTTTAAATTAAACATTTACACCTGTAAGCTTTATTAATCCTCTCCCTGAAGGAGCACCAGCTAAATGATGACAGTCTAACTCAACCAGTTTGGAGCTCGTAATGTTGTCTGGCTGTTGCTCAGTCTCAAGCTCTATTGGAGCTTCTAATGTTGTCTAGCAACATTAGCTTGCTAACAGCTAACTTGACCCGTCGTCATTTTAGTTCAAACAATCTTTTGCCATAAACATAAACACTACTTTTCCTCCCTCCTGTGGTGTGTCTAAGGCCTAACAAAATTAATAGTTGGTTTCAGGTTGGTTGTCAGTTTGGCCATGGGTAGGGAATTTATTTTATTTTATTTTTTTATTTTATTCTTTCCCACGGCGACTATGGATAGGGAATTTCTTTATTTAATTAAAATGTTCACAACAACATGGATGCATGTACTCTGCCAGCATGTTTAATATCCATAATACTAAATGTTTGACTAAGATTTCTATGAAACTTTATAAAAAAAAAAAAAAAATGATTTTTTTTTTTTTTTTATAATCTTTTCTAAAAACTCATAAAATATATTGGGTCGCACCTAAATCGGCAGGGTCGGTCGGCAACCTGAAACCAACTATTAATTTTGTTAGGCCTAACCTGGAGATATTGACAGTATATTGTTTGTCAAAATACCTTGCTCTCTAGTTGACACCAGGTGCTACAATAATCTTTTAACATGCCGCTATTTCAACAAGCTACAGACATTTTGTTTGCATATCAGTGCGCTGAGTGGTTTCCCTCCGGAGGGGAGGGCTCGCTGCGCTGAGTGGTTTCCCTCCGGAGGCGGAGGGGATTTTCTTTCTTCTTGCAGTCTGTACGATATTCATGGTGTGGACAGCGTCCCTACAGAATCTTAAAGGTGCTCTGTGCCCTTTGTGGACCCTTTATGCAGGCAGGTTATTGCGGGTAACCATTAGACCTTTTCACACAGAAGTCATGGCATTATACCGCAATATGGATTATCTTTTTCCCCCCAATGTGCTGGCTTTGAGTTGTACACACTGAACCTAGCAAAGATGGTATAAGTGTGCGTTCAGACAGAATACCGTGTTTGACGTCATCTTAATTAGACATAAAACATGGAGCCTGTTATTATTATTATTATTAATATTATTATTATTATTATTATTATTATTATTATTATAATCATTATTATATCATGTGCAGGTTGGTGGTGGTGCGCCCTCTCCTGCTATGCCGGCACGAAACCAACCCGGTGATTTGACTATACCTGAAGACGGCGAAATGCTCCATCAAATTTTACCCCCCATTCCGTGTTTGTTCCTTTTACACAGGACGTCATGCCGGGATAATGGGGTACAAATCCCGGCTTTAATGGGCAGTGTGAAAGGGGCTATCGATGCCGTGTAGGTCGGAGACCACAAGACGCATGAAGCAGGTTTTTAGTTCTGGTCAAAGGGCAATGCTACCCATTTTATTATCCCTGTGTCCCAGGACAGTTCAGTCAGTTTTTTTTAACTACTTTCTCCTGAAGCTAGAAAGTAGAAATCGAGAGATAACCCCGGGATTTGTATAACATCCAGGGTTGCTCCATAGAAAATAAGTTAAGCTATACTGTATTGATCCCTGTGGGCAAACTCGTACTCTGCATTTGGCCCCGTCCTAAACACCTAAACACAAGGAGCAGGGGGCAGCCTCAAACATGCCATGCACCCAGGGGTCAAGGCAGGAGTGCCGGCTAGCACGCATGTCGTCTGGAGCGGGAGGAGTTCCCCGAGGAAACCCACGCAAACACCAGGAGAACATTCGTGCTGTGAGGCAGCAGCGCTAAGCTGAGCGTTAAATTCTGGTTCAGACCTGTGAGCTGAACCTCATTTCGGCGTGGGAACTCGCATAACATTTTATGGCTCCGAAAAGTCGGTGCCCCATTTATCTTTTATGGAGCAGCCCTGGATTTTACATCCAGGTGTTCCTGGGCACAGAAATAGCAGCATGTGAATTCTGAAAATGGGTGTTGCATTGCTAATGAGACTTGATTAGCAGCCATGTGGATTTTCTCTTGTTAATGAGCCCTAATGGATAGATTAATTACAATTGGTCATCCAACACACACACACACACACACGGACACACACACAGACACACACGAAATATGATTACATAGACTTAACGTAATTTGTAATGCAACAAATCATCACTTTCATCCAATATTTTTTACACTTCAATGATCATTGAGAGCAAACTCTCATTTACAATCGTGTTGAGATTTTACAAGCATATTAAAATAAGAAGAAGAACACACAATAAAGATAAGGAAATGGATCTGCTTAAATAAATTAGACTGACTGAATAGGGCAAATGAAAACAAAGAATCGAGCAGCACTTCTATAAATCAGATCACTATAATCTAGGATTTTTTTTTTAAAGCGCTTCAACGACCCTCTTTCTGCAAACCATTGGGAAGCTGGTTCTGTTCCTGTACAGGAAGCCAACTTTACTATGGGACAGCTGGAAAGAAATGGAAGTTCATATCGTGCCAAGTCAACTGTCAGTAAGGGAGTGCCCTATGCTACTGTTTGGTATTATTGGTTTATTGTGACCCATTTAGAAAGGCATGCAAGGAGATGCAGAGGGAGTTGAGTGTTGTGTCACGCTGCCTTTGGCCTTGCTGCTAACATGAAAGCAGTAGTGTGTTTCCATTGGTTCCCTGTAAAGTTAGAGATTGTACACAGCCTTGTTCTTTGCTAGTTCTTTCTCACTTTCTTTCTTTCTAAAGTGTTCATAATGAACAATGCCTCCGGCCTCTGTTCAAGCAGGATGGATTTTTACTCATTACCTTTTCCCAGTTCTGCTGTATTTAAGCTGCAGGGGGGGGGGGGTGGAGAACGAGCTGTTTAAATGCTGTTGGTCTGTTGTTGCTGGCGGCAGGATTTTACCATTTTTCACCATGAATAAAAATGGCCAACCTTGAGAGCAGTCGTACAGTGGAGGTCTATGTGGGCTGGGTTTCTGTATTCCGCACATTCAGCCACACACTGGCACACTTTGTCTGTGTCGTGCAAGTCAATGTCCCTCACCTTCTACAACCCTATCAGACTAAATAAGTGGCAATGATTTTGTTTTAACGTTTTTTTTTTTTTTTAAACTTTGACCAGTCAGCTGGTTCTTTTTAGCGTTTATCGCTTTTTCTTCGCATTCATACTTGGTCAAGTTCGACCGACAGAAGCAGGCTGAAAGGGTTCAGATGGGGGGGAAGACACTCTGGGAAAGGCACGGCTGCCGTCCGGGAAAGGCACGGCTGCCGTCCGGGATTCGAACGCGCTCAGCCCCAGATCCGCGCGAGCGCGGTTGTCCACGGCGCTGAAATAGCACTCGCGGTACGTGGTGAGCTACTGGAGCTCCCCTGTTTTAACGGTTTTAGTTTAGTTTAGTTTTAGTTTTAACGGCTCAGGCAAGATGGTGAAGTTGCCAGGCTATTATGTGTAAACATTGTGTGTGTGTGTGGGTGTGGGTGGGTGTGGACGTGTGTGTGAAGTAAAGCCACAGAGGTTGTACGAATGACCACTTCTCTCCACACCACTCCCCATTAGGGATGCCCCGATCACGTTTTTTGCCACCGATACCGATCACCGATCGTCTTGAGCCATATCGGCCGATACCGATCCGATACCGATCGTTTTTGATAAAAAATCTTTTTTTTAATTATTTTATATAATTTATTTTTTATTCTTTTTATAATATATATATATTATATGATTAGACTTGTACTTGTATTATCTGCGAGACATCGCCACCACGCAACAAGTCAAAATGCTCGCTATCTGCAAACAGCTCCACTGTCTGTGTGTACTCGAGTAGCCTCCAGCTAGGGCCAGGATTCTCCGGCGCTGCAGCTGGACCCTAGTATTGGTATAAATCACATTCAGCAAGCCCTCAGTTCAATGTTATAAGACATTGATATCAGGAGCTATCTGTAGATACTGCTAGCCGGCTAGATAACGTTAAGACAACGCCTCAGTGAACTATTTAGTTTAGAGCTAACGTGAGCTAACGAGTCAACGGAGGTAACTTATCATGCACTCGACTATTGCTGGAGCATTTGTTGATATCAGCAGCTATCAGTAGCTATCCAGCTAGATAACGTTAGACAATGCCTCATGTAGTCACTGGGTAATTTAGTTTAAACAGTAACGTTAGGTAGGTAGCCAACGTTAGCTCACGTCGCATGCACTACTAGAGCAGACTGCGAGGCTCTTGTTTACATGAGTGCGGGAGGGGCTGGGGAGGAGGAGGCGCCGTACGCTGCAAGCAGCTGTGTGTCTGAGAGAGAAGTCAGCAGTGACTGTGAGATCTCCGCTAAGAATTGGATCATGTTTTTCGATCGGTTTTGACGATCGGTGAAAATAAAGCATTATCACCGATCACCGATCGCATATTTATACTGATTATCGGCCGATAACGATCGGTGGCCGATCGATCAGGGCATCCCTACTCCCCATCTGTCCCTCTGTCAAAAATAAAACATTCAGCAAGAAAATGTTTTTACCTAGATGCCAAGGAATTGTCTTTTGACGGCCTGCTTCTCTGGATTTGTTTCCAGAACGCTGTTTGAGGGGCACATACCTCGTTCAATGAAGCATGAAGACAGCCGGTGCTGTTGTCAGGTTACTTAAGCATCCTTGCCGCCTTCAATTATATTGTTGTGTAGCAGGACAAATCAACAGATATCTCTTCTGGACAGTTACCCACAAGACCCTGCTGGCACTGGACACATCTTGTCACATCTGCCAGTACTTGTACACAGTAAATACATTGTGATTGTAGTGTCAAATGTAAATGTAAATGGTTGAAATGGGTTTCGAGGACCATTGTAACAAGGCTGTTTAGCTGGCAAAATATAGTGAATTGAATTGAAGTACTGTAAATATTCAGAGCCAAGGCCATAATATGAAATACTGTTGGATGAGGTCCAACATATAGCACATATTATGTGCTATATGTCGGACCTCATCCAACAGTATTTTCATCACTCAGGAGGATAAAATAAACCCCATCAAGGTCATGTTTTTCAGTGTCTGAAAATCAATGTATAAAAAATGCATGAAAAGAGGCCAGTTCAGCACGAGAGTCAGCGAATAACAGACGCAATAGTTCTCTCACCAGTCTGATCTAATCTCATGTCCATTAGCTTTTATTGAGAGGTAGCAGAGGAGTGGTGAATAAAACACCTTGATGCACATGATGTGGGAGGTTACTTTTGATTAGGTAGGCAGAGGGATGCAAATTACCTTGTAGCTGTCTGATGAATGGCTCTACTACAGTTAGACATATTATCTAGGATTTGGGCATTTTGTCTTAATGATTTGCACATTAGACTTTATTACAGAAGCCAGCTAACTGGGCTTATATGAGCAGTTTGTGCCTTGTGAGCAGTTTTCTGATCAACTGGGACAATATTTCTCAAACTTAGTGAAACGTGGCACGAAAACGTTTTTATATTCCTAAGCAAAAGACTGAAAAAGAAAGTTCAAAATGAGTGGCTTTGTGCTGATGGGATGCCAATTCAGGCATATATTAGGCAACACCACTAGGGTGTCATTTTGATGTTATTGATTCTGATTCTGCTCATCAAATCTGTTTCTTATTCAATCTCCGTTCTGATTCTAATGTTTTTGGTGGGGGAGAAAATTCAATATTAAGAGCCAAAACTAGTATTTTATTCTAATGAATTTTGGCTATAGTCTTTGTGAACCACCTCTTAATTTGCTGTAGCCTTTAGTTATTTTCATCCGTTTCTGATATATTGTGACAGGAACATATCAAAGATGGCTTAATTTAATATTCCTGTGGATAATAATGCATTTCGCTTAGGTCGTACTGTAAAGGAGACAACTGTTGCCAAGGGATGTAACCCATTCACCATAAATCACTACTACTAGTGACATCCACTCTTTCTGTGTCCATTCCCCTTCTTAGCATGGGATGAGCATTTCATAAAGTGAAGTTTTGAACTCTGATATTTTAGATGTTGCTTGTACTTGTTCCTTCGATGTACGTGTTTGTTGATGTTCAACTGAATCTCTCTCTGAACTGAACTTGGTTTCCCCTGTGTGTTTTTATGTCTATTTGATTTGATTTGATTTTATTGATGGATTAAAAACACACAACAAGGATCCAAAGGATAACATGAGAAAGAGTAAAACCCTTATTTCCGTCATGGTCCCAGGGCTGTTAGGCCACAACAAAAAAACACGTCAATAACACAACACTCATACATTTAAAACATTATAAGACTAACCTAACGCTAAAATTGTATACCCCACAATAACTAAAAACTGACAATAACACAAAACTCATACATTTAAAACATTAAAAGACTAACCTATTGCTAAAATTGTATACCCCACAATAACTAAAAACTGATTGGAAGCCCATTCAAACTATAGGGGGCTATTCTTCTATTCTGTCCATGAGCCACTTCCTGACGCTTCTCTTGAAGCTGTGGAGGCTCAAGCTCTGCTTGATGGGGAGAGGCAGCTTGTTCCAATCCTGGGCTCCAGAGAAAGTAAGGGAGCATTGGCCCAGTTTCGATCGGAAAGAAGCAGGCTTCAGGTTTGCTATGCTTGCTCTAGTTCTGTGGTTGTGGGATTCGTTGACCGGGGTGAAGTAGTTTTGGAGGTATCTAGGGGACCTTTGGTTTATAATATTGTGCACTATGTTCAGTCTGAGCTGGGTAACTCTGGCCTCTATAGGAAGCCAGTTTAGCTCCTGGAAGTGACTCCTCCCTATGTGGGTGCGAGGGCCAAGACCCATTACCACCCTTACCAGCTTATTTTGGGAAACCTGACGCTTCTTTTTTATGTTCACTGACATGTATTGTACATGGGCCGTTCGCGGTCTTCAGAGATTTACTTCCAAAATTAGCTATGAACAAGAAAAGCAATCATTTAGTTTTACTCGTAGAACTGTGGTATATTGGAACTATATTAATTACCTTCTGTGGTTAAAGAAAATACATGGAAGGCACCATGTGTATGTACCCACTTGTGGACAGGAAGGTAATGATCAGTGCCACTGGACGCAGCACATTGTAGTCAACACTCGGTAGTATGGTTCACCTCTCTGGGGGGTCTGACTCTGAATCACCTTACTCGGGGTTCGCACAAGGTCCTTGAAGTGCAGTGCTTGATTACATTTTTTTAAGTCAAGGTGCTTCAAAAGTCCTTGAAATTCAAATAAACCATTCACATTGAAAGTTTTGTTCATCCATGATCAAACATTTCTGAATCAAGAAATTAAATGTTTTAATCTAAAGTGTAATTAATTGTCGGAAATTGTTTTAGTCATCTTTTTATTATATGCTAAAATTATTGTATTTTATTATTGGAAGCTGCTATAGTCGAGGGACCACAATAAATAGATGTTCACTCTTCTTGCTGTAAAGTACTGAAATAAGTGACAATAAAGGAATCTAAAAAAATTTGTTTTAAGCCATAAATATATTTTTTTATAAAAAAAAGAAAAACGGCATTTAAAAGTGAATCTATTTGTATCCTTTTAAATGCCCTTTTTAAATGAAAAATAGTGCTCGGAAAAGTATTGAAAGTCCTTGAATCTAATTTTTCAATGTCTGTGGGAACCCTGCCATACTGTACGTCCTGCACTTTAGGAATCCACTCGGGTGTTTATGAAGTCATATTGGCAGGCCAAGAGCTCTTTTTAAAGTAACCAATGGGCTACTTAACACGTCGGGGATTAACTGTGGCAATGTGTGCATGTGCGTGTGTAAAGCCTGGCTCTAAATGTGAGATCTCCAGCTGCATGTCATTGTCTCTGTGACAGAGAGGCCACATAGTGACATACAGGATTAGTACTGACAGTGACTGATGGGAGACACAGGATGACAGGCTGAGACTACACAGACAAAAACATTCTCACTCTCATTCTCTCCCTCACTCACTCTGGTTGAGCTATGCCATGGCGAATTAATTTATTATGCATTTAGGTTGACTGCTGGTTGGTTAGCCTTTATCCGGGTTATACATTTGCAGCATGTAGCACAGGTAGAGCTTTAGTTCCTTCTGTACCCTGTGTGTGTGTGTGTGTGTGTGTGTGTGTGTGTGTGTGTGTGTGTGTGTGTGTGTGTGTGTGTGTGTGTGTGTGTGTGTGTGTGTGTGTGTGTGTGTGTGTGTGTGTGTGTGTGTGTGTGTGTGTGTGTGTGTGTGTGTGTGTGTGTGTGTGACTACGTGATGAATCTGCATAACAAGCTGTGTATCTGGACTTCATCTGGAGATGAATGAGCCTGCAGGAAGCCTGGCTTTATTCAGACCACAACTGCTTTTTCTCTACTGTAACTCTGGAAGAAGTATGGAGATGTGTGTGCGTGTGGGGAGCCTGTATACCCATTTGTCACTATAACTGGTTTAATTATTATGACAAGTGTTCCTCACTGAAGTGTATGACAACTGTGGGCTTATGCTTTTGTTCAGCCATGTGTTTGTTGAGAATTTAAGTTTATTTTATTTCTACAGCACCTTTTCATACAAAAAGCAGCTCAAAGTACTGTACAAAACAGTTGTGGGTAATGTTCAATGACCCATGTGTACATGAGCATGTGGGTGTTTCGGTACACTGCATAGCATAGCCTTGTTTTGTGCCTCAGAAGCACTCCATTCTCACCTCCATCTCGAAAGTCATGGAAAAAATAGTCTACGAACAGGTCGAAAAGTACCTAGCGAAAAAAAATCTAATCTACGAATTCCAATCTGGCTTCAGAACATCCCACTCCACTGACACATGCCTTCTCTATTTGAATGACCACATCAAACAAGAGGTGGACGCAGGCAAATACTGCGGCATGGTCATGCTGGACCTACAAAAGGCCTTTGACATGGTCAATCACTCCATTCTGATTGACAAGCTAAAAGCAATTGGTTTTGATAGTCTATCAGTGAGCTGGATGCAATCCTACCTTGAGGGGAGGGAACAGATGGTGGAGGTAAACGGTACCCTATCCCCCCCCTCACAGTGAGCTGTGGTGTTCCACAAGGAAGCATACTAGGACCGCTACTGTTCCTAATTTATGCAAATGACATGTCGTCAGCTTGTGACTGCAACTTGTTCCTGTTTGCGGACGACTCAGCCCTGCTGGTCTCTGACAAGAACAAGTTACAGGTTGAAAAAACCCTCAGCTCGGAACTAGGCAGAATCTGCATATGGCTCGCTGATAACAAACTATCATTACACATGGGCAAAACAGAGTCCATTCTCTTCGGTTCAAATAACAAACTCAGCAAGACCGACGGCTTCTCAGTTACAGTGGGTGACAATATTGTCACAAGGAAAGATGAAATTACCTACCTGGGTTCCATCCTAGAGGCTAATCTCTCCTGTGACAAAATGGCATCCAATGTAATAAAAAAAGTCAACCAACGAACTCGATTCTTGTACCGGATCTCCTCTCTGGTAAACAAGAACACCCTGAAGACTCTGGCAGGAGCACTCATTCAGGGGTACTACGACTATGCTTGCACCTCATGGTACCAAAGCACCTCAAAGGCGCTAAAAACAAAATTACAAACATCTCAAAACAAACTGGTCAGACTACTGCTTGACCTTACTCCTAGAACCCACCTCACCCCTGCCCACTTCGACAACCTAGGATGGCTTAGAGTAGACGACAGAGTACAACAACTTGCAATGGGCCTGGTCTACAAGATACACTACACGACCAAGGTACCCATGTACATGTCAAAATACTTCCCAAAGGTCAGTGAATACCACGATCACAACACCAGAGGGAGCTCCACAAATCATGTTAAACCCAGATTCGGCTCAAATAAGGGACTAAACACGTTTCGCAATTATGCCACATCAATGTGGAACGCCCTACCCAAAGCTGTAAAGGAATGTGGATCACTACCCACTTTCAAAACCTCTCTCAAGGGACACCTACGGGAGACTGCAATTCAACACTGGCCCCTGTAAATATCCTAACCCAACCCCCTCCAATGTACAGTCATTTACCTAGTATGGTTTTGTCAATAGTTCAATGTACAATTGTGTTTGTTTGTACAGTGTCTCCTCCCCCCCCCCCCTCAATGTACAGTGTTACTTGTTTATACAGTGTGCCCCCCGCCCCGCCCCCCCCCCCCCCCCCCCAACCACCTCCAATGTAAATTACCCAGTATGGTTGTCAATATCCCAATGTACCCAACCCCCCCCACCCAACCTCCTCCAATGTACAGTTTCTACGTCAAATGTATATACTCCCTTTTCTTGACTCCTTCTGTATCACAAACAGTACTGTATTTGCAAATCTGGTATGTCATAAATGTATAGATGTAGCAGTACTGACTATCTGTATGTCATGTATGTCATATATGTCTATATGAATTGAAAATGGGGGACCCTGATGGAAACAAGACAAACGTCTTTCTCAGGTCTGCATCCCCTTAACAATTGTATGTATTGAGCCGTACTGTATTGTACCCATTCTGCAATCTGTTAAATAAAGTTTTCATTCATTCATTCATTCACTCAACTCGAACTGGACACTGCTTGCTTAGCACCTTATCCTTATAGGATATGCCATACAAGCATAATGCTTGACGGATAAACTAGTGTTTGTTTGTTTAATAACCTTGTATGAATCCGAATTAGGCAAATTATCGGTAGGTTATGTTTTTGTCCCCAGTTTGTTTGTCTGTCTGTCTGACTTTAGATTTTTGAAGACCCCATGGTATGGTATGTCATAAATGTATAGATGTAGCAGTACTGTCTATCTGTATGTCATGTGTGTCATATGATGAATTGAAAATGGGGGACCCTGAAGGAAACAAGACGAAAGTCTTTCTCAGGTCTGCATCCTCTTAACAATTGTATGTATTGAGCTGTACTGTACTGTACCCATTCTGCAATCTGTTAATAAACTTTTCAATCAATCAATCAATCAATCCCATGACCTTTCTTCTAGTACCATAATCTACCATCAATTTCAAATGAGTGTATATCCTGACCTGTTAGTTGTACAGACACAAACATTACCTATGAAGTCTGCCATTTTTCATTGGCCGCCATTTCGATTGATTTGAAAATACACTTTTTTTCTTCTTATTCCTCTTGGGCTGTTTACCTGATTGCGTGGCATCTAGGGATCAATATCTTTAAAGGATAAGGCCGGCTTAATTAAAATGTTCTTTATGTCAACATAGCCTATGAAAATACCAACACCTACAATGCATTTCTACTACTTACATGTTCATCCAGCCAACACCATATTATAGCTCATATCCAGAAGTCATAGAACTCCATTCCTGCCTAAAAACTATTAAAACACGTGACACAGCCATATTATTTGCTTTGGTCAGCTTGTTCAATCATGATGTGACTCGAAAATGGGGGACCCTGATGGAAACAAGACAAACGTCTTTCTCAGGTCTGCATCCCCTTAACAATTGTATGTATTGAGCCGTACTGTATTGTACCCATTCTGCAATCTGTTAAATAAAGTTTTCATTCATTCATTCATTCATGTATGAATGAATGGTATTTTTTGTGAATTATGTGAATATGTACTGTTGGACTGTGGTGATTCCATGTACGGATAAATAAAATGATGATGATGATGATGATGTCATTTGAAATGTGTTGTCCCTTTGTGATGTCCTACTGATGGTATCATGTATTATTTAGATCAGGGGTGGGCAATTATTTTTCCCAGGGGGCCGAATGAGCAACTGAAAATATGTTGGGGGGCCGGGCCAAAATTCCAAACTCAATTATGCATAATATACATTTTATTTCTATATAGTAAATGGCATTGTTTTGACCCCTGGTAAGAGTGTATGTTATTATTTGGCAATTAAAATGTGAGGTTAGCTTTCAAAAATATCATTTATTCAAATAGAATTTATTTCCAAAATGATAAACAAAATGTGAAACATTAATAACAAAGGGCATTTTGAGTTTCATATACTATTGAAACAAGGATTTTCTTAGCTTTCTAAAGACATCACATCATCTTATAGCAAAAATAAACAAGACATGTCACTGAACTGTGTAAAGAAAAGTGTCCCAGTTTTGTAGCCTTTTTTACTTTACATGCCTATATTATTTACTTGTTATATTTCCACATTTTAGTGTTCTTCAGTTCTTTTTTTTTTCATTCAGTGTGAGAAATCCAGTCTCTGTTGAGCTTTAACAAGTCCATCAAAGTCAGGTTGCATGTCTGAGGTGGAGATGCGAAGCACAACTGCCAGATGTTCATCAGTGAGAGAGGATCTGTACCTGGACTTGGTAAACATCATGACTGAGAATGTCTGTTCACATATGTAGGTGGATCCAAAGAGAACCAACATCTTCTGAGCATGTCTCCTAAGCGTATATTGTGCGTGTGAACGTTGACATGAAAAGAAAAAAGTAAAAAAAAAAAAAAAAAATTAACACTATGATCGCCGATGACGAGTTAAGACGTCATTCCTAGCCATGCTCATTCTGCCGAAGACGCCGTAACTCGTCTTTGATGTCAATATTTCAAAAATCTGTGATCGAAATCATATTTCCCCTCCGGAGCCCTGAGACACACTGCAAAGCTCCACTCAACTCTCTAGCGGTTCAAGAGCGCCATCTGGTGGCCGATCGGCAGATCGCCAACCGGAAATAACCCTTTGAACCGGTAGTGCTCATCCATATGTGGTCCGGGCACTCGCTATCGTTAGAGAGACTCCGTCTTGACACAGTGAACATCGATCGGTGCAAATAACTCGAAAAAACATGATTTGGACTAGGGCTGGGCGATATGACCAAAAACGTTATCGCGATAAAATTATAAAATTATTTTCATATAATTCGATATCGATAATTATCGTCGATATAATGTCTGTCTAGTTTAATTAACTTCTTATGCTGCTGCGAATGTCTCAAGTCGAGTTGATGTCGTCATCAGTCCGCGCACGTTAGCAGTTAGCCGACAAGCGGAGTATCTCATGACAATAAATATGACACTAAAATACTCTCTTCCGCCACAATATATTGAAACGAACTGTATACCCCACACTACTATAAACGTGGCCTCAGAATTCACGCCACACACATACTCGGCACGTAAATATATAAAACATCGCCGTGCAAGCTAATTAGCCTAGCAAGCCTTGTTGTTGAGTGAGTCAAGAGAGAAGAGTCAAGAGTTTTTATTTGTCACGGCATACGGATATACAATGAAATGCGGGTGGTCTTGCCCGCAACGATGTGCAATTGGTACAACATATAACATATAATAGAATCCAATACAAAAAATTTTTTCAATAAAATTGTGCAATAACAGGTAGCAGGTAACAATAAATGTGTGCAATGACGGGTAACAGTTGACAGTTAACAGTAGTAGTAATAGTAGTGCAATACACTGTTACTGTTGCTAATACTAATTTAAAGTGGCCTTTCCTTTTGGCAATAAGTGAGGGTGCGTGCGGCCTGAGTGTGTGCCCGCTCATGCTAAAGTGTTACAGTGGTACTCAATGTTCATTGTTCAGGACTCTGATGGCCTGGGGGAAGAAGCTGAGTCCTACCTCCTTCCGGGTCTACTTCGCTCTCGGCCATCTCCTTCACTGATTGGTTGTTAGCTGTTGTGCGTAATCACGTCATCACGTAACGTTGGTTGTTGTTAGTGAGTGTGCTGAGCCGAGGCTGAACGGAGCCAAGCTTGGAAAATCGATATATCGAAACTTTGCGACCACGTTTCATGTTTATTTCGAGGAAATAATTTATCGCGATAGTTATCGTTATCGTTTTATCGCCCAGCCCTAATTTGGACGTATATACTATTATACAACCTGGAAATGGATCGGGCATTTCTCCATCCCATAATAGAAACAATTCTGTTCCACGCTCATCTGCCAGCGGCGCGAGGAAGCCACGGTAAGATTCAGCGTTATATTCTAACGTGTTCCATATAAACTGCTATGATGAACATATGACCCACTCTGGATGAATCATCTAACGCTGCCCACGGAATTCTAAACGATCCCCCGCCCATCCGGTCATCATCAGATGATATGTAGTAACTCCTAGAAGCACATCCAGTTGAATTTTTTTATCTCGCACAGATTCCTACCAAACTGTATTTGATCATCAATATAATGCATTTAGGGCTATAAATCCCGTTCTGAAGAAAGCTGCAGAAAACGATAAAAACATACTTATACTTTAGACCATATTTTAGTATGAATATGTGAATGAAAAAGTTTAACGTTGCTACACCCTGAACAATACATATAGGACATTGAATGGGCCATAATAATGGCAATTTAGCAATAGAATTTAAAAAGTTATAGCCCTGCAAAGAAGGGGAACTTCTCCATAGACAAATAGAGATGGCGAGAGATGGTAAATTATGAATTTAACCCATGGCGATCAAAGTGTTACATTTTTTTTTTTTTTTTTTTTTTTTATATTATCATGTAATCTTTCGCGGGCCGGTCAGAATCATCCGTACAATGCCCAGGTCTGATTTAGATAGTGGATAAGCCAAACTGTATGGCCCCCTGCTCTCCATACTTTGTCACCATTGTTGCATAAAATATGGATTCACAGCCTTGTTCTGTTGAGATGGGCAATTTAGGCAATTCTCGTTTCTGTAATCTACTCAGTGAACTATTGAGTGTGAAAGGAAATTGCAAAGCCTAGGTGGAGGTATGCACTGTAGAGTATAGAGAAGAGATATTCATTCATACAATCTTTATTTAAACTTGAAAGTCCATTGAGGGAGGACCATCCAACCCTAGGACCTATCCAAATTTAATGTGTTCGAAATAAGGGTAGAGCAGTTTACCAAACACACGGTTGAGTTTATATCATGGTTTCAATTCAGTACAGCTCAGTGGTTGAGTTTATATCATGGTTGCAGTTCAGTACAGCTCAGTGGTTGAGTTTATATCATGGTTTAAATTCAGTACAGCTCAGTGGTTGAGTTTATATCATGGTTACAGTTCAGTACAGCTCAGTGGTTGAGTTTATATCATGGTTTAAATTCAGTACAGCTCAGTGGTTGAGTTTATATGGTGGTTTCAGTTCAGTACAGCTCAGTGGTTGGGGTGGGGTTCATGTCTCACGCCTCTCCTCTCTGTGTGTTTCTCCATCACTCCTCTCTGGACTGCAGCATTGCTTGGGGGCTTTCTTTTAATTTCTCTCTCTTAATATCCCACTCTGAATTACTTCCATTCATTTGGGTTTTGGCTATCTTAAAATATGCTCTATCTGTAGGCTCAGGCTAAAGCCCAAAGAGCTCTGACTCCGCAGTGCCCCGCAGCCCCTTTCTGGAAGTATTTTCTCTCAGGACACTGGTTGTAATTACAAATGTAAAGGCTGTTGAGGCATTTTATCTCCTGTGTTCTTATTAAACTGGCAGCGTTGGATTTATACCTCTGTCTGAGGTATGGCCTCTAAACGTTAGAGGAAGAACCAGAGGATATCCTGGCTCAGCTGTTGAATTATTCACTTCTTCGTGGTGGCTAGCACAGAGGAAGGTAGACCTTCAGTTAAGAGGACATTTCTTAAGAGTCTTTAAAGGAGCAGTTCACCCAAAAACCCTGAGTCATCTATCATCCAGATTGTTTCGGTGGGTTTTGCTTAGTTTTGGAGATATCTGCTGTAGCGATATCTCCCATCACCCCAATACAATGGAGCTGAATGGCAAACCATGACCCCGTTACTCAAGATAATCCACAGACCTTGTTGTGAGCAGTTTCATGTAGGAACTGTTTTCAAACTATTTTTCAAACTGCACCCCACCATAATAATGAATGGGGGTGTACAACTCTGTGTATATTATCCTGACTAACCGGGTCATGGAAAGAGACATTGCATTTGAGTTTTTCAAAAGTATTTCAAAAGTGCTATTCAGCTCCATTGTATTGGAGTGACGGCAGATATCTATGGGCAGATATGTCCAAAACTAAGCAAATCGTACCAAAACATCTAGGGATTGATGGTAGGGATGGGTACCTTTCACATTTGAACCGATACCGGTACCTGTGAATCGATACCGGTACCCAACGGTACCTTTTTTCGGTACTTTAGTCTCAAGAAATTTTATTTACCTACCTCAGTCGTAAAAAAAAGAAATCCAAACTTCAAATAACTACAATTTCGACAGTTTTCGGCTTGTCATTGCTCCGACTGCTTTGTTGTTGAATCAAGTCAAATCCTAGGTAAGCATATATTGTGCGTGTGAACGTTGACATGAAAAAAAAAGTTACTCACTTGATTCGATACTCGGTAGTACCGACGTGTTTCGGTTCGGTACCTCAAAAGTACCGAATTCGGTACCCATCCCTAATTGATAGATGGCACTCCAGCTAAGGGGGGGAAATATCTTTTATTTTTAATTGATGGTGTTTTTAATTAAACACACATCTGTTTCACATCTGAAATATTCAGTTATGTCTGTGCAACATACCTGGGTAAGATAGCAGGTTGTTTTGGGGACACACTACTTAGCTTTGAATCTGCCTTTCTCTTTCTCCTTCTGTCTGTGTGTCTGAGCCTTTCCATCTCTCTGTGTGTGTGTGTGCGCGCGCACATCAAAGAGACCCCCCCTCTTTTCCTCCCATCCCTCAGGGCTGTACAGTGCGACATAGGGCTGGGCGATATGACGATATTATATAAATATCGGGTACAGTTCATTAACGATACACTTTTTCAACGTATCGTGGATATCGTGATGTTTTGCCCAAGAGGATTGTGTCGCGTCAATCTGTCCACACGTTACTCGTTCATATCTCAGCCTGTGCTGAGATATGCCCATTCCGCGGTCTGTTAATAAAGTTTTCAATAAGACAGATGTATGGAAAGGCTTTTATTATAACATTCGTTGTAGTAAAATCATTATGCCTCATTTAGTCATCCTGTGGAGCACTGGTCTCCTACTCGACGGCCGCGGGGAGCTAACGTTAGTAGCTTTGTTGATGTTCAGCACACAGGACATTCAGGAAGTCAAAAACTAATAGCGCTTGCCGATTGGTGCTAAGAACAGCAGGGCGGGTGCAAGCGCTGTGACGTAATTGGCAGACTCGACTGTCAATCAAAATTATTATGTTTCCGTCAGAATGAACGAATGAAAACTTTATTAAAAGGTTGCAGAATGGGTACAAAACAGTACAGGAGGATGAAGACCAGAAAAAGACTTTCGGCTTTTTTACATAAGGGTCCTCCATTTTCAATTGATCAAAACATTTAGAGACATACACATATATACAGTAGTTTCATAAAAATGCTAAAATGCTATTGATTGATTGATTTAAAACTTTATTAACATATTGCAGAATGGGTACAGTACAGCTCAATACAATTGTTAAGGGGATGCAGACCAGAGAAAGACTTTAGTCTTGTTTACATCAGGGTCCCCCATTTTCAATTCATCATATTTCATATCTAAATCATATAATATCTCATTGCTAAATATATGCAATATATAATCTAATAATCTAAATATAATATATAATATAAAAATGCTAAATGCATGGGTATTTTATTTTGTCTTTAATGTTAGCTTGCAAACTCAAATACTGTCTTGGTAAGCCTCATAATGAATTGTTTGGGGTAAAAAAGAAAAACATCGTGATGTGTATCGTGTATCGCCGAAAGGTCAGAAAATATCGTGATATCATATTTAGGCCATATCGCCCAGCCCTAGTGCGACATATATATCGCACGTGCTACAGCAACAGCGGTCTGTGCGATGAATGGATTTACTTCACTAGCACTGGTGCGATAGGGATTCTGTTCATATAGATACTCTTATTTTGAAAATCCTGTAGCGGGTCTCATTTCTGCCCACGCGCAGCTCCAGCTATAATAACTAGGCTGCGATAGCTAGCAACGTTCAGGTGCATATGATACTCTTATTTTGAAAAAACTCTGTGACAACTCGACTAGTCATATCCGCCCTATCCGTGCTTCTGCAAGCAGAGCAGCGCGTTGGTCGTTTGGCGCGCACTGCTGCGTTAACACAGCAGTGCGCCTACACGTCCCGAAATAAGTCTGTGGTGTTTTTTTTTCTCTCAACGGGTCATCTACATGCTTTGCACCGTCGCCATTCCTTTATGCGCACATCGCCCGAAATTAACGTTTATGTACCATTACAATCACTACAACGTTAGCAAGCTAACAAGCTAATCCTGATCAGAGGCAGAGCCAGCAGACAGTGTGGACTGGGGAAAGGGAAATGGGGGGGCACTCTCTCCCCTTCCCTGTGTGTGTGTGTGCGTGCGTGCGTTTGGAAAGACGATTAAGTCACTAGTCAGGAGGACTCAGGACAGGAGTATATTATAGTAAACTGAGGATTACTGAGGATGGACAGATAATGTTGATATTCAAATGTAAAACAGTTTCGAGAGGAGTGGAAGTTTGAAGACAGACTAGACTACAATATGATGCGGGGGTGGTGAGTTGAAACAGTGTGTGTGAATGAATGAATGAAAACTTTATTTAACAGATTGCAGAATGGGTACAGTACGGCTCAATACACACAATTGTTAAGGGCATGCAGACCAGAGAAAGACGTTTGTCTTGTTTACATCAGGGTCCCCCATTGTGTGTGTGTGTGTGTGTGTCCCAACCGACCCCACTTCTATGTTTCAATAAATTATTTGCATTTAAAACTATTAACGCTGACTCATTCCTTCAGTCCACTCAAAATTATGCTAATATTCCTTATGTTGTTTATGATATTAATTGAAAATAGCATATGAGAGTATTATAGTAATAATAACACATGGCGATATACTAAATGACAGCCAAACATGGCACTGCAACTAAATAACACAAATACAATAGGCACTGTTACAAATATAACACGTTTTATACTTGTGCTACAAGATTTTGGCCTGTGCTACAAAACTATCAACCTCTGTAGCACCAGTGCTATGTGCAAAAAAAGTTAACGTACAGCCCTGCGGATCCCTCCTTCTCTCACTTCCTTTCTCCTTCCCTTCCCTCTCTTCCTCCACCTCCAGCTGTGTCCACTGAAGCACAACAGCTGCTTCTCAGTGGCTTCTCTTAATACGGTTATGTACCTCTCCTCCACCCTCTTCCTCTCCACCCTCTTCCTCTTCCTCCCTTAATAAGGCTCTGTACCTCTCCTCCACCCTCTTCCTCTCCACCCTCTTCCTCTCTTAATAAGATTCTGTACCTCTCCTCCACCATCTTCCTCTTCCTCTCCACCTTCTTCCTCTCTTAATAAGGCTCTGTACATCTCCTCCACCCTCTTCCTCTCCACCCTCTTCCTCTTCCTTTCCACCCTCTTCCTCTTCCTCTCATAATAAGGCTATGTACCTCTCCTCCACCATCTTCCTCTCCACCCTATTCCTCTCTTAATAAGGCTCTGTACATCTCCTCCACCCTCTTCCTCTCCACCCTCTTCCTCTCTTAATAAGGCTATGTACCTCTCCTCCACCATCTTCCTCTCCACCCTATTCCTCTCTTAATAAGGCTCTGTACATCTCCTCCACCCTCTTCCTCTCCACCCTCTTCCTCTCTTAATAAGACTCTGTACATCTCCTCCTCCCTCTTCCTCTCCACCATCTTCCTCTTCACCATCTTCCTCTTCCTCTCTTAATAAGGATATGTACCTCTTCACCCTCTTCCTCTCTTAATAAGGCCCTGTACATCTCCTCCACCCTCTTCCTCTCATCACTCAGAGGGAAGACTGCAGGTAAATGGAATGCATTTATACGGCGCTTTTATCCAAGGCGCTTTACAACTTAGGACTCACATTCACCCACAGACAGACAGACACACACGAACACACCACACTAATGGCGGATGCAACCATGTAAGCTTAATCTGCTCGTCTGGGGCAATTAGGGGTTTAGGGGAACCTTCAGATATGATGATGAAAGGTTGTTCCTCTTGAATGAACACAAGGCGGCGAGATACAATGTAAGGAGGACAGTGACATAGGCAAAACGGCTGATTCCAGAGGTATGTGGCAGGGCCTCAGAACGATGACAGATTACAAAGGCACCTCCCTCAAGCTGAACAGTGACATCTCCTTGGCAAATTATCTCAATACCTTCTATGCGAGGTTTGAGTCTGTGAATAACAACACCAGCCTACAAACCACTGCAATAGAGGGGGGAGCCACTGCCGATGGAGACTCAGTGTTCAGGATAACAGAACATGAGGTGAGGAGGACCTTTAACCTCTTAACCTGCGCCCCCAAAAGTGGCCATTTAAATTTTCGTTTTTCAGGACTGCATACTTCTTTTGCAAACCAAAATACTATACTTTATACTTATAGCACATGCATGAGCCTGGTCTCTTTTGAAATATATCATTCTGAAGTGTATGATACAATAAAGAAAGATCACTTTTAGTGCTAATGAAATAGAGTAACATATGTCTGAACATGAGTTGTAGAAAAACTTGTTACTCAAGTTTTTCTGTAGTAGTTAGTAGTCCAGAGGTAGTATTTCCCCAGAAGGTGGTATGGGTATGGCTTAAAAAACTCCCGATCTATAGCCTTATGTAGTACATGTCCAAATTTCATAAAGATCCATTCAGAAATTAGTGATTAGGAGTGATTTTGGTAAACGGTGTACAAAAGAAAAACTCAGTTTTCTCAGTTTTGAATTTCTTCAATTCATTCGGCTGTTTTTCTCTTCCTGTTTTCGCTCGTTAGTTTTTCACCTAGATCCCTGATTCATACATCCCCAGGTGGGGTATCATTGGAAAGCCACACTCATTGGCTACAACTAGGGATGTCCCGATCCGATCACATGCTCGGGATGGGGGGCCGATCACATGATTTTCAGAAGATCGGGATGGGGGGGGGGGGAAATCGGGAGTTAAAAAAAAATTCGAATAATATTTTTTTATTTTATTCAACAAACATGACCAGGTTCACATCTTAAACTCATACTGAGGCCTTAGTTTTGGTTTTAAATTACATATAATTTATTTATTGTCGAACAGAGCAGAAGAATTTGCCAAAACGGACTCATTTCCTTTGATTTACACCGTCGCACGACAGTGACGTATGCCGAAAGCTCAGTACTGTACAAGCTCACAACGTGTCGCTCCCGCAACACCAGCAGGTCCACCTGATGACTCGGAGCAGCTAGACAAAATGTCAGAAGTTTGGAAGCATTTTTTTATTGAAACCGAAGCCAGTTCAATAGCCAGTTGCAATGTTTGCAAGGCGGATGTTCCGCGTGGAGGAAAGAACAGAGCTGCGTTCAACACGACCAATCTAATACGTCAAGTTATGTGACTAGAGCGAGCAAAGGTATGGGGGAGGCGGCGGGAGCTTTGCCAAACAGCTGTATTGATTGCAATGCCTTGCTTGAATGAAGATAACGTTCACCTGGATAACGTCGGCGGATTATTGTCGGCGTTTCAGACCAAAATGGCGCAAATCATTACGTAAGTCGAACACTGTGAATTAGTGTTGTCACGATACTGGAATTTTTAACTTCGATACGATACCTTGAAAAGTATCGATATTCGATACCATTTTCAATACCACGAAAATGCAAAATTTATAATTAATTTTATTTTTTTATTTTTATTTTTTTTATACAAATTTTGCTTTTGTTGCTGGTTGATTCTCCTCAGCTTCTCTCTGGTACTATAAGAGAAGATAAATATAACACTTTTAAAACCCTGTGTTTCTCTTTAGATCAGACATTTAAAAATAACTAAATTATCTAATCTAAATCAAATCAACCCCCCCCCCCTCTTAAAAACAAAAACCTGTGTTTAACCTAGCCATCTATAAAACATCATGCTAAAACTGTGAAACAAATGTCCTACTCCACCTAAAGAAAGAAATACATAGCAAACATGACTCAGTTATGCAATAGTGCTGCTGCTTTTTATTTGGTTAAAATCTTTTAGTTAACCAGACTAAAAGACTACAATATGACTACAACAATTTCATGCCGGTTTCCGGTTTGCGGAGCTATGCTCGGAGCATTAACGTTACATTTTCAACAAGATTGCTGCTAATTAAACACTTCATGGAAACGGGGTAACGTTAACGTTATGTCGAGTTCATACGTGTAGTGTAGTATGAACTCGACATAACGTTAACGTTACTCCGTTTCCATGAAGTAATTATATTGTGAATTATAAGGTGGCCAGCTAGCTAGCATAAGCTAACGGAAGAACGATTAGCTAACGTTAGCTAATAGCTGTAACGTTACTAACAACGAATCAGCTGTTGATATTATGAGCCATCAGTAGATAACTAAAGTTAATGGTTTAATGTTTAATAGGGGTGCACCGATGTATCGGTCGGGTATCTGTATCGGCTGATAAGTGCCTTGTTGACTGCAATCGGCCGATAAGCTCGAATGTGCCGATGGCAGTAGCCGATAAATTCAGTCGCGTCCTGCCAACGGCGCCGCCCCCAGTCCCCCACACACACACACACAAGCTACTGCATCAAAGTTACTACTAAATATTCAACATTCTCTTTTGAGACTCCGCTTCAGACTCTTATCATTTGGCACTAAAAGCTAAACATTGTCACCGATATGGCTGTCCGCAACATGTCATTAATTGTGTATGCGAGGTGGTCGATCACTGACAACGTTAACATGAGCTAGGTTAGCTAGCATGAGCTACCGGGAGATAGAAGACTAACGTTACTGGTGAAAATGTGATTTACGTTGGAATACTCCTTTGCCAACTTGCTGTACTTTGGTTGCAGGTCTGCAGCCATTATTGCTGGATTATGAATAGCCCCAACTTTAGCCAAGGTAACGTTATGGCTAAACCTTTAACGTTAGTTAACGCTAGCTTTCGGTTAGCTGTTCAATGCTATTAATAACACAACCAAGCGAACCCATCACAGCTCCCCGTCAACACCCCTCTCTCGGGAAGATGGCATTTAAGAAAGTATCTGCTGTTAAAATGACACAAACATTAGTTTTGTGGCATTAACGTTATATAGTTAGTGTTACACGTTCAATAACATCAGCATATTATTTACCCGAAGATAGCAAGCAAGGCATTATTCCGTTCATAGCTCAGTTCCATTCCGTTGCTCATTCCGTACCCAACTACCCATTCTGAAATCTGTTAATAAAGTTTTCAACCAGACAAATGTATAGAAAGGCTTTGTTTTATTATAACATTTGTTGCAGTAAAATCATTGTGTCTCGTTTGGTCATCCTGTGGAGCGCGCTGGTCGGCGGGCACTGCCGGGCAGCTAACGTATTAGCTTGTTGTGGTTCTCGCAAGCAGATCAATGGCGGCATGCCCGGAAGTAGAAAATGAATAAACGCTTGCCGATTGGTGGTAAGAACAGCAGGAGGTGGGTGCTAGCGGTCTGGCGTAATTGGCCGAATCGACTGTCAATCAAAATGGTTCTATTGTATTGGTTGAAAGCTCTGGTTGAGAGAATAGTATCCATCTGCAGGCCGCCAGACGATACTGGGAGAGGGATAGTGATACATGGCATGGTGGAATTAATACCATAAACATATTTCTTGATGTTTCCTTTTTTTAAGTAAAGAGGCCTACAAATACAAACATACACATACAAATATACAGTCGTTTAATAAAAAAAAGAATATTAAAATAAAAAAAAAATATTAAAAAAAAATTACAAATACTTATTTTTTGCCACAAGTATCGGTATCGGCTGATTGTGTTCATTGAACAATCGGTATCGGTGGCCAATTTTCATATCGGTGCATCCCTAATGTTTAATGCTTTGTTGACAAGAAGACACTGAAGACGGGTCTCTGAGGGGGAGGAGGAGGGGCAAGCGTGCTCTGCAGCAGCGTGTCTGTCAACAACTTGCGGTAGAAGACTGCGAGCAAGCCAGCTGGTATCGATACTGCAGAAAGTATCGATATTGCGGGAAATGAGTATCGAAACCGTTTTAAATGTTCAGAATCGATATGTATCGATTTTTCTATATTTTTTACACTACTGTGAATGTATACTAATGTGCAAACGGATTGAAACTTTGAATATTTCTCGTATGAAGCACATTCTCAGGGGCTCAGGGTGAATGTAATGTGAGCCGCCGCGCTCGATGGGCTATTGAGGCAACAGAGGGGCTTGTCTCGCTTCACCAGTTTATGACAAAAATGCGTCAAATTGGTTACTAATGTGAAAGATCGGAAAAGATCGGTATCGGCAGATACTCAAAATCACATGATCGGGATCGGATCGGGAGCAAAAAAAAATTGACGGGACATCCCTAGCTACAACCCTCCACAATCATTTTCGAGATCGCCAAATGATTGACGGAACTAGAGCCCCAAGAGTCTGGAGTGGTATTTTGCGCAATACCGTGTACTTTGCACAAGCCTCAAATACCGGCATGTAACTCGAGAACCGCTGAACGGATTTTGTCACCTGAAAGGGCTATCGACAGGCAACAAATGGGGCTTCAATTCTATATATATATTGTATTACAAAATATGCACACCCGAGCCACTAGTGGTCACCAAAGGTCGGCAAATCGTCTTTAAAAGGGCCCAAATATGGGCCCTTGCATGTTAACACTTTGTGTGCCAGCCACGAGAAATCGCGTTAGTTCATGCCATGCGTTGAGTCCCAAGAACGAGAAATCTCGTTATTTAATCATTATTTTTTTTATCGATTTCCATTCATTTTTCATCAATCTAGCCTCACGTTACCAGTGGGGATCTATCTGAGCTTGAACAGGGAAAATACCGCCCTCTATCGTCTCTCCGGATGGTATTGCACCCATTAGATTGGACTGAATGAAATGGATGGGAAAAAAAGAGTCCGGAATCCACATTTTACTTGTCAGCAGTGTTCATTTTGGCAGCTATTTTCATTTTAGTTTTAGTCTTAGTTATGTGTCAAGTGCTCCTTTTTTTGTTTTCATCATATTTAGTCATCTTCATTTATTTTTCGTTTAGTCAGTTTTAGTCAACTAAATGTCTGAGCATTTTAGTCGTAGTCAGTTTTTGTCTCAATTTAGTCCTTTTTGTTTTAGTCTAGATTTAGTCGATGAAAACGGATGACATTTTTGTCTATTTTTAGTTAATGTACTAAAAAAATTATATTATAAATTATAAAACTTTTTTTTCTTCTTTTTACAGCTACTGTTTTATATATACTGTTTTTTAGTAATAACTAGAAAGTAATGGTATTTATTCAACAACAGGTGATTGTATAGAGTATTAGTTAGGGCTGACCTTCAAAGCTTTTTTTGGCAATCGAAGCTTCGGGGCCGAGCTTCGATTTTAATTCGAAGCTTCGAACAAAAGAATAATTTTTTTTTTTTTTTTTTTTATCTTATGTTGTGGGACTTGTACAGCACTTTCTTTGTTGTTTTTAAATGTGCTCTATAAATAAAGTGGGTTGGATTAATTAATTAAGTAGCCCCTTTCGTGACTGAGCCAACAAGGTTTCACTCGGCTGTGTGATTTAATTCAAGGTGGATCGTCGTTTGAACAACTTCAGATTTCATGGGAACTACCAATCCCCCAAATCAAGAATGTTTAAGATGAATGAAGTAAGATTTTGATTATATGAAATATGGCCTGTCTAGACTAAAGTATGCACAGAATTATGTCAGTCTACAAGGTCCGGATTCTACATGGTTCGGCAATGTAGACCTTGTAGACTCCACTACAGACCAATTATCAGTGAATGTTCATGCATTTTTAAGAAGGGCAACTTCCACAAAAAAACAAAGAACTCAACAAAACATTTCAGTAGCACCTTATCTAAATTTTATTTCCTATTTTGTTTATTCATCCCAGTATCTTTCTTTCTTATGTGTGGAATTCTACAAGGCATGTAGTATATGTATTTGAGGATGATATCCTTCAAACAGGCAATAGTGATGATATAATTTGGGCAGTGCTGAGCTGGGTTACTTTCCTCCAGTGTATTTGTCCCCCGGCCCCACCCAATGGCCCCATGTGCGCACACACACACACACACACACACACACACACACACACACTTACATTTACATTTAGTCATTTAGCTGACGCTTTTATCCAAAGCGACTTACAAGTTCTGTACGACAAGACAGCAAGAAGGGTACAACTCTATCAGCTGAGTAACAATGTTTATCAAAGTGTTGCATGTTACAGTGTAGGTTAGTTTATTAGGAAAAGTGCATGACAGTAAGGTTAGTCACGGTTAGATTTTTTTTTTTTTTTTTTTTTTTTTTTTTTTTATATCATTTCAGATAATGGTTGAAGAAGTGAGTCTTTAGTCGATGGCGAAAGATTGGACGGGATTCGGCTGTCCTAACTGGGATGGGTAGTTCTCACACACACACACACAAATCGAAGTTTTTTTTTTTTTTTTAAATTCGATTTTTTTTTTAATGTTCGAAGCTTGTGCCATCGAACGAAGCTTCGAAGTATTTAAGACAGCCCTAGTATTAGTATCATTAAATGACAACTATGCTCAACTATGCTTCACCCACGGAAAGGTTGTTGGCACAATGGGTCAGATTTGCAGGCAGCCTCTTGCGGGCCATATAAATATTCAAAAGGGACCGTATCTGCTCTCTGCAGTAGAGAGCAGAGCTCACACACTAGGTTCCACCTGACCATGAGTAATATGAGAAACGCCCATTTCACACCTGACCTAGAGAGCTCCTCCTCCCTCCATCCCTCCTCCCTCCATCTCTCCATCCCTCCCTCCCTTAGCAGTAGGATCCTGTGTTTCAGTCAACCATGCAGCAGTGAAGCTCCTGAGGTCGGCCCTTCTCTCTTCCCATGTTCTCCTAATCAGGACTCTGTCTGAGTTTCTATGGTGTGGACTACAGCCAGATTGACCCCTCCCAACCCCCTGCATCTTCTCTCAGATGCCTGCTATATATTTTTTTATTTATCCTGTGTTCTCATCTGCAATCTGATTTAAAATGTTCTAACATTCTTCAGCCCAATATTCTAGCAATGGGCTCCGGTGTTCAGGTGCCTCCTTTCTTTCTTTCACTCTTCTCTTATTTTCTCTACCTCGTGTAATCTTCTCTCTCGCTGGTTCTTTTATCACTTGATGCTTTTTCTTTCTTCCCTCGCTCACTCTTTTATGGGTGGACATCCTTACAGCCAATCCCTAGCCTGTATTCTTCAATACAAGAGACTGATGATCAGGTGGCACTTACTCCCTAAGAAGGTTTTAAAATTTAAGCACTGGAATGATTTTCTATAGGACGCTCCTTTTGCCTCTGAAAACATTTGTCCACAGCTCCTTGGCAAGTCCAACCAAGACAATCAGAAAATTACCCCACAGAGGCAGCCTTGTCAAGAGGTTTGCGGAGCCTGATGGATTAAATGAAAGTTCCCCCGTTTCTCCTTCCCTGTCTTGTCTCTCTCTATTTCTCTCTGCATCTCTCCTTGACACATGAGAAGGAAACGCATCCATCACGCTGGCAAGATGTAATTATTTCAGCAAATGTCTTTGCTAACAATTACTTCTACTCCTACAGATCTAGATGGTTGTCCTCTCCTCTCTTTTGTTGTATATCCCTCTTTCTATCCCCTTCCCCTTCACTCATACTGTAGATATGATCACTCCCGAGCGTGGGCGCCTGGGTGGAGAGGCGGAAGATGACATTGTTTCATATTTCACAAGAGCTCCCTCGCCTAGCTATTATTCAGAGCGCTTTGTACACCACACTCCTACGCAGAGCTGCCTCTACGCCTGTACGTCACAGCTCAGTTTGACAGTGGAACGTCATCCAACTTTTTGTGATTGCACAAGGTATGTTCTTAATGAATAACTATTAACTATTGAACTATTGACTATTGAACTATTAACTATTAACTACATATTAGTTGTGATGGCCTACTTTGACATCTGTACCAGGATCACATGTTTAACAGATAACCTAGAATAACTAAGAAGTCAATAGTGATATAGTCAATAGTACCATTACTTTACAATGAATGCAACCTAAGTTTATTTGTTACTGTAGTTCAATGCATGATGTGGGGACTTGTAGGAATGGCATGGCTTGTCTATCTAACTTGCCAATAGCTTGTCAGTAATGAAAATGGAAGCGTTCAGTGTTGTAAACACACTATGCGTGTTGTCCTGCTGCTGTATGCGTCGTGTGACTTCAGACTGCCCACATGATGACACAGTGTTGGGCTCAATCAAAAAAAGGAAGACCTGCTGAATAGAAAACAGTCCGTTTAGAGACATGGGTATCTGAGGGTGGAGAGGAAGAGTGGAGTGTCATCAGCATAGCAGTGGTATGAGAAGGCATGAGAAGTGATAGTGTTACCCAGACATTTGGTGTAGAGAAAGAAGAGGAGGTCCAAAAGCAGAGCCCTGGGAGACGCCCGTCTGTAGCAGTCGGGCATCCGACAGGGTGTGACTCTGTGATACTTGATAGGAACGGTCATCAAGGTAGAATGACGACCAAAGCCAGAGTATAACCTACAACAATCATCTGATGAGGGTCTAGGTAGGAGGTCGTTCTGTAATAGAAAATCAGTGAGATGGTTGGATACGGCGTGTTCAAGTGATTTAGAGAGAAGAGAGACAGGGCGGTAGTTATCTATGATGGTGGGGTTCAGGGTTGGACTCTGGCTTGTTTAGAGAGGTTGGCATGGTCTGGAGGAGTGAGGAGGGTAGCGGGTCCAGCTGGCATGCAGTGGAGTGTGACCAGGGTCAGAACATTGGCATCTGTTAGGGGAGAGAAAGATGACAGTGAGAGATGCAGTTTCCGGTTTAATGCTTGGAGTCAGTGGGGGTTGGGAGAAGCAGCTGCGGATATTCTCTACCTTTTTCTCAATGAAGCTGGCAAAGTCCTCAACAGAGGGAGTGGAAGGAGGAGGAGGGGGAGTGAGGAGGGTAGACATGGTGGCCTGCAGTTTGTGGACATTCTTAGCTGAGGCCTCAATCGTATGGTGAAAGAAGGAGGCTTTCAGCAGTAGTAATGTTTTTGGAGAATGCTGACAAGAGGTCATGATAAATAGTGATGTCACCACTCACCAGTGAGGCGAGTCTGTCTTTTTTTCTCTAACTGCATCTGTGAGCCATGGTCTGGGTGTGGAATCGCTGCAAGCATATTAGCTTTGTCATATATACCCCATATACCATAATTCCTCTAATAGTAACCCCGGCTTGTATTTGTTTCAACTGTAGCGGATACCAGGCTTGTATTAGGAGGAGGCATGTATAAGAGAGAGGCCTATATTTCAAATTTTCAAACGGATCATAATGAATAAATCAACATTTGTGTCAGTTTGAACCCAGTAAAATGTACTGGTTTCATTTATTGAAACCAAGTACTGTATGAAATACGGTAGTAAACAGTGCAATTACAGGTGGTCAAAAAGTAAAATAAAGTAAAATAGTGCAATCACAATACTGGAATAATAATAATAATAATAACTTCGTTTTATACAATTCTGAGGTAGGCTTACTCTCTTGGTAAACATTAACACCATACCATTATATGGTATTTACTGCACAGCCAGGCCAGCATATAACAACAATAACAAAATATATTGCCTATGGTAAATCCGTTGAGGGAAATACCGTAATTCCTCTAATATACATGAAACCCGGCTTGTATTAGGAGGCCGGCTTATAATTGCTTAGCTCAACAGCGCACCCGGTCATTAATAGAGACCCGGTTTTTAATTGAATACCGGTTACTATTAGAGGAATTACGGTATACATGTTATACATGTAACTACAATGCACTTTACTGCTCCTATGCACTCCTGGTTAGAGGCAAACTCCATTTTGTTGTACTCTGTACTTGTACCCTGTACAATGACAAATAAATCGAATCTAATCAAATGATAATCGCCTACTGTTTGAGTACAATGTCCTACTATCTAATACTATTGAGTACTATATTTGCTATTCCCTTTTGTTATTTGGTTGTAATAATGTGGTGACATTATTTCAATGTGTATTCGTACTTTTTAAACATTTGAATACATGAATAACAATCACATGAATAACAAAACTGTGATAATTGTGTTCACTATAATTGTCATCAATACAGTTTCATCTCTAGTCTATGCAATATCAAAATGAGCAGTAATACTATAAAATATTCAGTTAAAAGGTTCACAACCCTAGCATAGTGTCGTTTTGGTGGAACAAATTGATGGATCTTAATTTATTCCAACACTTTTTAATCAATATCTTTGTATCATTAGCTTACTTGCTAATTAGATTCAACAAATAAGCAGGTTACCAGTCTGATTTCTTTCAGCTCTACAGTGAGAACAGTCTCTCTGTGCAGGCCTCAGGGCATTCTAGCATGATGTTTGTATCAACACAGCGATGGCTTTGTTAGCGGCTCCGTTCACATACCGCAGCTTGCAAATCCTGGTTTGCTTTCCCCTCTGGTGATTTTGTGAGGCGAGGTAATGGGTTTAATCTGAAGTCGGCACCAAATGATTAGAGCTGATTAGATCCCAAACGCCTGGTGTAATGTCCGTTGACCAGAGCAGTGTTTGATCCAGCTGTCGGTGTCAACGCAGCCGGTGGGATGGAAGTTAATTTCCACTTGGTCCCTCTGTCCCGCCCTTTTGAGTCTCCATCCTCTCCTCTCTCTGAACTATATCTCTCCTCTTATGTCTCTTTCAGACTATCTATTATTAGGTATGAATATTCCAGCACTCAAAATGGACCTTGACATTGGGCTTTGTTTTGTTGTTGTTTGTTTGTTTGTTTTTTGTTTTGATAATGCACAGTCGAGGAATTATTTTCGATTACTCATCCCCCGTCCTCAGTCTTTTTCATTAGGTTTGACGACATATTTGTGACTCATGACTCATGATTTTTTTTTAATCCAACCACTGAATTGACCATGTAACAGTCTGTTTCCATGCAAATTAAGATATTTCTTAGAAGATATGCTGTTTTAAGTGTCATGTGAAGATAACCCCAACAATGCACACTCAATATTCTAGTATGGTGTCTGTTCTGAAGGGCCAGATTAACACTGAGAATCTACGTTTTATTGTTTTATATAACTTGTATATTATTTATATATATAAGCTATATCCCTTTAAGCCTCCGTTTGAATCATAGCATTATTCGCTTTCCTCATTGGATAACGCCCTTGACACTGGCGGCGCCAAGAATCGCGCCCCTCAGACAAGTTCAAAGACGAGTCTGGACAAGTTGAGACATGCCCTTGGCCAGCGCATTGATTCCGGACAAGAGATTCGGTTGCGCCCTAGAAAGCACTCTAAGTATATATTGTGGAGGGCGCAAAACAGAAGCAGTTCGTCCGAAGTAAAGTAGCAGCAGTTCGACCTAACCTAACGTGAAGTGAAGAGTTCGTCATTTAGTGCATCTAACGTTACAGCAGTTCGTTCGGTGTGCAGCAGTAACAAGCAGTTTGTTCGTTTAGTAACTAGTGTGAACCTTAGCAAGTGTGTGTGGACTTAACGTAATTAGTATCAGAACACGAGGTGAACCTAGCAGCAGAACTATTGGACATGTGAGCATTGGAACCTACAGCGGCGTATCGTTACGGATAACTAGTAGCTCCTTATATACTACTTTGATATTGTAGAACCATTGTTTGGTGGATTATAGTGACTTGTGGAAACGTAGTACCGTGGAGAAGAGCATCGTTAATACCATTGTCGTTTGGATTGAACTACCCTGAAGATCTACATCGGGCTAGCTTCGAGGACGAAGCTGGCTGGCTATCATCATTGCTATCGGGCATTGGATTACAGCTATTACCCTGCTACCGAGCACTTGGATTACAAGGACCGGATCCGTATGAGAACCCCCTTTCTTCAAGTGACCAGCCGGAGTATCCGTCTATTCTTCATTCCTCTGGAGCTTACTACTCTATGGGAGGAAATCACCAGTCTCCAGCTATACCCTCGTTTGCCCCCCTATATCGCCATCTCACGCCATGCAGCGTCCCGGTCTAGTATACTTAGCCTAGGAATTATTCATTCCCACTGACTTTGATACTCTGACTTTCTAATATCATTTCGCCATAAAAGAGCGACCCAGTAATTATCAGTTGTATATCTGTATAATAAAATACTGTAAATGATATCTCTTTGTCACCGTGCCGTCTATTGAGTGTCTGCCATAATAACTGTACTGTCTGGCAAGTAGTAATAATAATAATATGTAGTAGTGGTTTAATCTATCACAATCTTTAATACAGTCAGGGTTTTGTAACCCCTCAGTTACAGTGTCTATAAATAGATAACAAAGAAGTATTGGTGCACCTTTATCCATGGTTCATCTGTTGCCATAGGAACCAGCTGATGTCACAGGCATGACATATAATCTTATGGAGACTGATAAACAGATGATAAACAGTACTAGGAATATTTATTGATCTAAAAAAGGCTTTTGATACAATAGAGTATAGACCATGGGATATTACTGGAAAAGATGAACAGGTTAGCATTAGAGGGGTGGCTCTGGAGTGGCTGAACAGCTATATAAGGTCGCTTTCACATATAGTTTTGGTGGACTCTGTGCGGTTCTGGTGGTGAAGTTGCAACATTGTTGCATTCTTCATTTGGTTCGTCTGCGTTCACATAGCAATTTGTCAGGCGCACCGAACTTTCTGAACAATGTCACGCGGTCGAAAAGGGCGCTCGTCTATTGGACAATAGAGAGTGGAAATGTGTGTGTGGCTGCGAGCCCGTGTGTGCGCGCGCGCGTGTGTGTCTGTGTGTGTGGACTGCGAGCCCTCCAGATCAGCGGAGGCGGAGTTTTTTATTTTGACGTGACATTGATCCATTGTTCTATTGAAGCCCATTACCACCATCCTCTCGCTAAACAACTTGTACACTGCGTTGTTTTTATGAGTGCCCACAAGTAGCTGTTTTATTTGGTCTTCTGCCCATATGTTTACAGTGTGCTTGTTTTGCAGTGAATGCCGAGCGCCTCGGTAATAATAGAGAGATAGAGAGATAGATAGAGAGATAGATGCAGTGTGCTTGTTTTGCAGTGAATGCCGCGCGCAGTGGTAATAATAAGCACTTCCTATATTTGGTCCGCGTTTGGTCCGATGAAGCGAACCGAGACCTATGTTTTTGGTCGGACCAGAGTTTGTGTGTTTGGTCCGCGGACCGAGTTCGACGCGCATTCACACAAACCCGAAAAACCGGACTGTCGAATTCTGGTCCGATAGTCCGGACCAAACAGCCCCTATGTGAAAGCGACCTAAGTAGCAGGCAGCAATTTGTGCAGATGGGCCAGTACAAGTCGAAATGTTACAGGGGTCAGTATTAGGACCCAAACTGTTCATCTTATATATAAATTATATTCGTAAAGTGTCTGACATATTGAAGCTTGTTGTCTTTGCAGATGACACAAATATATTATGTTCGGGCCTTCGGGGGATGACCTGCAGCAGCTTTTGGAAGTAGCAAACAAAGATATGGAAAAATTAAAATGTTGGTTTGATACAAATAAGTTATCTTTAAACTAGAAAAAAAAAACGTCATGCTATTTGGAAACCGTAAAATAAACACTGAAGTACATTTAGAAATTGATCAGGTAAACATTTATGAAATATATGAAAACAAGTTTCTAGGGGTCTTAACAAAATCTCTGTCTCTTGGAGCGGCTTGGGGCGGCTTTGGCTCAGGGGTAGAGCGGGTCGTCCAATGATCGAAGGGTTGGTGGTTCGAATCCCGCTCAAGCCCATGTCCATCCCATTGCCGTTGTGTCCTTGGGCAAGACACTTAACCTACTTGCCTCGTATGAATGTGTATGCATGTGAATGAATGTTGGTGGTGGTCGGAGGGGCTGTAGGCGATGATTATTCGCCACGCTTCCGTGAGTCTGCCTCAGGGCAGCTCTGGCTGCAATTGTAGCTTATCACCACCGGTATGACTGTGTATGAACGAATAATAGACTCTGTAAGCGCTCTGGGGTCACTGGGGTGTCATGAAGAGTGCTATATAAATCCAATCCATTATTATTATCTGTTGGAAAATCTCTGTGTTCAAAGATAGCTAGATGTATTGGCATATTAGGCTAAATTAGACATTTGTTGAATCAGAAAACATTCACACTGTACTGCACACTTATTGTACCATATCTGTCATATTGTGTGTGGGGGTATACTTAGGGCTGGGCGATATGGAAAAAAATCATATCGCGATAACGATATGATAATTTTATTTTATTTCTCTATCGATAATTATCGAATTGTTATAAGTATAAAAAATTAAAAAAGAAAAACAACAGATGTATGTTTATTTTGCAGCAATTCTTTGTCATTGCCGCCATCTTTAGTGTTACATCCCCTCACACTCCAGTTCTCAGGCTGCAGCTGGTTTAAAAGCTAAAGTAAACCGGCTTCTCTGCTGGCTGTGGCTCCAGAGGAGTTGAACAGTTCTGGCTCTGCTAGTTTATTTTCGATCTTTTGGCGCTTTTTTGGTGGACAAACCACCGCACATGTGCACTGTGACTCGTGACTGGAGTCTAGTTCTGCTAGCACACATAGCCTACTGTGTACAGACTGTTTCAAAATGTATTTTAAATTAGAAAGCAAACAAAATAAATGGACAAGAGAAAAAGAAATCTGAATTTGGTCAGTATTGTCATTTGGACAAGCAAAGCCATTACTTTAAGTTGCAGGCAAGAAAGACAAGTCTGTCCACTGTCTCTGGTTTTAAAACTGCCCTGTTGCAGGTTAAAAAAAAAAAAAAAAAAAAAAAAAAAAAAAACGATTTTTTTTAAATTTCGATATTCTATATCGATTATTAAAATATATCGCAATATTTATCGTTATCGTTATATCGCCCAGCCCTAGGTATACTACAAAGCAACCTACAAAATATATCCTCATTGCAAAAAAGAGCTATAAGGATTGTTGTGAAGGATCAGATTAAACCGAATATGTATATTTATTTATATATATATATTTAATTGTATTTGTATATCGTTTGATATCCCCTGTATATTCCTTGTACAATATGCATTGAATATCCCTTTAGTCTACTAAACAGCCCATAATAGTTTCATTCTACCATTGGACGAGAACCTGGCGCCAGGTTGCCATACCCCTAGGTCCAAGTTCAATCGTGCCGCCTAACATGTCGTGGCAAGCCCCGGTTCCGCGCAGGAATATGTCGGGCGAAATACGAATGGCACTATTTGTTCATAGCGCATATATATATGGCGCAAGTAAAGTAGAACTTTCTTTTTAGTCCAGTTCTTTACCCTCCAACAGAGTGACAGACGCGAAGCCTCCCCACGACGCACGTGTGGTGTAGTAAGGCCTACTTGGCCCAGAATAGGCATTGAGATATCGTGTAGATTAATAGTTGAATAGTCATAGTTTGGCACTATACCGTCGAGTTGGACGTATTCTATTAAGCTAATAATAGTCTATTTATGTATGGTGCATCGTTCGGTTAGAGTTCTAAAGTTATCAGTACCCCCATCGTTCCTGACGTTATCTGGACGCTTAACCAGGCTGAGCAGACCCCTAGTGGTGCTTGCATCCGAGGAGCTCCGGGCCAAGAGCGACTGGACCTGTATATTGGATTACTCTACCCGGACGACGGCGAGCCTTCCACGGCTTGGATTATGCTTTGTGTGCTTTGATTATTCCATGGATAAAGGCCAACACTGCGGAGTGTTGGAACTACCCCCCGGAGAGGACTCCAGGTGAGACGGCGCTCGACACCAGTGAGGTCGCCTCACGTCTCTCCGTTGTGGACCGGCAGCTACCGTCCACAGAGGGTCCAGCTGTATTCGTCTGCGGTCCGAGGTTCTGTGGGCACCGTGTCCAAGACTTTGGATTCTCCCAAGACACCGTCGGCCAGATGGGATACCGCCAGCGGCTTCTCTAACCCCCCCCTCCTACTGTCTTACAACCAGCGGGACCCCCCCCCCCCCCCCCTTAGTGTATCCAGCTCTAATCATTTAAGTACCATCGCTATCGTTTTCCTAAATATTCCAGGTTGTATACTTACTCCCTGCGTAACCAGAGATTGGACATTCAATGTTGATTTACCTACGAATACTCATTTGCCATAAAAGTGCATATTTCATATTTCAAATCATAAATGTAATTAAGTGATCGTTGTATACACCTTTTGCTGTATTAAACCTTCGATTTGGTACATTTGTGTGGATTCGTTTCATCAGGTGGGAAAGTGTTCATCATACTTATATCTTGTACTGGGTGGCCAGAAGTTAAAGTACATGAGGTAGTGGTATTAAATATCATATCTAACAATACAGTCAGGGAATTGTACCCCTCAGTTACAAGGATAGTACATCATGTGAGATACCTAGATCATACAAATTGTCTGTTTTTAAAGAGCCAAACATTGAAATTCATGGACTTAGTTCAATTCAAAACTGCACAGATTTTCTTTAACTCATTCCCCGCCAACGTCGAGTATACTCGTTATTGGCCGCCAATCGTTGGACGCCAACAACGAATATACTTGTTATTTGATCGTTATTTCTTTTCGCTGTTTCCATTCATAATCCATCCAGGAAGGCTGTGTAACCATAGGGAATGAGTCTGAGATCGCAAGCACTCCCTTTGAGACTCTGTATCTCTCTGTGTGTCGATGAAATTCCTCCGGGCGGACATTTCTAGTAACCTGGATCAAGAGCTTTACCCCGATCGCATTGAATAGTTTTCGGGACCCCCGATTCATTATGCTCTGGTGGGTTATGTCGTGGCCCAAATGGACATACGATCTAGCAGATGGCAATCAATTAATTGGAATATTCTTTTTGGAATCTCACCGGCCACAGGCAGGGTACAAAATAGTTACACGCCCAGCGCCATTGACTTGTAGATTTATTCTTTGGCGATTAGAATTTAAGGTCTGCCCGCCACCTGGCGGCTAACAAAATACACTGCATCTACCGCTTCTCCTCCGCTCCAATCCACTCCCTCCAGGCCGCTCACAGTGGTTTAACACTGATGTAATATACATGTAGTACAATGCCAAAGCAACAGATGGCGATGTACAAACATGAAGGCCATTTTCAACCAATGAGAAGGGTGAACCTGTGATATCCTGTTCAGGCTTTGTCACTCACATCCTGTTAGAAAAAGTTTTGACGCCATTGTTGTTGTCGTTAGCTTACATGCTAACGTTAATGGCAGCGACCATAGCATTGTGGCTAGGCTAGCTATCATCACTTAATAGAGCTAGTGAATGGATAAACAACGTTATTTAACATTGCAGAATGGGTACAATTACAATGCGGCTCAATACAAACAATTGTTAAGGGGCCCAGGGGGTGTAGACTGTTGTAGTTTGAGCTAATTTACACCATGCTCCAAAAAAAATTTAAATCTGCCGAGCGATGTGGCGCGGGGAGCGGGGAGCGCTCGATTCAAGGTGAGCGGTGAGCGAGCGCAGAGCGACTTGGGGGCGGGGTCAACATGAGCGAGTAGCGGAGCAATTCGTTTCCTTATATCGCTTCCTCCAGGGTTCCAACTTGTGTTGACAAAATGCAACCCTGCTCAGCTACGGGGAATCAGCGCTCTCTCTCTAGACTAGAAAGGTGCACTCAGTAGAGCACAGATGTCCGCCAGGGCGGCAGCCACACATAATAATAATAATAGATTGGATTTGTAATGCACTTTTTGTTCACTGGGATCCCAAAGTGCTACACTACATGGTTAAAACAGTTAAAAAAATAGAAATAAAATAGTTATTAGTAAAACAAATAAAATAAAATACAGAATAAAAATAAGATAAAAATAGAACATAGTTAATTAAAAACATAGTATAAACAGACAATTTAAAAACAAAAGCGCAATCAAATTAAAATAAAAGGCTAACAGTCAAAGGCCTTTTTGAACAGGTAGGTTTTCAGGCTTGCCTTCTCTATCTATCTATCTATCTACCTCTCTCTCTCTCTGTTCAATGATTTAAAGTAGGGGTGCACCGATATATCGGTCGGGTATCGGTATCGGCCGATAAGTGCCTTGTTGACTGCTATCGGCCTATCGGCCGATAAGCTCAAATGTGCCGATAGCAATCGCCGATAAATACCCATCAATTTGGGCGGCTAGGTGGTGTAGTGGGCAAGGCACTCGCCACCAGTGTGGAGACGCTAGGATTCGCGTGTTCGAATCCAGCTCTCCACATTGTTTTCAGTTTAGCTGGTCGTCCGCAGTAATACACATTGGCCGTATTACGGGGAGGGAAACTGAAGGGTGGGGATCGGGCGTTGTGAACAAGCGACTCCTACAAGTCGGTTGGTGCGCCTGCGCAGTAGAATCAGGAAGTGTCGGGGGCAGCGTGAGCCTCCCACGCGTTACTCCTCGACACTGAGAGATCGAGCTGCGCAGGTGAAAAGATGCGACTGCTGTTACCTCAAGTACCGGAGGGGACTTGTGCTATGTATGACTTAGTCCACATTGCAGCCGGCTTGTGGGAGGCAAGAAACAGCGTTCGTGACAGGGGAGGGTTGAATTGGATGATACGAAATTGGGATGGGAGAAAATATAGAAAAATGGGAGAAAAAGTGGATAAAAAAAAAAAATACCCATCAATTTGTGTAGCGTCAAAAGGCAAAAAAATAATTCACTCGCGACCTACCTGCACAACGCCCGCCGTCCCCCACACACACACACAAGCTACTGCATCAAAGTAACTACTTATGATTAACAAGGCATTCGTTTTGTGGCATTAACGTTATATAGTTAGTGTTACACGGACAATAACATCAGCATATTATTATTACCCATAGCAGCAAGGCATTACTCCGAGTCCGTTCATTAGCTACCGGGAGATGCAAGACTAACGTTACTGGTGAAAATGTGATTTGCGTTGGAATACTCCTTTGCCAACTTGCTGTACTTTGCTTGCAGGTCTGCAGCCATTATTGCTGCATTATGAATAGCCCCAACTTTAGCCAAGGTAACGTTATGGCTAAACCTTTAACAATAGTTAACGCTAGCTTTCGGTTAGCTGTTCAATGCTATTAATAACACAACTCCCCGTCAACACCCTCTCTCGGGAAGATGGCATTTAAGAAAGTATCTGCTGTTAAAATGACACAAACATTAGTTTTGTGGCATTAACGTTATATAGTTAGTCTTACACGTTCAATAACAAGCATATTATTTACCCGAAGATAGTAAACAAGGCATTACTCCGTTAGTCCGTTCATAGCTCGGTTCCATTCCGTTGCTCATTCCGTACCCAACTACACATTCTGCAATCTGTTAATAAAGTTTTCAACCAGACAAATGTATAGAAAGGCTTTGTTTTATTATAACATTTGTTGCAATAAAATCATTATGTCTCATTTGGTCATGCTGTGGAGTGCCGGTCGGCGGGCCGGGCAGCTAACATAGCTACGTTAGGTGTGTTCTGCTCTCGCAAACAGAACAATGGCGGCATGCCCGAAAGTAGAAAATGAATAAACGCTTGCCGATTGGTGGTAAGGACAGCAGGAGGTGGGTGCTAGCGGTGTGGCGTAATTGGCCGAATCGACTGTCAATCAAAATGGTTCCATTACATTGGTTGAAAGCTCTGGTTGAGAGAATAGTATCCCGCTGCAGGCCGCCAGAATGGTTCCATTGCATTGGTTGAAAGCTCTGGTTGAGAAAAGAGTATCCCTCTGCAGGCCGCCAGACGATACTGGGAGAGAGATAGTGATACCATAAACATATTTCTTGATGTTTCCTTTTTTTAAGTAAGTAAAGAGGCCTACAAATACAAACATACACATACAAATATACAGTAGTTTCATTAAAAAAAAAAAATTAAAAAAAAAAAAAAAAAAAAAAAAAAAAAAATTACAAATACTTATATACAAATATACAAATATCGGTATCGGCCGATAGTGTTAGTTGAACAATCGGTATCGGTGGCCAATTTTCATATCGGTGCATCCCTAATTTAAAGTGGCCAAACGTTACAATATAAATACTAATTGGATTTTTGGCTGGTAAAAAGTCTGCCCGGCTGGTCGTTTTTTAAATCTACCAGCCAAATGGCTGGTAAGTCAAAAAGTTAAGTTTGTTCCCTGGCCACAGGTAAGAGCAATTTAACGTCAATTTCAGCTGGATTGTGCCTTGTTTTCATAGCCATCGCTCTGATCAGCGTATGCCGTTGTACTAACGACTGCCGTTATTGACAATCAATTAATCAGAAACGACCCCCCCCCCCCTTTCATGCATTCATGATGGAACATAATATAATAACAATATGAATTTTTTATTGTAGCGTGTATAGGGACGAAATGCCAATGGATTAAGTATAATATGCGTTGCGGCCTACTACTAGCCTCCCAGGAATTACCCTAAACCGCTCTAAAACCATACTTATATTCACCACGGTATAAAACAGGAATGTATGGATGGAAAAAATATTCCTTTTTCACATCTTGAACGATAGATACTCTATGTCAAATGGGCCATAGTATTGCATCCATAGCTATAATATATATATATATGGTTATAGCCCTGCAAACAAGGTGAGCGACTCCCATCGTTTACAGTGGTGGCAGTAGCTACTACAGGATAAGGCTAATAGCTGGCAGTCAATGAGTTAAGGTAGTAAATAACATGTTGCCAAGCAACATTAAAAAAAAAAGTACATAGGTAGTTGGTTAGGTAGGTAGATGGTTATAATATAAGAGGGACATTGAATCTAAAACCGCCCAGTGCCTGTACGACTCAGCATGTGCATCTCAGTTTGTGGGGTCTCCCTTTGGAATGGACTACAGTAGATGCCAGTATAAAGCTGAGCAATAATACAAACCAATTCAAAGGCTGTTATAAACAAGTATTTTTGGACATGTACAAGAGCGAGGACTGAGTAGTAAGGTGACTAAATTATTATATTTAGATTAAGAAAGACTATATTTTTTATATGTAATATATTGTAAGGAAGGGGCAGGACTACTAGATACGTTTTTACTTCCTCCTGTCCCCTCCCGAAGATGTTTTTTGCAAATTGCTTTAGGTAAGTGTTGTGTGAAAACACCTTTTCTTGCTGTTTTATGTTTGTATATGTTTAATTTGTATATGTTTGGGATAAATAAATAAATCCAAGATGGAGTACTGGAAATAATACGTCTTATACGTTGTCAAAAGCCAATGTGTGGAGCACTGGACCAGATGCCTGCTGACATGTTGCAGCTTTCAGGCGGTCATGTTGAACCGATGCAACAAGACTTCTACTTGAGTAATATATTTCTGTACTCCTTTCACCTCTGGTGACAATATACTCGTAAGTCTGGCTAGAGATGTTGGAACACCGCCAGTTCCCTGGGCTTAAGGGGCCAGTTACAGGAGAATTCCTCATCCGTACAAATGAGCGAAGTTGAGTCGAGGAGGGGCACTCCTGGCCTTGCTCCATCAGGAAAAACAGAGCCTACTGTCTCTACTCTTCATATAGAACTCTCTGACAGCTGTTGGCATTTCCTCACTTTCCATGTCCCCCAGGTGGTTGTATTCTGCGTTTGCACAGCAAAATAATCATATTTCCTCATGCAGTGGCCTCTGGGAAGCTCTACCTCTGATAAGATTCTGACCTTGTAATAGGCTGCCGCTGATAAGATGCTGTCAGATGCTGCAGTAGTCAGCAGTGAGACGACAGCAGAAGGGGAGTTGACAGATGGAACTAAAATGCTTCTGCTGGAGGGCTGATGACCCTCAGCAAATTATATGGTAGTGATGACTTTGATGTTAGAGGATGGCAGTGGTTTTGCCATGCCCCTTGCTAGCGTCTTCATTGTTACTAAAGATGGGACCGATTCATGTAATTCACGGGATGTTGGCCTGACTTCACAGATCCACGTACCCAATCCAGATTCCATAGCAGGGCTCCAGATTGTGACCATAAAAAAATATATAATAATTATAATAATAACAAACTATTCTGTTATTTTTTTTAAGACTGTTTGCTGTATGGTTTTCTGTTGATGTAGCTACTAGCTAGCTAGCCCTGCATTTAGTTTTTGTTTTCATTCTGATTAGGCTAATGTGATTTTTGGATAGCTGTACTGTAAATAGCTGATTGTATTTAGGATTTTGTATGAAAACTGTGATTGTATTGCTACCCTGTGGCAAATAAAACTCTGAATCTGAATGAAGGGAAAATCGCAATAAAAATGTGTGTGTGTGTATAAGGACTAGGGGTGTAACGATGCATCAATCCTAATGTGACGATTCAACTGCATCGATTTGAAAATGTTAGATTCGATTATAATCTAAATGAATTTAATAATTTTTTTTTTTTTTTTTTTTTTTTTTTTGACCTATAGTCCATTCATGCTGAGTGAATCGGTTCCCCCAGCCACATTTGTGTATACATTCTTTTTGGGGGAATTAACTGATAGAAAATTTATCGAATCGAATCGTGGTCAAATGAAGAGATTTCATGATGCATTGAATCGTTGCCTGAAGAATCGTAATCGAATCTAATCAAGTTCAAGTTCAAGTTCTTTAATAGTTGTCATACAGAAGTACAGAATACTTTCATACAAAATGCTTCTTACTGTTACGCTCCAGAGACTGTGCTAGACAAGATAGTATCAAATAACATAATAACATAATATAGCATGAATTTAGAAGAAGAATGAGGTCACAGTTGTTCGGTATAGACATATGTACAATGTTCTGAGTTACCATATAATATACAATACACAATACTATGCAGTGTACTAATGTACAGTACTATCTAGTGCAAAGCAGAAGTGGGATGAGGTACAATTTTAGGTACAATTTACAGTAAGGTGTACGAGTTGTAGTGCAATCCTTCATCCATAAATATAAAGTGTGGGGAGTGGGTGCTACAGTGTGTTTGTTTAAAGTGGGTGTGTGCTATAAAGTGTGTGTAGTGGGTGCTACAGTGTGTTTGTTTAAAGTGAGTGTGTGCGTGTGGATGTGTGTGCTATGTGTGTTTGGTGGTTGTTGTTGTGTAGTGTTCATTCATTGTTCGTTTAGCAGCCTGATGGCCTGGGGATAGAAGCTACTTCTGAGTCTTTCTGTGCTCGCCTTGAGACTCCTGTGTCGCTTGCCTGACGGCAGCAGTTCAAAGAGGCAGTTGTTCGGGTGGCTCGAGTCCTTAATAATTCTCTTAGCCTTCCCCTTGCAACGCTTGTTGTAAATGTTCTGGAGAGTGGGGAGCCCCCCTCCAATTGTGCGTTCGGCTGAACGTGTCACTCTTTGTAGTCTGCTTTGGTCTTTTGCAGTGCTATTCCCAAACCAGGAGGTGATGTTGCCGGTCAAGATGCTCTCTATTGTACATGAGTAGAAGTTCTTAAGGATCTTCTGGCTGACTTGGAACTTCCTTAGGCGCCTGAGGAAGTAGAGGCGTTGTCGTGCCTTCTTCACCACACTGTTAATGTGTATGGTCCATTTCAAGTCCTCGGATATGTGGGCTCCGAGGTACTTGAAGCTGTTGACTCTCTCAACCGGTGCCCCGTCGATGCTGAGGGGGCTGTAGTCCTTGACCCCCGACCTCCTGAAGTCCACAATCATCTCTTTTGTTTTGCTGACGTTCAGGGAGAGGCTGTTTTCCTGGCACCATCCCGCCAGGACCTTGACCTCTTCCAGGTAGGCCCTCTCGTCGTTGGCAGAGATCAGGCCCACCACCACTGTGTCGTCAGCAAATTTGACGATTGTATTGCTACTCCGCTGAGCCACACAGTCGTGTGTGTACAGGGAGTAGAGGAGGGGACTCAGAACACAGCCCTGGGGGGCCCCTATGTTGAGGGTGATGGATGAGGAGGTGCAGTTGCCTGCTCTCACCACCTGGGGTCTGCCAGTCAGGAAGTCCAAGACCCACTGGCAGAGGTCATAGCCCAAGCCCAGGTCCCTGAGCTTGGCTATGAGTATGGAGGGGACTATGGTATTGAATGCCGAGCTGTAGTCGATGAATAGCATTCTCACATAGTTCCCCTGCCTCTTGTCCAGGTGTGATGCTGCTGTGTGCAGCACATGGGATATGGCGTCCTCCGTGGACCTGTTGGGGCGGTATGCAAATTGCAGGGGGTCCATGTTGATGGGGAGGGAGGAGCAGATGTAGCCCTTTACTAGCTTCTCAAAGCACTTCATGGCTATGGAGGTGAGAGCTACAGGGCGGTAGTCGTTGAGGCAAGCAGGCTTGGATTTTTTGGGTACAGGGATAATAGTGGACTTCTTCAGGCAGGTGGGGATGACAGCCTGTTCTAAGGACAGGTTAAATATGTCAGTGAATACTGGGGCCAGTTGGTCGGCACAGACTTTTAGGACGCGGCCGGGGATGCCGTCCGGACCTGCTGCCTTCCTGATATTCACTTTTTTAAAGGTCCGCCTCACCTCATGCTCTGTTACCCTGAACACTGCGCCTCCATCAGCAGCCGACCCCCCCCCCCCCATTGCCGAGGCTTGTGAGCTGGTGTTGTTATTACCAACATCAAACCTCGCATAGAAGGTATTGAGGTCGTTTGCTAAGGAGATGTCATTGTTCAGTTTGAGGGAGGCGCCTTTGTAGTCTGTCATCGTTTTGAGCCCCTGCCACATAGCTCTAGAGTCAGCTTGTTCAAACTGGAGTTCAATTTTATCCCTGTAGCGCCGTTTGGCCTCTGACACTGTCCTCCTTACGTTGTGTTGCGCCACCTTGTGGTCATTCATGTTGCCTGCCACTAGGCCGTCATTGTATGCTTTGGTGCGCTCTCTCAGAGCTTCACGGACGGATTTGTCTACCCAGGGTTTTTGATTTGGGTAAACTTTCATTTTGGTAGTGGTCGTTGTGAGGTCGAATCGTTACACCCCTAATAAGGACTAATAAGTAATAAAGAATTAATTGGCAAAGCTTTAAGCCTTCAAACTATACCTGTTGAACTCTGAAAAGACTGTTGCACACTATACACTATACTGAATGAGGCAAGGACCACCAGGTATCACCCATGCCTAGCCTAATAGTGCTGGGACCGCAATTGTGTTGCTTTACATGCGGAGGACAGATAAGAAGTGGCTATGTGTTGATAGCCTAGGCTTTTAATGTTTGTTTTCATTAGGGTTGGGTACCGTTCACATTTGAACTGATACCGGTACCTGTGAATCGATACCGGTACCCAACGGTACCTTTTTTCAGTACTTTAGTCTCTAAAAATTTAATCTACGTACCTCGGTTGTAAAAAAAAAAATATCCAAACTACAAATAATTTATTATTATTATTTATTTAGAACAATATGTTAATATATATATATATTATATTTCAGCGAGCGTTGTCTGCATCTAGCTTTGTAAAGTGTAACCACACTTGCAACCTTTTTCGGCTTGCCATTGCCCCGACTGCTTTGTTGTTTGATCAAGTCAAATCCTAGGTAAGTGTGTATTGTGCGCGTGAGCGTTGACGTGTATGTGCGGCACACTTCATAAGTTTCGTTTAGCTGTAAACGAAACGTTGACGTCATCGGACTTAAAGAATTCAATAAAAATGTGATTCGGTCAATACCTTTAAAATACCGGATCCGGTACCCATCCCTAGTGGTGAAGAACTGATGCTTGGTTCTGATATACTATAATGGGTGGACTGTGCAACACATTTCCATCCAAGCTAAGATGCAAGCTTCCCTTGTTAAATTGCGATTTCTAAGAATGTATTCTTTTGATATACTATTGTCTCTAGCAATGATCACCTATACCCTGTGTCATTAACCCGAATCAGCATCCAAAGCTGATTATACTGGCACAGTTTTGGCCAGACCAATCCATTGAAGAGGGTTGGAGGCTGGATGAATCTTGCGTTGTGAAATCATGTAAGATTTCTTCTGGCTTGCGAGAGTACCTCCATCCTACAACAGCAAAAGTTTGTTATTTTGGTGATAAAACTGTAGTATAATAGCAATAATATACGTGAGATCTTGCTATACCATGATCTATGGCAAGCATTACAGCAGAGCCAAAATCCCTCGTCAAAGGCTTTGCTCATGTGTGGATTAGGGATGTCATTGTATGCGATTTTGATGGCACGATTATTTTCTGAGTAATTAGCACGGTTTCACGATATTGTGATTATTATCTGGTAATTAATTTTTTAACAATATGGAGGAGGAAAGACACATACTCTAAATGGACTTTGCAAAGTCTTTGAGGGAGGAAATGTATTCAGCTTGTGGACTATTGAACAACAACAGAAAACAGAAAGTATTTGGATGGAAATATGATTATTTTGCGTTGCATTCTGTGTTTGCACAGCATACAACCTCCTGGGCGACATGCAGAGTGAGGAAATGCCAACAGCTGTCGGAGAGTTCTATATGAAGAGTAGAGACGGTATGTCCTGATTAATTGAAAATGGGGGACCCTGATGTAAACCAGACGAAAGTCTTTCTCTGGTCTGCATCCCCTTAACAATTGTGTGTATTGAGCTGTACTGTATTGTACCCATTCTGAAATCTGTTAATAAAGTTTTCAATCAATCAATCAATTTTTCCTGATGGAACAAGGCCATGACTGTGGTAAGTTTTAAGGGGCTAGCGACGCGTTACACAATAAATGAGTTATAATAATACTACGAGTGTGGATTCACTCGCCCAAACCCTGTAGCCGTGCATCGCAGTCACGAAAGGGGCTAACTAGGTCGATAGTCCAGCAACTTATTCATCAATCTCACAATATTCGCTAACGTTAGACAGATGGAATACAGCCTTCCATCTAAAAACATAAATAAACTTACCACAGTCATGGTATCCATAATAACTTTAATCGGTTTGGATCCTTTGAATGAAATGAAAATGTAAACAAACACTGGCCTCACGTTAGAAAGTAGCACTGGTGACGTGAAATCACTGAGCCCAGAGAGGAGTGGTTCGGCAAAAAAAGATTCAGAGTATATCTGCTTAGAAAACGTAAATGTCGAATTCAATTATTTTTTATTTCTCCACGTGGTAAATACACAGGTCACAACATGTTTACAGGAACATTTTGGAGTTGTATTTGGAGTGTATTTCGTGACTGTAGGGAACTTCAGGGTAAAGGTCTGACCCACTTCCAGTGATGAAGCTAAGCTACGCTAACGGTGCAGGCGTTCCCTATGCCTAATGCATGCAGAGAGACAAAAAATGTATGCATCTTCTTGTCTAACTCCAGGGAAGATGTTAAATAAGCTAATTTCCCAAAATGTTGGAGTTCTCCTTTAACAACAGCTTAATAAGTAGCCAGCAATCAATGTATGGAACAGGTTCCTCTGAAAACACTTCCCTCTTGGAGCAGCAAGCAAGTTTAGCCAGTTAGTGTTAGAGCTAACTATAATTTATCTAGCAAAAATGTAATAAGCTTGCCAGCTGCAATACCCCCTTGACATCCAAACATGAGTTTTATCATAGAGCTCCGCAGTCGACTCCACCCCTTTCCATGACTGGTCCCACAAGAGAAATCACTGGAGGTTCTTCTCAGTCCTCGCTGTGTCTGATCACATTGGGAACCTGGGAACAGGTCATGCTGGGAAGCAGTATGGCAATTGTGAGAAACATATAATAACTTACTCGTCGATGAATCCGGTTAATATAATTTATTCACTCAGAATGAAGGTATCAATTACAAAGTCCGAGAATATGGCTTGGATGGCCCCCGTCTCAGTGATCAGCTTTATCACCAAGAAGGAAGAGGACGACTCACAGGAAGGAGCCGTCCTTTATACCTAGGAGAGGGGAGGGGGGAGGGGTACCATAAAATGGAGGTTTAACAACAAGGAGGGGACAAAGACATGTCCTTATGATAAGAAAAGTCTTTATCGCCCACACAACTAGAAGGATAACCTAACCAGCATCTCTATAGGGACTTTAATTTACTAGTGTTGATATGCTAGAGATTTGTTTACTGCACTAATCAAGGCAAAAGTGGATATATACTGTAGTAGATGCTGGAGGAGCTTTAGTTGAAGAGCCACAATGGTAGGTCTATTTTGCCTTGCAGCTATATGTCCAACAGCATTGTTAGCTGTTTCTTAGCTTTGTTAGGTAGTTGGCTAACAAGATAATGTTTTTAACCTCTGCAGGACTGCATACTTTATTTGCAAAGCTTAGCTTTATACTTTATACTTATAGCATGTGCATCAATCAATCAATCAAATGTATTTATATAGCACATTTAAACATGACACTTGTCAACCAAAGTGCTTCACAAAGGATGCTTAGTTCATACACATACAGCTCATTATAGTAATATTCCACAATTATTACATTGATAGTAATAATGGCACACGGTCATAAATTCACCAACATGCGCATGTGTTATACATGCAGGACTCTTTGAGACAGACGTATGCGTATTACCGCTGGTCTCCTTTGAAAGATAACATTCTGAAGTTACTTGAAGCACTTTTAGTGCTAATGAAATAGAGTAACAGAGGTCTGGACTTGAGTTGAACTTGTGTACTCAAATTTTTCTGTAGTCGTTGCAAGATTCCATATTCCAATATTCCAGCATAGAGGTATAAGCTGGAAAACATTGGTTCCATAGCCTGAAGTCTTATGTAGTACAGGTCAAAATTGTATAAAAATCTGTTCAGAAATGGGTATTTGAGAGACGTCCGAGTATAACCGGCGACAAAAGAAAAAGCTCTCCAAATTCCATTTCCTCATCCACGGCCATTCATTCTGAAGTGTGATTCACTTCTGGTTTTCGCTCGTCAACTTTCACCTAGATCCCTTATTCCCACCCCCTCACGTAATGGATCCTAATGTCTAGTCGTTACCCGATCCTGCTGTGTGAGCCGGTGTCGGACCAATACCCCAATATCACTATTAGATTGTGCATCCTTAGATGTCAGATTGGTCTGCCTTTTGTAGGGACGGACAGACAGAGAGACACAATACAGATGGACAGACCGACACTGTCTGCTCAGGCCCTTGGCCTACGCTGTAAAAAGGTCACTTTATTGTTGAAGATATATTGAATGATCAAGAAAATTACAAGGGCTGTCGATTATGCCTTACTGCATCAGTATATTGATACGAAAAATCTATTCATAGCTACTCTGCTTCATAGCATGGGGCTATTTTTTTATCATAGGTCCACCATAGTATCCTCGTCCTGGGGGTACTTTTGCTATTGGCACCACAAAGATGAATTCTTCCATAACCTAGTTTTTCTAGAATGTTCACCCCGTTCTGTCATGTTTCCGGCCCGAGCTTATAGATCTAGCAGATGTTTTTACTGGCTCAACTAGCTTTAAGTCTCTTGTGTTTGAACTAGAACTGCAGATGAAGAGATGTTTCTGCTATTATGTCCTTACTCAAGGTCGGTAGTCTCTGCTTTTTAACTTACTTCTGGTTGCCCTTCAACAATGAAACCTTGTTGTCTGCGTCTTTTTTCAAGAGGTCACTGGCTAAGTGGATCAGTCCCAGAGAAGGAAAGATGCTTCTGTTGGTGGCTAAGACACAAGAGCCATATGCTGGGATACCAAGCACCATCACTAAAACCTCCCAACAAGAGTTGACTAAATAATGCATTGTTGTGTGTATGGGTGGAGGCCTACATCTCTGGCTCTTTGATGTTAAAATGTGCCTCCTTGTGTTCTCATCCAGGAGATAGGCAGGTGACTGATGCACACTTCGGTTAGGTGTTACTATTGACTCAACCCGCACCATGAAAGATGTTATTTTTCCTGCCGTGACATGATGTAACAACTCTTTATTCATTGTTTTAAATTATTAGAAAAATATTATTTTCTTAAAGGATAACTCCAACATTTTGGGAAATTAGCTTATTTAACATCTTCCCTGGAGTTAGACAAGAAGATACATACCTTTTTTGTCTCTGTGCATGCATTAGGCTTAGGGAACAGACGCTCCATTAGCATAGCTTAGCTTCATCACTGGAAGTGAGGCAGGACAGTACCCTGACGTTCCCTACAGGTTTGTTGATATTCTCATTCCTTCAAAGGATCTGAACCGATCGAAGTTTATGGATACCATGACTTAAAATCCTCTTACCTTGACGATTTAAAGCCTCCCCAATTTAGAAAACAGTAATCCAATGGCTGGTATTGATATACTACTAACTACTGCACGCTAACGGAGCTAACCGGACACTAGAGCAGATAACGAGAGCAATGACTTCCTTTCTGGGGGGTTTCAAAATAAAAGAGCGACGTCTATATCAGCGGAAAACGTTTATTTTGTACATTATCTAACGTTAACACGAACCTAAACTAACTTTAGGTTAGTTGTAACGTTAATTTAGGTTTGTGTTAACGTTAGATAATGTACAAAATAAATGTTTTCCGCTGCTATAAACGTCGCACTTTTATTTTGAAAACCCCAGAAAGGAAGTCATTATATTTGCTTTACACATCCTGTTCTGCGTTAGCTCCGGTTAGCTCCGAGCGTCCAGTAGTTAGTAGTATATTATCAATACCAGCCATTGGATTACTGTTTTCTAAATTGGGGAGGCTTTTAATCGTCAAGGTAAGAGGATTTTAAGTCATGGTATCCATAAACTTCAATCGGTTCGGATCCTTTGAAGGAATGAGAATATCAACAAACCTGTAGGGAACGTCAGGGTACTGTCCCGCCTCACTTCCAGTGATGAAGCTAAGCTATGCTAACGGAGCGTCTGTTCCCTAAGCCAAATGCATGCACAGAGACAAAAAAGGTATGTATCTTCTTGTCTAACTCCAGGGAAGATGTTAAATAAGCTAATTTCCCAAAATGTTGGAGTTATCCTTTAAGTTATTTTGTGCATCACTCTGTTTTGAATTTGATGCAAATTTGCTATGCATGAGGGTCATCCTTTTGTGTTAAATGGCTGCATAAAGCAAGCATTTGTTTAACTCATTCTGTGCCAATGATGAAAAAAGTCGGGTTAACTCGCCATGCGTTGAGCGCCAATCACGAGAAATCTCTGGTTTTAATCGTTATTTCTTTTATTAGCTATATCCATTCATTTTTCATCCATCCAGCCTGATGTTATCATTGGGAATGGGTCTGAGCTCGCAAAGGGCAAATACCGCCGCCTACACCTTCTAGCCGGTATTGCGCTCCATTTGAAACGATGTAGTTTGTTTTCTGCCGGGCAACGTGGGACGGACCTTCGCGACCAGTATTTGGAATGGCGATCAGATAATTGTATTATTTTTTTTGCATTACATCAGAGACAAGGTAAGAACACTATACTGTATATCAAATCTTGCGTTGATCTGATATTTTTTTCTCCCGCGATCGAAGCTGTCTGTGTGGACTGTGTTGTGCTGTTTACCGTTGGTGACAGGTGGGGGGGGGGGTGGGGGGTGGAGCGCCCCGCTCCAGGGCCCATGAGGAAGGATAATAACGATTATCTAGCGTTGATTTCAGGAAGATTCGATAATCGGACGAAAAATGACAACGTGATAAGTGGATTTCACTAAAGGGCTATTATCGCGTCTTTTCCTGGGATTACTAAGAATCACCCAAACTATACTCATATTCAAAACGGAAATGTACGGATGAAAAAACTATCCGTTTTTTGCATGTTGACCAGAAGCAACTCACTGACAATCAACGGTGTTATTAGATCCATAGCTATAATATAAAATATATTTTAAGCACTCGCAAGTTTCGCAGTCTCCCCATTGATTTACAGCGATGGCGTTCTACCCAGAAGGTAGACGGCAACCCCTAGCGCTGAATGAGTTACGGTAGATAAAATTTCTTAAAAATGTAAGCGATTAATTTGCGAGTAATCGCGAGTTAAAGGGGAACTATCTTATAAATGGCCTTTTTGAGTGTTTAGCATTGTTTCCTAGCTATGTGAACTTATATTAATATGATCTATGTCTCAAAATTCTCATATTGGCGCATTCTTCCAATTCTCCTCTCACAATATTCACCCTCACTGAACTGAGTCATTTGAAAATGTGCGCGATATGTGATGTCAGAAAGACACCGCTGCATGTTAATGTTGAGATAGAAGATGAGCTGCACACAGTGGCTGGACCGGACCTGCAGCCCAGGCTCAAAACTGCTCGAGATCTTGAGGTAGATAAATGCTGTTTTTGAGATCTTGATTAGAAATACAAAACAATGAATAAAAAAAATATATATATTACAGATGTGTTCCATAGACTCACAGGAATTGTGTAAAAGTGCCCAAATAGTGAAAGAAATAGTAAAATAGTTCCCCTTTAACTATGGACAATCATGCGATTAATCAGATTAAATATTTTTATCGATTGACAGCACTATATAAAAGTATTTAAAGTTCTGCTTCAGGCATCAGTAAGCCGGGGTTTGCACAAGGTCCTTGAAGTGCTTAAAGTGCTTGATTTATTTAAAAGAAAAGTCAAGGCCTGGAATTCCTTAAACAGCCCATTTCTTTTTACAAGGTGCTTAAAAAGTCCTTGAAATTCAAATCAACCATTAGCATTGACAGTTTTGTTCATCCATGATCAAATTGTTCTGAATCAAGAAATATTTTTTTTATTTATTTGAAGCTAATTGTCGGAATTGGTTTTAAGCCATAAATATTGGATCCAATAAATTTTTTCAATAAATAAAAAAAAAACGCATTTAAAAGTGAATAGTATCCTTTTGCCCTTTTAAAATAAGAAATAGTGCTTGGAAAAGTACTTCAAAGTCCTTGAATTTCATTTTGCAATGTCTGTGGGAACCCTGGTAAGCACACTGAATTTGTGTTGGCTTTTATTAAAAAGGGTTTGGCAGAGTAGTGATTGCATGTTGAACAGATATACTGCTGTGAGGCTGGATAGTCTTGGGGTGGGTGGTGGTTGTCATTCATTGAAAATGCAATAACTCATAATGCCAGAATTTCCAGTAACTGCATGAAGTAATGGTAGTAAAGTTTATTTGAAATAAGTCTGCCTTCTGGGCTGCTCCGTGTCTCGTCTCATCTTAGATTTCCTCGGAGAGCAAAAGATTGTGTTCAGGTTGGGATCCCCTCCTCTACTTGCCAGTCTCCCTTGTGGACAGTGGAGGATGTAAAGACTTGACAGCAGAGAGGCAGAGTGTGATCAGGCTTTCAGAGCTGCACACTCTGGCCACTCTGGAGACTTTTCAGTGACTGACTGTGTGGATTCCTTAAGGTGCTCCCATAGTCGAGCAGACTGTACACAGAGCAGACTCCGCGGAGGTCCGCGCGGCTATTTGAGCTTTGATCTCAGCGGACAGCAGACCCACAGGTGCGAAGCTCCTATTTCCTGACGCGCGGACACTCTCTCTCTCTCTCTCTCTCTCTCTCTCTCTCTCTCTCTCTCTCTCTCTCTCTCTCTCTCTCTCTCTCTCTCTCTCTCTCTCTCTCTCTCTCTCTCTCTCTCTCTCTCTCCCGCTGATAATGTTCCCTCTGATCTGCCAGTACAGTAGAACAGACAGAATTGTGGGAAATGTAGTAAAACTCGTGCGAGAAATGTAGGAAATAGACCGCGGACGTCCGCTGAGATCTGCTCGACTATGAAAGCTCAAAGAGCCGCGCGGACCTCCGCGGAGTCTGCTCTGTGTACAGTCTGCTCGACTATGGGAGCACCTTTAGTGTCTTCTTTCAATCTGTTTTCAGTGTCAGTGCAGAGGCCTTCCTCTTTATATCTTTGGTACAAACAAAGATAAGTAAAATTATTAAGCAATTGATAAGCAGAAATATTAGGCTGAGTCATGTTATTTATAGGCCTAATTGATGACTTCTTCAAGTTTTCACAGTTGATTTAAATGTGTTCAGAAAGGAATGAAAAGGTATTAATGAGGGGAGATGAGAAGATGAAAAGCAAATTAACATGACTGGAAAATTAAATAGAAGACTTCATCAGCGGCTGCTGTGTTAATTGACTAGATAGATAGATAGATAGATAGATAGATAGATAGATAGATAGATAGATAGATAGATAGATAGATAGATAATACATGTAAATATATATAGATAATTTATTACCCCCCTGTGAGAAATGTGTTAAATATGAGAGTTACAAATGTAACCTCAGTTGGATGATCACCAGAGGCTTCTTCTATTATTAAAGTGAGTGCCTGAAGCAGCATCTTCTTCTGAGACCAGCAGGGCGGGAGAACCAGCTTCAAGATTATCTGTGTGAGTGGGAAGAAAATATTCAGGTTCAGGAGGAGATTTCACCTGGTGGGCCAACCCGTTGGTTAGCTGATTTATCCTGGAAGACATCTTGGAAGACTTTGCTTTGTCCCCGGGAAACTGCAATTCAGACATGGGTCCCAGAAGGAAGTGAAAGGCATATATTGCTGACGTGAGCGCCACTCAGGCTGACATAGCCAGTGGTTGGTGAGGCAGAGAGAAGCGCTGTATGAAACGGCTAGCTTGAGCATGGTCACCTGCGCTGTAGAGGAAAAGATGGGCGGTGTACAAATGATCCATCTTCGCTAAGTCAGGGAACGGAAAGAAAGCGATGTCCCCAAAATTAAGGTTCTCTTCTCACCGTTTCTACAATTATTGTTCTGGTTCTGTTTTCAAATTAGGTTCAAGCAGACTACTTAGTTAAAGGCCATCCCTCTTCAATGTGGTGCATTAATCTAAGTGTGTTAATGAAGCCGTTATGATTAATGAAGGTTATTCTAGAGGAGGAGAGCAGTGAGGAGCAGAGGGAGTATTAAACAGCTGTAGAACACTGGAGGAAACTAACTTGCTCCGAGGTAGGAGAGTTGGACATAAGCAATTGAAAGTGACACTTTTCGACATAGTCAAGTAATACAGTACAGTAACACTCCTACAGTAAAGTGCATCTGACCTGTGCTCTCCTTCCTGAAAGCATGAGCGGGTGAAAGACTCCCACTGGGCAAAGTGGAGCCATCATATTTCACATTAAAGTGCAGGCATTATGTAAAAATAATTAAAATTGTTTAAAAAAAAATTTAAGTGGGTAGTAGGGGTGTACATCTCTCCTTTTATAAGACCATCTGATACGTATATAGATACATGGGCTATGATACGATTAAGGGACAACACATTTATTATGTATTTGTTTCATGTCGACACTCATTTTACATTTGCCATTGATAACAAACTCAAAAGTTGGATGGACTAGTAAACGGTGTGCATTATGGTTACATGCTGTGTAGACCGACAGTAGACAGACGATCACAGTAAACTGTGTGCACTGTGCAGTACCAGCAAATACGGAATAGTGATAGCAATATGTTTAAAAGCAGACTGTTTGCATCTGTAATAATGTATTTTGTGTTGAGTGAATGAGAGTGTGTGTTCGTTGAGGGGGGCCTTGTTATGCAGGGCTGCAGCTTCAGCTGAGATACTTGTGAATATCCTCTCAGCACCAGGGCCATTCAGGAATGGCAAAGAGTCATGGAGGCGTGTTCACAGTTTTCTCAAAGTCATTGTTAAACGCCTTCATCTCAATAATGAGTGCCGTGACTTCATCGGATGCCTCAAAGTGCTTTTGAAGTTTTGCTTTGAGGGGGGCAGTCATTGAGATAGTGGGCTGCTCATCCTCACACATGATAGTGGTCACAACTTGGTACCTCGGCTGTCACGAAAGCCACAGCGCTCGACTACGCAGTAAGGTTGTAGGTAAGTCCTTGTTATAGATGCCTATGATTACCTTAGACCTAGCTGAGTTGTGGCTAAGTTGTGGCTGGAAAAAGTGTTTAATATTCTTGTCTTTGTCTTGCATGTTCTTGCTTGTGCTAGCTGTACTAGCATTAGCATCTACCGACTCCTTATCGCTTTCATAGGTTGGTTTCACCATGCAGGCCAGACCTTTGTCCAATTGTCTTTCCTTCTTATAAAATTCAAATGGCTTCCGAACTTCAGGTTTTAATTTGATGGTGCACTGTAAACCATGTCGGCGTTGTCCAACTTGCTTTCACTCTGTACGGAACACCGTTGTTCTACCGTACACAAGCGGTACTTTTCCCCAACACCAGCGCACAAATTCTGCATTGTCCATCCTGGTGGCCCTCTGTCAGCATGTTTGTAATGTTTGTTTGTCAACATGTTTGTCTTTGAACATGTGATTTGTTGTACATTTAGGTGAAAATTAAAGTGGATTTTTAAAGGACCATACCAGTGTTACTGCTACTAAATACAGCTCGGAAGGCAGCACCAAAGTATAATGGAGGTCAACGATTGGCTGAAAGTTACACTTCAGACTTATGTGATTTTTCAGTTCATCACCCAGCCCTCGGCAGCCAGACTCAGAGTATCATAAATTACCCTGTCTTCCTGTAGGTAGGCCCAGAGCTGCTCTGCAGCAACGTGATTATTGATGTCATTGTCTGTTTTTATTTAAATGGATGTAGTGATCTGTGGAGGTAATGAGAAGCACAGCACTTATTACGGTCACCTTCAGGAGCCTGTTGAAAGCTGATTATCTTTCTCGACTGATATCTTCCGATTATGACTCAAACCTGAGGTCAACTCATTACAGAGGCTAATCTGTCCAAGTGGTAAGATGAGTGTTTTCTCTGTGGCAGAGTTGGAGTCTCTGTTGGATTTCTTTGAATTACTTTGACTGCAGCATTTCCTCTACCTTTAGAAGTCCTTAGTTTCCCATGTCTCAGAGAGGCTCATTTAGTCTTCTAGAGGTTTTGCTGTGTCTACTAGAAGTGATTTGGTGTGGGATGTGTTTGTTGTGAGCGTCTGGCTCAGGGGGACCCGAAAGTCATTTGGATCGGCCTGATTAAACTGAGAGTTCACATTCTGACACCCTGCATAACGGATGAGCCAGTTGAATTGATATAGCACAAATTAATATATGAGCTGTCTTCTTTAATTAACTTCTTACTGTAGGTTCACTGCTATGTCATATCTGGCACGGCTTTGAGGTTTGAAGTCTTCATAAATTAGCTTACATGGAAGCCAGCAATCCCCTGAATTTGTCATTTATCAACATGGGGTTATCATTTTAGAAACCCTTTTCCAAGTGGAGGTCTCCTTATCTTGATGTGTAATACTAGTTCTGGTAATTACTTGTGCCAGTATTACATTAGATTGTTATCTGCTATATTTTGACATCAGAATGGTTTCACCAACCATCACTTACTCTAGTAATAAACCATCACGGTGAGAGCGGCAGAGAAAGAGGCCTCTGACTCTGTACATTTGTCTCCCATAGTTCCCCTCTTCACCCCGTTGTGAAAGCACGGATACAGGATAATGAGGCCAGTTATATTTAAGTAGGCTACAATACACTGTACTCTGTTAGTGGTGTCCAGAGAGCCACCAGCAGCCGTCTCCGTAGGGAATGACGTCCTCTAATAAAGCCTTGCATTCCTCCAGACTGGCACACTGCTGTTCCGCAGCATCATTAAGATCAATGGGTTAATCAATGTGTTCCTCAGTCTAATCACTCAACTAATCGTCCTGCTTGTAACTGCCAAGGACATCCTGGTTGTAGATGGACTGTTCAATGGTGATTAGGTTCATTGTAGAGCTGAAACGGTATGAAGATTTTAGATTTCACATAACGATTATAGTGAACACAAACATCACAGTTTTCGGTATAATCAAGGTATTTTAATATATTATTATTATTATTATTATTAATGTTACATTATTATTCTCTGTTTCTCTGTTTTCTCTCTCAATTCGTAAAGAGCCATCTTAAATCTTATTTGTGTTAGGGCGGCTACGTGGTGCAGTGGGCAAGGCGCTCACCACGAATACTGGAGACACTGGGTTCGCCTGTTCGAGCCCAGCGCTCCACATTGCTTTCAGTTTAGCTGGTCGTCCGTACTAATACACATTGGCAGTATTAGGGTGTGGGAAACTGATGGGTGGGGATCGGGCGTTGTGGACAGCGACTCCTACAGGTCGGTTGGTGCGCCTGCGCAGTAGAATCAGGAAGCGATGGGGGCGGCGCCCCTCCAAAGCGCAGACCCCTGACGCTGAAAGATCGCGCCGCGCAGGTGAAAAGATGCGACTGCTGTTACTTCGAGTATCGGAGGGGACTCGTGCTATGTATGACTTAGTCCACATTGCAGCCGGCTTGTGGGAGGCAAGAAACAGCGTTCGAGACAGGGGAGGGTTGAATTGGATGATGCGAAATTGGGATGGGAGAAAAATAGAAAATGGGAGAAAAAGTGGATAAAAAAAAAAACTTCTTTGTGTTGTACCATCACCATTAGACCATTAGTTGTACCATGATGGGTTACTTACTGTATAGGTATTAGGTAGCCTATAACTCAACTGCATTTTCTTTAACGTGCAATCGTATCAGGTCATGTATGCTGCTGTACCATGTTACTTGGGTTTGGTTATTTATAGGTATAGGCTACAACTCAAGTACAATCCTTAATACCAGAGTATTTTTTCACCACGATTACATAATGATTGATCGATTGGTTGGGAAGAAAAACAGAAATGCACAACAGTGCAACCCGGGGGAGATAACATGTGAAACGATTCCACTTGTTTCCAACCTGGTACCTGATGGAATACCCAGATGGAATACAGAATTTGCTCTATAGTAAGTCTACACATATACATTTTTAAGTACCTGGGAGTCCACATCACAGAGGACCTGACATGGTCAACACACAGATTCTGTGGTATAAAAAAAAAGGCAAAACAGCGCCTCTATCACCTGAGACAGTTAAGGAAGTTCAGACTCAGAGTATTGGGGAAGATACTCCACTCCTTCTATTCCGGGGCTGTAGAGAGCATTCTGACTGGAAACATCACTGCCTGGTTTGGAAACAGCACGGCACAGGACAGGAAAGCCCTCCAGAGAGTGGTGCGGCGGGTGCGCTCAGCAGAGCGTACTGCTGGTATTGCACTACCACCCCTGCAGGACTTATATAACAGGCGGTGCAAATCCAGAGCCTGCAGAATAATGAAAGACTCCCACCACCCCAACAACAGCCTGTTCAAGCTGCTGCGGTCAGGCAAGCACCTCCCCATACAAGCAACGAGAATGAATGAATGAAAACTTTATTTAACAGATTGCAGAATGGGTACAATACAGTACGGCTCAATACATACAATTGTTAAGGGGATGCAGACCTGAGAAAGACGTTTGTCTTGTTTCCATCAGGGTCCCCCATTTTCAATTCATATAGACATTTATGACATACACAACATACATGACATTTATGGCATAGGGACATATAGGTATTTAGTACTGATACATTTGTGACATAGGCGGTATTCAAATATACAGTACTGTTACCCCTAGATCCTGACAGAGTATATACATATGATGGGGAGGGGACTGTACATTAGGAGGGGGTGGGTGGGTGGGAGGGAAATATACATACGGCGGGGAGGGAATATATACATGCGGTGGGGAGGAGACTGTCTATTAGGAGGTGGTGGGGGTTTTGGGCATTTACGGTGGCCAGTTTCGAATTGCAGCCTCCCATAGGTGCTCTTTAAGGGCGGTTTTGAATGTGGGCAGGGATTCACATTCCTTTACAGCTTTGGGTAGGGCGTTCCACATTGTTGTGGCATAATTGCGAAACGTGTTTAGTCCCTTGTTTGAGCCGAATCTGGGTTTAACATGATTTGTTGAGCTTCCTCTGGTGTAGTGGTTGTGGTATTCACTGACCTTTGGGAAGTATTTTGACATGTACATGGGCACCCCGGTCGTATAGTGTATCTTGTAGACAGAACAGAGAGACTACAGCTCAGCTTCTTCCCCCAGGCCATCAGAACACTGAACTCTCTACACACAAGTACACATGAGCACACACACACAAAACACTTTACGACTTGTAAACAATTAAAAAAAATATATATATATAATTAATTATATTAGATTGTGAAAAAAACAGCCCCCGGTGGCGGTCGTATAGTGTATCTTGTAGACAGAACAGAGAGACTACAGCTCAGCTTCTTCCCCCAGGCCATCAGAACACTGAACTCTCTACACACAAGTACACATGAGCACACACACACAAAACACTTTACGACTTGTAAACAATTAAAAAAAAAATATATATATAATTAATTATATTAGATTGTGAAAAAAACAGCCCCCGGTGGGCGGTCGTTAGTGGTTAACATACCGTTGTATTCGTTCGGTACACTACACAGCTGTACGGTACGGTACACACTGAACCTTGTTCGGTACAGATACGTGTACCTTTACACCCCTACTGTATATATATATATATCACAGCTATGGCGCGTTGTTCGGGCCTGACGCAAAGCGCCCCTTAGCTGTGATATAATAACCATATACCACGGCCTGTCATGAGGTATATCTCACTCAGTGGTGGAGGCAGAGCGGTGTTGCGGCCGGCTTTCTATGTGCCTTGGGGAAGAGAGAGGACCCTTGGTTTTTCTTTTCTTCTCCTGAAACCAGCTCTTTAAACGCCAGCACAACCAGGAGGGGATGAAGACAAGAGATGAACAAGGGGATTGTTTTGATTCATTATATATTATGCCAATAAAGAGGGAATAACGTGCAGTATCTCCTCCACCAGCTTGCGTGTGCAGTTCAAACTTCAGCATTATGAGAGCAAACAGGAGACAGACAAGGGTCAAGGCTAGACCAGCCGCATTTCATTGTATACCTGTATGCCGTGACAATTAAAACTCTTGAATCTTGAATCTTGAATCTTGAAAACAAGCAGTAAGCTAGCAGCCATTTTTGATTTCTTGGTGTATTAGGTTATGCCAATAAAGAGGGAATTATTGCAAACTATTTCCTCAATATCCTCCTCTCAGCCAGTGCACGCATTTGAACAGACTGCAAGCTAGGGGGTGTTTTTTTGAAAGGCTCATAAGGAAAGGCTCATTATGTAGGTATATTATGTATTTTAATCCACAACAGTAGAAGGGAGAATGATATCAGCGATATCGCAAGTGTGCTATTGCTTTGCAATTAGAAAAGGATGGACGCCTGCACAAGTGATGCTCGATCTCCTTACATGAACACAAGTCTGCAGAGTAGAAAACCTTTCAACTTTAGTGCCGCTGTGAAGATGATGTTATACACGGGGATGACATGATGAGAAGGTTTGTTATTCATCGCCTGCTGTCTGTCAGGCCTGTTGCCCCACAGCTGCTGTCTGTCAGGCCTGTTGCCCCACAGCTGCTGTCTTGTCAGGCCTGTTGCCCCACAGCTGCTGTCTTGTCAGGCCTGTTGCCCCACAGCTGCTGTCTGTCAGGCCTGTTGCCCCACAGCTGCTGTCTTGTCAGGCCTGTTACCCCACAGCTGCTGTCTTGTCAGGCCTGTTACCCCACAGCTGCTGTCTTGTCAGGCCTGTTGCCCCACAGCTGCTGTCTGTCAGGCCTGTTACCCCACAGCTGCTGTCTTGTCAGGCCTGTTACCCCACAGCTGCTGTCTTGTCAGGCCTGTTACCCCACAGCTGCTGTCTTGTCAGGCCTGTTGCCCCACAGCTGCTGTCTGTCAGGCCTGTTACCCCACAGCTGCTGTCTTGTCAGGCCTGTTACCCCACAGCTGCTGTCTTGTCAGGCATGTCACCACGTTGTTCAGGGCGGCTGTGATCATGACATTTTATTATGACCATTATTGTCCCAGAAATTATTTTGATTAGTGGTGATTTAATTCTCATTCCGCTTAAATCCAAAGTGCGCCCAGATCGGCAAGGCTGTGGCTTTGCAACGAGATCCATGTTTGTCACTATGCTACTAGGCGGCATGATGGTGTAGTGTATAACACTGTCGCCTCACAGCTAGAAGGTCCTGGGTTCGATTCCCGCTTGGGGACCAGGTTGCCTTGTTGCCAGTTACCCAGGTGGGGTATCTCCCGGGCCTTTCTGTGTGGAGTTTGCATGTTCTCCCCGTGCTCACAAGGGAAAAACGTGCACAAAAAATCGATGACGTTAAGGCGGACAGGAGCACTTGATTTGATTTGATTTGATTTTTATTTAGTACATACAATTTATACAATAGTATAAAAACAAGGGGTACAAGGATAACATGTGAAAGTCTGTCGACTTGTTTCCAACATGGTCCCAAGAAGAATACAATAAATCACAAAGAAAGAGTTAAGAAGATAAAATAGATACAACAAGTAGATAAAATAGACAACACAATTTTCTGAAAGAACCTCATTACAGCATGTCATGTTCCTGTTCTTCAAGAGTGGTGGCCAAGCACCCTCTGCAACCTATTGTTGCAGATGTCGCTTCACACCCCTCTTGAAGACGGCAAGGATTGGATTGGTCCCCGGGCACTGCCCCACGTCGCAGCCCTCGTCTGCTCCCGGCTGCCCTTGTGGGGAAGGACGACGGGATGGGCCTGACAGACATTTCATTCAGTGACTCAGTGTGTGCGTGTTCCTGTGGGTTTCCCATCGCATGTGTGTTAAAATCTGCATGACAAATAAAGACTTCTTCTACTTTGCACACTATGCTACTTTGCAATGATAACGTTGGAGCAAGTGAAACTCCAAAGGGTTTGTGCGCACACTGAAACACCATTTAACCTCTTCTCTATTCTAAAGGTGAAAATAAAACAATGATCATATTTTGAGGATATAAATAATAATTGTGATGGTCTCATATCACAATTTATTTTAGATGTGCGTCTTCCGGCTTCTAGTGTCATCTGTCCTTGTAGGCTGTTCTTATCGGGTTCTTTGTTAGGGAGATTATCAAGGATCACAGATCTCAGCATTGTTATCAGGTTCTATGGTAAGACGGATGTGGGGATCATTAACCACTGTGCCTTCAGAGAGGACTGAAGCCTGAACTGAGCCTGAAGAACCTTTCAACGTCTTCATGCCTTCAGGCTTCTTATACTATCTCTAATCTTCTCTGTGCTCCTCACCCTAATTGACCGTGGCGCCCTAGATGTAAAGATAGTAGGTAGATGTGTTTTAATAACCCTGAGAGCTCTCTTCTCTGTGCCACCACTAATCATTACCAGTTTCATCCTAATTAACAGATCAAAGCCCCAGAAAGAGGCTCAGTCGTGCATCATTGAACACTGTGCATTTGCATGTTTGTATGGAGGGGGGCGGGTGTTCCTTACAGCAGTACTGACGCCGTGAATACCTAAAGGTTCAGGACAGCCTCCTGAACACGCTAATGCTACTCTGGTGCAGAATCAAGTTGCATGTCACAGAAATCTGTATGAATCTTTATTCAAATGATATTCAAATATATACTTCTATTTCCTGCTTGCTCCTCCTTTCTCGGCACGGTCCATGCTGTTCTTCATACTGGATATACTTACTAATGCAAAGTCAATGGGGCCACGCTCCAGTCTGTACAAGCCCTGATGAAAATAAACACCAGACTTTGTATTGGTTCCGTGGCTAACTAGCCATATCTGTGGGTATCCAGTATGAACAACAGCACGGATTGTGCTGAGAAAGGACTTGACAACATCATTGGTAAGGAGGAAATAGAGTTCCAAAATTATGAATTTACCCAACCCTTTCACTGCTGCACTACAAAACGGTTAACCCTTTCACTGCGACAATACACAAGGTTAACCCTTTCACTGCCACACAACAGCAGGTTAACCCTTTCACTGCCACACCACAGAAGGTTAACCCTTTACTATCACACTACCGACGGTTACCATCGGTAGTGTGATAGTAAAGGGTTAACCTTCTGTAGTGTGGCAGTAGGGCTGCAACTAACGAATATTTTGGTAGTCCACTAATCTGTCGATTATTTTTTTTATTAGTCGACTAATCTTAACGATTATTTCTGTCACACCCTCCATCTCTGCTTCCTGTGGGCGCGGCTCCTTTTCCGGGCTCTTAGCAGACTTCTTAGCTTAACATAACATACTGACAGTAAGTTTGGGGGAACTAATGGGATAACTGGGGTTGCAACAAAAGTGCAACTATGGCTAAAAACACAATGAAATATAATAATAATAATAATAATAATAATAATAATAATAATAATAATAATAATAATAATAATAATAATAATAATAATAATAATAAATAATATATCCTTCTTAGCAGACTTCTTAGCTTAACATCCCAGGAAACGAATGGTATAACTGGGGATGTTGTTTGCTAACTGGGGATTTTTATTTTATTTTTTTTATACGACGCATCGACGCACAAATTCGGCGTCGACGAGTTTTTATGATCGACGTCGTCGATTATGTCGACTAATCGTTGCAGCCCTAGTGGCAGTGAAAGGGTTAAGGCAACAGAGGCACCCAGCCCCTCTTTTCATGCATTGGTTTGGATTTAAGGAACAACTTGTCTTCTGCTGTGTACAGTACATACTTTATGGACCCACCCCATTTGTTTGGAAGACATGGAATGAAACGGTAATTATAAGGGCTGATCCGGATGCTTCGTTGAAGCTTCAATCGCTGCCATGGTAATCGATGCTAAAATAACTATTCGATTGCTTCGTTTCCTTTTGTATTTGGTTCCGTTTGTTTTTACGCTCTCCACAAATGTACCTACATCAGCATAAGAAATAGCCAAGAGAAAGCCAACGTTCATTTGGAGAATCAGTTCTTCTCAGACAACGTCATCAAATGAACTTTTAGAAAACCTACCTCCCCCACAGCTCTCATTTACCCAATGCATTGCAACTGGAGAAGAAAGAAGCTTTGATTATTCAATAATAATGACTACTGAAACTTCGAAGCGGAAAGAAAAAAATATAATCAGGACAGCCCTAGTAATTATGTATGCTCAGCCTACAATTTTCTATTCAGCCAAGACGTTATATTAAGTGATAATTATAGGTTTAGGCATCTCATATTTTGTGGAGTTGAATTACCAGTAATAACTATCATCAGGTCTCCACTCTCCACATGTTACAGTGTTCCAAGCTTAATTGAAGGGAGCTTTGTTTTCCATTTTCTACTGTTCCCTTTGCCTCTTCATGTCTGTCTGTCTGCTCTGACCTCCCCCCCCTCTCTCTCCCTCTCTCTCTCTATCTCTCTCTCTCTCTCTCTCTCTCTCTCACTTTCTGTCTCTCTCCGTCACTCTGTCAATTTCTCTCTATTTTCTCTTTCACTTTCTGCCTCTCTCTCTCTCTCTCTCTCTCTCTCTATCTCTCTATCTCTCTATCTCTCTCTCTCTCTCTCTCTCTCTCTCTCAGTCCCTCTAGAGGCACTGAGAGTCCTGTACTTAACTGGCGAGACCTTGTCCATTCGAAGCTAAATGGCCCCTAGCTTCTCCCTGCCAGCTAGGAGGCTTATTGCCTCTGGGTTTCAACATGACTTTGTTTCCTCTTAACCTCCCAGGGCAGTGTTTAGAGAGGCTAAAGGCCAATCAGAGCTCAAGGAGAGTAACACTACTTTTAACCTGGACACCCTGGTTAAACACTGGTTAATGACCCACCAAAGCAAATTACGTCAAGCTGTAACACGGCTAGGTCCCAAACAGCAATTGGAATAGTTTCTATTTGACTCTTTTTCAAATTTGCTGCAAGTGAACATTGATTTTGAATTTAGGGATGCTCGATATTGTTTTTTTTACCTATACCGATATTGTCCAACTCTTAATTTCCGATACCGATATCAACCGATACCGATATATGCAGGGTCCCCCCCCCCCCCCCCCCAAACTGAATAATTTCAGGTAATTAACATTACATATCTCTTGTCGTGTAATTAACACAACATTATGCATACTTTGACAATAAATAAAATAATAATTTATTCTTACTTGCTTGCCTGGGTAAATAAAGGTTAAATAAATGAGAAGAAAAAAAGAAAACACTTTTTTTGTGAACCAATACCGATATTTTCCGATATCACATTTGTATGCCAATATCGGCCGATAATATCGGTAGGCCGATAATATCGGACATCCCTAATTTTGATTGATTGATTGATTTTGGTGACCCCATGACCTTTCCTCATATTTACTCATCCTTGCTTCAAGAGCTCAGTCATTCAACTAAAGAATGAAAACATGTCTCCATTGCTGTTTCTTATTTTTTGTGTTGCTCCCTATTTGTTACAACCGCACACAAAGCAATGGCGAGGGGGTCTTGGAATCACTCCTGTGTCTGTACTACTGTATGTGTGACCTTATCAGCAATGGCTTGCACATAGGTTGACAGGAAGCCAATAGCTTTCAAATCGGTCAATGACAAGTATTTGAATTAATCTGTACCATTGCACATTTAAATCAATATTGAGGAGGTACAGATATCAACTACACCACTGAGGAGGTACAGATATCATAAACACCACCACTGAGGAGGTACAGATATCAACACCACCACTGAGGAGGTACAGATATCAACTACACCACTGAGGAGGTACAGATATCAACTACACCACTGAGGAGGTACAGCTATCAACACCACCACTGAGGAGGTACAGATATCAACACCACCACTGTGAGAGAATGTTAATGGTGTAACCTAACGGAACCTAAACCAAATGCGTCCACATTTTTATAGGATTCTATCACATTTTCATAACAATAGCACCCTGCGCCGTTTTCATTGAGGTTTCTTACAAATTAACGATGCTCTATGTTGTCCTTTATATGCCGATTATCATTAGAATCTTAAATTGTACCATATGTCCCCCTTTAGACAACATAATTATGTAACACTACCAGCGCACTTTTGGTAAGATAATTAGTTGACCATCCGCGGTCGCTATACCGAGGTCGCAGTATTAGTTTACCGCTGTTCAGATCACGTCGGAGAATATAGACACATCTCAGTGACCTGCGACCTGCGACCTGTGCTAATGCTCTTGGGAAATGCAGTGTTGTAGTTTTCAACATTTTCACCTTTTAATTTTAAACCAATGCTGCCATCTACTGACAACATAAAGTGTTGTCTAATCGTCACCTTGAGAGCCACTTCCGTATACTAGCGTCGCCCCAAACCCATTCTAGAGATTCCCACTTCTTACTGGGAGTGGGGCGTGGCCGTATTTGGTCCCAGACAATAAGAGTGACCGCAATTGGTCACCGTGACGTTAAGTGTTGAGTCATGTGTTCTTGTTTTTCAAAATATAATTTTAACTGTAACATTAGGCCATAGAAAATTATATATTTTTATATTACATTCATTCAAACTTTTATTCATACTTTGTAATAATTTACAATGATTTCAATGACAGCTAAACAGTTATACATTTAATAAATAGGACGAAACACATTACAGTTAAAATTAGTAGAGTATTGATTATTAGTGTGTTGAAGATCATTCCAAGAATTTGGGGCACTAAAATAAAAGGCTGACTTTCCAAATACAGTCTGTGCTTGGGGGACCTTAAGCATAAGTAATTTGAGCTAGTTAGATAGGGTCTGAAGTTCCAATTCAGCATCATTGCGATGTAAGGTGGTAACTTTCTTTATAGATAAACAAATACCAATGTGTATCATGTCTCTCTGCGAAGACCAACCCACCTTATCATACAGAATACAATGGTACCATACTGTAGCAATGGCCAGTAATACATTAGAGGGCAGAATGATAGACCATGTCTAGGGGTTTAAGAGTGGAAGAAGCAGCATTTCTATAAATTACATCCCCATAATCCAAAACTGAAAACTGCTTCAACAATCCTTTCTACTAATCATAGGGAAGCTGGTTCTGTCTCTGTAAAAGAAGCCGATTTCGTCAGTTTGCTGACAAGATTGTCTATAGCCTGGTATTTAGATGTACATTTCTCAACTCGAGTGCCAAGATATTTGTATTCAGTAACTCTCAATGTTAGCATTAAAGCAAAGTTGCAGGTTCTTAATGGCTAGTTGTACAGATCAGAAATGTACTCCATCCCACGCAAATCACGTGCCCCTTGGGATTCCTCACTAAAGCAACGTTACTGTAGCTTCCCCACGTTGTCACCATTCAGTCCTCCTATTAATAATGACTTTATTTGTATATTATTTGTCTTTATTAGTCTAACGTTACCCTTCAGTGCAATGCAGCGCAGATTGGGGCTAATGCTAAAGCGAATGTTGGTGCTAACGCTAGCTAATGCCTTGCTGGTCCCGGCTGTAATATGTAAATGTATATATATAGTGATATGTAGCTGGTGTGGCGTTGCATATAAAGTCGGGGGCCAGCGACCATAGAATGAATTTCAATCCCTATAGGCTATGCTGTTCAGTTGAAAAGAGCTAATACATTATTCTATGTGAGAGAAACATCACTGGCTGTGATTAGCTTGTTGCTGTACTGCAGGTAGTTTGAGCTCTGTAGTGGCTACTGACATATCTCACATTACCCAGATCGGTACCGCACTTGCAGGCTTTGTCCTCTCGCGCATCTCTCTGAGTGCCATTATAGTTTGTTTGAATCATGGATTTGGGCCTTTAAAGTTCAGTTGGTTTTATTAGCAAAGCCTTGCAAACAAAAATTCTAACCGCCTACTATAATGTTAATCTTCAAGAGGGAGCCTTCTGTGGAGCCCAATATTTACTGTTGTGATGAGGATAGCGTATGCTTAAGCCTAGAGCATTTCTCTTTTTGGATTCTCTTCTCTCTTCCATGAAAGATACTTAGTCGGCTATAAGCCTACATCATGTGTTGATTTGTGTCTCTGGGGTAATTGAGATGAACTTGTGAACCAGATCAAGCTAATTTGAGCCAACAGTTCAAATGTAATCTGCTGCTCTCTGCTCGGAATGTTATCAGTACTGCTTTGTATTCCCTCAGATCATTTGACCTTGGAGTAAACCATTAAATACTGGGATCCAATCACGTCCTTCCCTCCTATGTGGATTGTTGGCTTAGAGACGACACTGACGCTAATATGCTCTCTAATCTGTTTTCACTGTTAAAAATGTATCAAAAGTGCTCGTCTTATTGGTAGTGTTTAGAATTGTGTGTGTGCACGGTTACCTGTTTTTTTGTGTCTCCGTATTGATTGGATCAACAGCTGTTCGCTATTCAGAGTCACTCCTGGCTTCTCCTGTGTATATTGATGTGAGGGAGTAAAGGGCCCCTCTGGCTTCTGCCCTCAAGGTCACTATGCACACGCTACACTAATCCAACACCCTGCGAAACTGACACACGGCCCATTCAGCCTTGATGAATGCTTCCATCATTCACTACAGCACCGGGACTAGAGAACACTGGTTCTCAAGCTTTTTTGTGTCGACGACCGTCCACATTGCTTCACACAAAACACGATTATGCCTCTGGCAGTGGTGGAAGATAGAAATACCCAGATAATATAGTCCTCAGGTAAATGTAAAAGTCCATCCGTTCAAAATTCTAAAGTGTAAAAGTATTTGATATTGAATGTTCTTAAGGCCTTCTTAAATCTGAAAGTCCATGGATAGTCCACTCCAGACTTTCTGGTGCACCAAATGTGAGAATGATACATTGTTTGATTTTGGTTTGCGTTCACACTGCCCTTTTTTGAGCTAACCTAATTTGTAAACAAAAGACATGCAGTCGCCAAGTCATTCATCTATTGGACAGATCAGTTGCCCAGGTCATTCATTCTATTGGACAGATCATTTTCGGGAAAATCCCTCCTGAACAGCACACGCTCGCTCGCACACACACACACGCTCTCTCTCTCTCACACTCGTGCACACACGCTCTCTCTCACACACACTAGCTCTCTCATGCTCACTTGCACACACACACACACACGCTCTCTCACGCTCGTGCACACACACTCACTCGCTCGCTTGCACACACACACGCTCGTACACTCTCATTCACACTCACTTCCAAAAATCCTGCGCTTCCTAGATTAGGTACTATATAAAATTTTATTGCGTTCACACCAACAGCAAACCGCACCATGCTCCACTTTGAAAGGGGCAGAGTCCCAATTTTTCAAGGGGACCATGGTTCAGTTGTTTGGTCCTCACAATAGTTTGGTTTGTGTTAACACCTCTCCAAACTAAACGGACTATTGATTTAAAGGGACCATGGTTCACTTAAAACGGACCAAACAGGGTAGGTGTGAACGCGACCTTAGTGTCAAAAGTATACATTCTATATGATGTTCTTGTATTTCAGTGCTTGGGAGCCTTGATCTCTAAAGGTCACGTTAAGGTGGTAGGTGGTCCAGTTATGCTGCCCTGACCTGATTATGTTCTCGTCTTCATCTACTTATGCCATGTTTTGTTTTTCTTCAAAGTAACTAGTAACTGATGGGTGCAGATACATGTAGTGAAATGTCCTTTGAAATGTAGTGGAGTAAAAGTTCCCTCAAATTTAAATATCCAGGGGACATTTAAAAAAAGGGATCGGATTAGTAGATCTAATGGACTGCATTTATTATGCTTTTATCCAAAGCGCTTTACAACTCATGCCTCACCTTCACCCATTCACTTCACACATTCATGAAACCCCAAATACTCCCAAATCAAAGGTATTATACCATGTACACATGTACCTTCACAAAATCATCAAGGGGGGGGGGGGGGGGGGGTTGTTTTAACTCAAAACCGTGATCGTGTTTGTCAAGCATGTTTTACGTCCGCTAAAACACAACTGTGAACATGTTTCAGGTTTGGTAAAATAGACATAGAATATACCTTACCTTAGCCAGAAGGTATTCCAAAAAGAATAATTCCAAGTAATCGCATCGCCATTGCGATTACCAGTGTATATGTCTATACACGTTTCGATGGTAAATACGCTTCAGCAACGAAATTTCGAGGCGATCGATGTGAATCTCTGTTCAAGCAGGAGGAGCCCTTACAAAAAAAATAAAGGAAAACGTGTATCTACGCCAATGCAATTCCAGTTCAGACACAGACAATACTGCCACCTGGGGATATTCGATCGGCATTGCAATTCCAACGTATACAAACGAGCAAGGGACGGCTAGAATGATCCGTATGATGATTTAGAACGGGGATCAGAGGAAAAGGATCAAAACCCGACTATACTCGTGATTGGCGCTCAACCACTGGCGAGATAACCCGACTATACTCGTGATTGGCGCTGAATGTGTTAAGAATCACACTTGGGATGCACCGATCTGATATTGGTATCGGTATCGGCCGCGGATATCAGTAAAATAGCTGGATCGGGTATCGGTAAAAAAAAATATATATATATATAGAAATAAAATAAGAAATAACCATTCAGTACATTTATATCTGTGTTAATTTGTTACATTTAGTTTCACTAAGTTAGAGTAATGTTTTAAGTCAAGCCTGATGTTGCCTTGCACAAAAGAATGATCCCAGTCTCCACACAGTGACAGGCATACATTTTATTAATTCGTTAATGACGTTTATTTTCTGTCTGTTTACAACAAATCAAAAACACACTTGTGATCCTTTACAATTCTTAAAAACTAAATATATTTTAATAAAAAATAAACATGGATTAAATATTTTTGTAATTAACTTTTTTGGAGAAAAAAATTTGGACAATGGATATCCTATCGGTATTGGCCGATACCCAAACCCAGGTATCGGTATCGCGACTGAAAAAGTCGGATCGGTGCATCCCTACTTGTGACCAGAGGAATAACATGAAATTGGGTGTAGTTCCCCTTTAATATAGAAGACAGAAGTGTACTAGCAATCCACCAATATAGGTTTTTCAATGGGCGATACCAATATTTAGAGCTATAAGTAAGGGATACAACAAGGTGTGTGGTTATTGAAAAAGTATGCACAAAGCATATTTGACATGAAAAAAAGTTATTGATTTGGTATAAGATGTCTGGTTAGCAATGTCAGCCTTTTTGCCAAACATACTGTCAAATCAAATTCATGTTTGTTAATTATAGGCAAAGTTATTGACAAAGGCTTGCTAGCATGGCGTTCGATTTCTCGGTTTTTGTCAATGGCACACAGAAGAAGTTTGCACGTACATTTTGAACTGGGGTGAGGCACTAGCCCTGCAGTATATCAAAACAGTATACCCAGGCCATGGTATAATGCAAATATAAAGTTTATATATATATAAACTTGTTATCATTAGCCTAAACAAAATGTTGCTACAATCTTTGTTTATAAAGTATTGCAGTATTTTTTTCTTCAAAATATCTGTGAACTTTGGAACCCTTTTCATTCAAATTGAGCTTGCTAGAGCCCACAGAAAATGGTAATGTTAGTAGGCTAGTATTGAAATGTAATATTATCCGCTGATGCAGATATCTTTTTAATGGCCAATATATATATATATATAATATATATATCAAATTATATATCAGTCGACCACTAGTGTATACACACACATGTGCACTGCCACATGTAGTAGGTTTTGAAGTGAAGTATGTGTGGAGCTCAGTCCTGCTCCTTATTAACTGCACTGTTGATTTTGGCATCAGCAGAGAGGAAACAGGTTGGCAAAGCAGCGCTCCCCATCTCCCAGCAATTTACAGGGCATGTCTGAAATAGGTCAAGCAGAGGAGAGAATTAATGGGCATTTTGATCTAACTAAATGCTGGTCCATTTTGTCTGGCTTGTAGGTTTGCCTACTCTACTAAGAATCTGTGACATGTAAATGACTCTTTCCTATTCTTTAATTTTTTTTTTATTATTATTAGTTTTTTGGCAGATTTGAATTTTTTTTTACTACCGGGCAGTCCGGTAGAGATAGAGAGAGAGAGAGAGGAAGAGCGGGAGACAGCGGGGGGAAGACATTTGGCAAAGGACGCCGGGTCCGGAAATCGAACCCGGGTCGGCCACGTGCTACATGGGTCGCCACTTGGGTGCCCGACTCTTTCCTATTCTGAGATTCAGATTGGCTGGTAGAATGATGCAAGTGTCTGGTGAATTTACAGATCTACGATATCATGTTGTCTTCATTTAAATAAAAGAAAATACCCGAAAGCTAACGAAAGAGCCCAGCAACTGACTTGTCTCTCTGTTTCTCTCTCTCTCTCCTCTCTCCTCTCCTCTCTCCTCTCTCCTCGCTCTCTCTCTCTCTCTCTCTCTCTCTCTCTCTCTCTCTCTCTCTCTCTCTCTCTCTCTCTCTCTCTCTCTCTCTCTCTCTCTCTCTCTCTCTCTCTCCTCTCTCTTTCTCTCTCTTCCACCCCCCTCCAGAGATCTGTAACATGACCATGGATACCGGCTCCATGCCGATGCCCATTTCGGACCCCAATGCCTGGGCAACGGCGATGAACAACCTGGGCCTGGCTCCCATGGGCCTGACCGAAAATCCATTCATGCCAGGTACCACATAACTTAAATATACCCACACCATGCCTGCTGGACTGAGCTGTATGTAGAACACACCAGAAACCCTCATACAGAGTGCTTCTACACACCTCACCAATATCTCATTATTGTTTGTTTAATTTTTATTCTATTTTTGAGTCGGCTCATGTAAACATGTTATTAAGTTCCACTTACATCAGGTGAAAGTTCTGACCTGACGATTCACTCTGCTGCACACTCTGCCCCTCCCCAATTAGTGATTTTATTTTCATAGACAGACTTGGATAGTTCCTCCAAAGAGGTAATCACAAATTGGGGTGTGGCAGAGTGTGCAGTAGGGTGAAAATAGCAACCACTAGGACGGCAGAATCACCTAGCCCCTTTCGTGACTGTGATGCACGCCAACAAGGTGTGGCCGAGTGAATCCACAGTCACTTGCTCCTCAATGGGAAACCAACCTAGATTTACCATGAAGGACTGGTTCTAACCAAACCGTTCGTTATACAAGTATCACAGATACATTTCAAAGGTACTCACAGTTGCACGAGCTAATAAACATTTTAAATAATTTTTATAAACTGGTCAACACTGCTCAAAACAGCGCTATTTCCGTATTTGGCTGCCTGGTGCGCCTGCACTGTGATCACAGCGCATGCGCATCAGGCACCCAATGCCGGAAATGAAGCTGTGTTGACCAGTTTAAAAAAAATAATTATTAGCAACGCCCAGCTTTCAAACCCTAGCGTTTCTCTGTTCGAAACCCTCGTGCAACTGTGAGTACCTTTGAAATGTATCTGTGATACTTGTATAACGAACGGTTCGGTTAGAAGTTAGTCCTTCATGGTAAATCTAGGTTGGTTTCCCATTGAGGGTTGGTTTCCCATTGAGGAGCAAGTGACTGTGTATTCACTCGGCCAAACCTTGTTGGCGTGCATCACAGTCACGAAAGGGGCTAAGAATCACCATGGGTTTAGATACTATACTATAATATTGCAGATGCTGGAGTATCTTCAGTATAATACACTGATGGTCAGAACCATCGTATGTTAACATTCCACAATCTTTGGTCGAGTCCACTGTAGCGAAATCCACTGCAGCCTTGTAAAATTATGCTGTGGATTATGGTAATTTGGCTGCGTCAGCTATTTGGACCCAACTATTGACAGGAACAGCCTGAGCTGAGTCGGCAACACAGAGCTATGACTCTTTTCACTATCTTAGCAAACAGACACACACACGCACGCACACACACACACACACACACACACACACACACACACACACACACACACACACACACACACACACACACACACACACACATTCTCTCTCTCTCTCTCTCTCTCACATGTATGCACAATGCACATGCAGACGGATGAGTGTGCAACACGCCCTCACCTCAGAGCCAGGGGCAGATTATGCTGGCTGCTGCTGGTGTGAGACGGCGGAGCCTTTGATTCCATTCCTCAGGGCTTCTGTGCCACTGACTTAAGAGATGAGGAAAGGAAATGAAAGCTGCTCGACACGTCTCTCCAACTGAAGTCAATTATGCATGATCACTTTCCCTCCTCTTTTCCTACATCTTGTCACTTTGCACTTTTCCCTTCATCTCCTTTCTATAATGACACCCTACCACGCCTAGCGGGCTCCTCTGGGGCCATTGTCCTGGTTAACAAGACAAGTGAAGAAAGGCCGTGTGAGAAACATGCTGTATGTCCAGGGCTCGTTTGTTTTTTTTATTTTTGAATACTTCCTCGTGTACTTCCTATATTCCTCGCTAGACCCCAAAGTTGTCAAGACTGCACTTGCAGTCAGCGTACTACGCAGCTTGTATTGAAATTAATTATCAGTATTTACTGAGCTGCTGTCTGACCCTTTACCAGCTCTATTCAAGAGAGAATCCGTCACATTACAGAGACAGAGCTGAACAGTGTGATGGAGATGGATACTGTCGGAGAGAGAAGCCTTGATCTGTGTGCCAAATAATTCAGCAAGTCTCCATTGGGGTAATATATCTTCATTAAAGCAGTTAGTTAGTAGGGGCATGTTCATCCGGGTGCTGTAGAGAGGGATGGAGGGAGGGAGGAGAGGACAGCTGTGGCCTCCCTCCGTGATCACCTGGAAAAACAGCTGGTGTTTCCATAACTTCCTCCCTCCCTCCCTCCTTCTTTCTCCCTCTCTCCTTTTCCCCCTCTCCCTCCCACGGCCCAGATTAGCCGACAGCTTCATTAATGTCCCGGTCCAGCTGAGTCAGCCCCAGCCACGTGCTGTTCCTCTGCCTCTCTCGGGGCTCCACTGTGCCTCCGCACACACTCACGCTTGAATCTAGTCTAAAGAAAACATGGACCAGCGGTGTAGCCAACCGTTGGAAGGAAGTCAGTCCAGTCCAGTAGTTACTCTCATTGAATGAATGAATGATGGCTGCATTTCTGTAGCGATTTCCCAGCACTAGCACTACTAAAGGACTTCAACAGTGGAATGAATGCATACATCTTTCAGTATGGGTGGTCCCAGTGGGAATCGAATCCGTAACACTGTCAGTGCCATGCTCTGAGCACCAAGCACTCTACCTATTCAGCTACACAGGACTCCTAACCCTAGCAGTGTCAGTGCCATGCTCTGAGCACCAAGCACTCTACCTATTCAGCTACACAGGACTCCTAACTAGGGATATTGGCTTTTTTACCGATATACCGATATTGTCCAACTCTTAATTACCGATATCAACCGATACCGATATAATTTCAGGTAATTAACATTACATATCTCTTGTCGTGGAATTAACACAACATTATGCATACTTTTGACAATAAATAAAGTAAGAATTTGTTCTTACTTGCTTGCCTGGGTAAATAAAGTTTAAATAAATGTAAAAAAAAAAAATTTAAAACCGATACCGATCATTTCCGATATCACATTTTAATGCCAATATCGGACATCCCTACTCCTAACCCTAGCAGTGTTAGTGCCATGCTCCGAGCACTTTTTCAAGGCCAAAAGCAAAGTTTTAGAGTGATGCATTCTGGGTAAAGGGTGTCAATAATGGAGGGTCTATGTACACCTATCCAACATATTTGTTGACTTTTCCAAAAAGAATTGGGTCAATCCTTCCAATAAAACACTTTCAGAAGATATTCTAATGTTCTAATGTTAAATAAATATTAGTACCCCGCACCCAATATGTTTGCCAAATCTTCCACTTACAGTGACAATGCACAATAAAAGGGTAGTTTTAATATAAATGAAGCTGTACACTGTAATTAGTAGCGTGAGGCGTTTGGTGAAGTAAATCAAATAAACGAGTAGGGCGGAACTTTATGGAAACTATCATATTGCGATTATCTTGACATATATTTCAATTGTGATATGATTGATGATATTTCAAAAAGGCTGCGCATGTTTCTGATGACTTACATCCTGACTCGAGGTTGAGTATCAACTCCTCAGAGCCCTCTTCTACTCTGCCTACTTTTGTCTTTTCTCCTTTTCTTGTGTCTGATGTCCTGCATGCCCCGCAAACATTAGATCCTAAAAAGACCACTGGCCCTGACAGCATTGACCCCTAAATTGCAGCACCTATTATAGCTCAACCCTTAACAGACTTGTATAATCTATCTATTTCTGAAGAGGTCCTGCCTCAGTGTTTCCCATTAATTACCTAGACTGTTACCTAGAACAGATTTTTTTTTATGGCAGTGGTAGTAGTCGTAATAGTAATCCAGTATATTTTTTTATTTTCTAAAAAATAAACCAGTTCAAGCACTTTTGCTTCATTTCTTTGATGGCTCAAATGTATGCTCTAGTCCAGGGGTTCCCAAAGTCGGGGTCGCCAGATTTTTTATTTTTTTTTATTTTTTTTTAATGCAGTCAGGCCACTAAACTTAGAAGCAGGCCAGGCCAGTGTTTCTAGTTGCAGCAGCGCAATAGTTAGATAATCTAGGTGGGGAATAACCAGGAGATCACTGCAACTCACACAAGTTGGTGAACTATCTCTCTCTCTCTCTCTCTCTCTCTCTCTCTCTCTCTCTCTCTCTTGCTCTCACACACACAAAGGGAGCCGCATGTGATTGGTGGAGGCGAGACCCTTACAAAAAACTGTTGTTGCTAATCATTGACACATGCTAGCCTGTAATAATCCCCCCCAGAAAAATCTATTTTGCATTTGATATATTGCAAATATATGCCATCACACACACTGGCATTTAAAGGGTTCGAATTATAAAATGAATATCTGGTGTTATGATCAGGGCTGAAGTTGAATAAAATATTGTATTATTTTCAATCTGACATTACAAAAAAACTGAAAATCCATCAAAATCAGTGTTGTTGCTAATCATACATATGCTAGCTAGGTACAAATAAAAAAATTCCTGCACCAGAATGCAGGAAATGAAGTCTTTGTAACAAGAAATTTCCTGGTGGGGGACCCCCAGACCCCCTGCTTAAAAAAGTGGCCTGGCTGGGGCTATATTTTGCACTATATTTCCTGGCCTGAATGATTTCCCCAGTCCGGTCCTGGTTAAAAGCCTCCAATGCGTATTAGTGTGTGTGCGTTTGAACGTGTGCATGTTTCAATCATACATTTCCATTTATTAACACATCCACCGCCGGAAACGGCTTACGACGTGTTTCAAGTTCATGCGAATTCTGCCATTCCACGGCGTACGACGTTATTGAGATCATATTAAATTTTTTCGCCATGTTATTCATAATTCCCTCACGGAGCCTGGTCTGATGCAGTGGGAGCCTGCACAACTCTGCAACGCTTCAATACTGCCGCCTGGTGGATGCTCGGCGAGTTGCAACCGGAAATGGATCTCTTGTGATCTCGGTGCAACGGGGAAATGCGTCCGGCACTCACATATTGTTGCGGGACTGTAGACACACATCGTGTATATGGATCGCTGCCATAACTCAATAATCGAGATGATTTGGGCGTTTATTATTATTATATAAACCGGAAATGGATCGAGTCGATCGCCGTCAAATAAGTGGGATCTTTTTACTCCAGTCTCATAGGCTAATGGTAAGCGGACGCTGACGTCATTTTCAGCGTGTTTGTTTATTATTATTCGTGCAAACTGCTCTTCTCTTCTTTTTTTTTATCCACTTTTTCTCCCATTTTTTTCTATATTTTCTCCCATCCCAATTTCGTATCATCCAATTCAACCCTCCCGCTGTTTCTTGCCTCCCACAAGCCGGCTGCAATGTGGACTAAGTCATACATAGCACAAGTCCCCTCCGGTACTTGAGGTAACAGCAGTCGCATCTTTTCACCTGCGCAGCTCAATCTCTCAGTGGCGAGGAGTAACGCGTGGGAGGCTCACGCTGCCCCAGACACTTCCTGATTCTACTGCGCAGGCGCACCAACCGACCTGTAGGAGTCGCTGTCCACAACGCCCGATCCCCACCCATCAGTTTCCCACCCTCTAATACTGCCAATTGTATTAGTACGGACAACCAGCCAAACTGAAAACAATGTGGAGAGCTGGATTCGAACACGCGAACCCAGCGTCTCCACATTGGTGGCGAGTGCCTTGCCCACTACACCACCTAGCCGCCCTCAAACTGCTCTTCTCAATATATCACCCATACTACATAAAGCATTTACTGACGATCACGGAATTATAAATGACCCCCCCCCCCCCCCCATTCATCCACGCATGATACGTCATAACGTTTAGGCTCATGTACAGTTGAAATTTTTTATATAGCGTGTATCGCCAACAAACGGCAGTTGATAATCTATATATGCGTTTATGCCTATAAATCACGTTCTAGGAATTACTGCAGAAAACGATAAAAACATATTTATATTCTAGACGGTATTTTCGTATGAATCTATGAATGAAAAAGTATAACGTTCCCACATCCTGAACGATAGATAATCGATGTTGAATGGGCCATAGTAATGTCAATTTAGCAATACAATTTAAAAAGTTATAGCCCTGCAAAGAAGGTAAACATCTCCATAGGCTTAGACTGGTGGCAGTGATCATACATTGATGGATATAAGCGTGGGGGTCGCAGCTCTCTGACACCGTTATTTGGGGGTCGCGGCCTGAAAAGTTTGGGAACCCCTGTCAGTGGTTCTCAAACCTCTCCTCGAGGCACCCCATCCGTTCCATGTATTTGTTCAATTCCACCACCAGCACACCTCATTCAACTAATAAAGGGCTTGTTAAGTTGAATCGGGTGTGCTGGTGGTGGAATTGAACAAATACATGGAACGGCTGGCGTGCTTTGAGGAGAGGATTGGGAAGCACTGCAGTCTAGTCGATTTTGTGTTTTGAGCACAACGTTCATCATAGATCTGGCTGGCCTCTTTATTTTGCTCTCAAAGTGCACCAGATTGATGCATTTAACTTTAAAATGTACAAAAAAAAAGAAATCCCGGGGAGCATGCCCCCGGACCTCCCTAGACTGGGTCCAAGGTTCACCCACCACAGTCTCACAAAATCCTGTGGGAAACACTGTGCCTGATATCTGGAAACAAGCTTTCGGCTTGGTGACTCTGTCTCTGATCCAATTACTTTCGAAAAGGGGGTTCCACAAGGTTCAATTTTGGGTCAGCTTCTTTTTCTATTATATGTAAATAACATCTGTGATCATTTTACTCACTCCCAGTAACGTATATATGCTGATGATACAGTTATGTATTCTTGTGCTCCTTCTTTTGAGGCTGTCACAAATGTACAGTCTGATTTTGCCTCCTTGCAGCATACTCATTGATTCAAAACTGCTATTGAATGGTAGCAAAACAAAGGCAATGGTATTTGCTCCAACTAGGAGCAAATACCCCCTCTATTTTCACCCTTGATGGTTGTTCTATTGAGGTTATTGAAACATACAAATACCTTGGCATCTGGCTGGACAATAACCTAGATTTTAAATATATATGGTATACAGTATTATTGTACATGCTATCATACAGAGCTATGGGTTATATGCAGGTGTATACATAAGTATATAGAGGGGTTATATGCAGGTATATTCAGATGGGGAGAGAGAGACCGAGAGAGATCCAGAAGTGAGCTCTCCTCTCATTCCTTCATTTTCTCCTTTTTAACCATTCATGAGGAGGCAGGAACTCCAGGCTGGCCGCTAACAGCCAGCTTTAATATATGAATGAGATTTCTGTTGCAAAGTAGATGTAACTCCCTATGCTAAATGTGACCTTTGTTTAACTCTCCTCATAATTACCCCCCCCCCCCACACACACACACACGCACACACTCACTCACTGAAACGTGTAGATTGTGCAGTGTTTGGATAAGCGTATGCCTGTGAGGAAATCCATTTTTTTTTCATGACAATGATTATTCCACTTTTCCTCCTCTGTTCTCCTCCGTCAGTTACCTCTGATCAAATATGAAGAGGAGAGAAAGCTCCTGTGTCTCATCCTCTGTTCCTTTCCACCTGCTGTGTGTGTGTGTGCACGTTCTTGCTTGCTTGCTTCTGTGTCAGTTTCCCCCAGCCCACGAGCACATCTTTCCCAGAAGCAACAGAACAGAAGATGTTGTCTGCATGTCATCCTGTGTGAGGCAGCGGTGTGTTTCTCCCCTGCTATCAGAGAAACCAGATCAGTGCTGCTGCGTCCAGACAAACACACAAGCCCCTTTCCTGGCTCTGATGTCCACACTGTTCCTTCTCCACAGCCATTGTTATTATAGTGTGTTCGATGGAGGCCGGTACTGTAGACCCACCTCTGGGCTGGTCTAACGAATAGAGATTCTACTGAGTTGATGCAGCATAAGGACTGTGTTGTGTTTCCGTTGACATCAATTGAAAGGTGTATTGATCTCAAGCGGTAGTGAATGGAGATTGTATTGTGGCAGTCTGCTCATTGAAGGTGACAGGTGTTGAATTGGAGTCGTTATTACACTTGTGTGTGAAGTGCAAGGGGGTATTGTCTCCTCAGCCTACCTCACATGCGAGGCCCGTGGGGCATTAAGCCGGCCCGCAGACTGCTTGTCAATTCATTTTGGCCCGCTGCCTCTCCTCGCCACAATTCTACTGGGCTGTGATACAAATAGAGTACACTTCCGTCTCACTGCGCAGCAACGCTCTCTCCACTTTTCAAGCAAACGCACAGAGAATCTCTGCACCTGCATTGTGTTTTTATTTAGTGTTTTTATCTTTTACTTCAGAAGTTATTATGTGTCTGGCCCATGGAATGAACTGTATTTTTCATTGCGTCCCCCTTGGTCATTGGAGTTTGACACCACTGGCATTTCTCCCACATGTTGGTGACTGGTGGGTTGCAGTGGCTCAGTCAGAAGGTAAAGTGGTCGTCTGTCAATCTGACCCGGCTCCTCCCAGCAGCTGACACTGAACCACTAAATCCTCCTGCCTTGCATGGTTGCCTTTGCCGTTGGGATGTGTGAGATAATAGGTGAATGTGAGGCATCAGTTGTAAAGTGCTATATACTGTACATACTTACTTACTTACGCCTGCTACCCCTTCTGGGGCATAGGCCGTCAATAAGTGATCTCCAGGCATCTCTGTCTATAGACAGCTATATACATGCAGTCCATTTATAATTTTCCATTTGGTTGGCTTCTGTTACAGGCATGTCAGGGACGCGGGAAGGGGGGGTGCGGGGGGTGCTGCAGCACCCCCTCTCAATTATTGCAATTATTATTATTATTATTTTTTTTTTTTATGGCAGTATTTATATATTTGTATATACTGTAACTATATAACTGTAACACTGTATATTATAAGTTTATCCTGCTCAAAGCACGTCACCATTTTAATATTGTGTGTATTGAGCCTTACTGTATTGTAGCCATTCTCCAATCTGTTAAATAAAGTTTTCATTCATTCATTACACTACTGTATGTACACAATCATACGTGTAAAACCGAGTAGATTTTCGAGTGATGACAGACTGTCACAGACTGATTGAATGACAGGTGAAACAACTAATTGTATTCACCTCCTGTCTCCCGCCCTTCCCACGCGCCACGAACCACTGAGCTACTGTGATACAGTGCTTGTGCAGTCAGTCGATTTGAGCTAGTAGTCAGACTTTGCTAGCACAGAATGTCTCACTCGCAGAAAAGAAAAATATCAGATTTATTTTCTAAACGTCCCGCCGGTCCCAGTGACAGTCCCACTAAATCTGATAAACGTCAGAGAGAGACAGAGACGACAGGTTCAGCCTCAGCATCAGGTATTGAAGAGTTAACTGAGTCTGTTGTTCCCCTATACCCCCCCTCGGGCGCCAGGGGCTTCCACTGAGGGGTGATGCAAATAGGGATGGGGTGTTATGGCAGCTCATGATGGAAAGAGTGCGCACCGAGTCTGATCCCGAGTTGAAGAATTGGCTCCAAAAGAGAGACAACTGGATGTCCAACAACATCCAAAACGAAATCTTACAGCTGCTTGCCCATGATATTCAGCGACAAATTAGAGGCAAAGCATCCAAAAGCCCAATCTTTGGCTTGAGCGCTGACGGAACCACTGATGTCACTCACTGGAAAAGAACAATTCTCGTGTAATATACAGTTAGCCGATGACAACTTGGAAGCTCAGAACTTCTTTTGGGGTTTTTACAATGCCCGGCCCAGACACAACAGCCGAGACGCTGTTTTTGTGTATAAAATACTTTTACGCCTCGACCTGCCCATGGAGAGGCTGATAGGATACTGTTTTGACGGGGCCAGCAACATGTCTGGGGGGTACAGGCTAGACCAGGGGTTCCCAAACTTTTCAGGCCGCGACCCAAAAAAAACGGTGTCAAGAGAGCCGCGACCCCCACTATTATAGGAGGTAAAAAAAAATATTTTAAATAGAAATGTATGGTTGAAACATGCACACGTTCAAACGCACACACACTAATAAGCATTGGAGGCTTTTAACCAGGGCCTGACTGGGGAAATCATTCAGGCCAGGAAATATAGCCCCAGTCAGGCCACTTTTTAAGCAGGGGGTCTGGGGGTCCCCCACCAGGAATTTCTTTGTTACAAAGACTTAATTTCCTGCATTCTGGTGAAGGCATTTTTTTTATTTGTACCCTTTAAATGCCAGTGTTTGTGATGGCATCACAACTTATTGTTAAAAAACAGGCTAGCATATGTATGATTAGCAACAACACAGATTTTTATGGATTTTCAGTTTTTTGTAATTGATAAATACAATATTTTATTCAACTTCAGCCCTGATCATAACACCACATATTCATTTTATAATTCTAACCCTTTAAATGCCAGTGTGTGTGATGGCATATATTTGCAATATATCAAATGCAAAGTACATTTTTCTGGGGGGGGTTATTACAGGCTAGCATGTGTCAATGATTAGCAGTTTTTCGTAAGGATCCCGCCTCCACCAATCACATGCGGCTCCCTTTGTGTGTGTGTGAGAGCAAGAGAGGGAGAGAGAGAGATAGTTCTCCAACTTGTGTGAGTTGCAGTGATCTCCTGGTTGTTCCCCACCTAGGTTATCTAACTATTGCGCTGGTGCAAATAGAAACACTGGCCTGGCCTGCTTCTAAGTTCAGTGGCCTGACCAATTTTATTTTTATTTTTATTTTTTTTTCATCTGGCGACCCCCCAGCACCCCCTGCCGTTTTATAGTTCCCGCGTGCCTGAGGCATGTGGCTTGTGTTACAGGCTTGTGGCTTGTGTTACAGGATGGGGACAGTGGCTCAGTAGATAGAGCAGTCATCTGGTAATCGGAAGGTTAGAAGGTTAGGTTCTGGCTCTTTCCGGCAGCGTGTTGGAAGTATCCTTGAGCAAGACAACTGCTCCTGATGAGCAGGTTGGCACCTTGCATGGTTGCCTCTGCCATCAGGAGTGTGAAGTGAATGTGTGAGTAAATGGGTGAATGTGAGTCACAAGTTGTAAAGCACTTTGGATGAAAGCACTATAAAAATGCACCCCATTACCATTTAAATAAGTACAGGCCTTTCACATAGGACACAACAATGTCAACGGTGGCTTTTCACGGCGCAGAGCACTCGGCGAGCTCTACTAGGTTGAACTTTAAGCGCTGCATGCTGTGACGAACCCCCGCATCGCAAATGACAGGCAGCCGGCCGGGCAGAGGAGGGCAAGTTGATACTGGCACTATTACAAATGTCCTGATTTCTACTGTGACGGAAATATTATCATGTCATATAGTTCTGTGTTAAAATACATATTCTATCTCTGATAGCTTTGAATGGTTAATATGATCAACTAGTATACTAGGCAAAGACACTAGGCGACAGTCTGACAGTGTTCTTATGGCAACGACCAAGGTTGAGGAGATATGACATTTGGCCTGGACTCCAGTTCTAGTGTGAAGACATAACCAAGCCTAGACCCATGTTTTGTTTTCATTCTTCTCATCTTTATTATTATATCTTTTATTTAGCTCTCTCCATAATATCTAGTCAGATGTGCACTATATCTAAATAAAAGTTTGAATGAATGAATTGATAGGCTATATAAAGAATCATCAATTTTACATACGGCGGCCCTGGCTAGTCTCTGTTCCCCCCCCCCCCCCCCCTCTCTCTGGTGAAGCCTGTCTGCCCCCTGCGGCTCGAAGACCCGCCCCTCCCCCCAACACCTGAGACCCCCACAGTGTGGCTCTCTGCATACAAGGTGAGTATACAGCTGAGCAAGTTACACGCAGTCAAGGCTGCGGGTCCCGATAGGGTGAGCCCAAAGGTACTCAAAAGCTGTGCCTCTCAGCTGTGTGATGTGCTCCAGCACATATTCAATATGAGCCTGAGGCTGCAGAGAGTCCCGACACTGTGGAATACCTCCTGTGTGGTCCCTGTCCCTAAGTGCCCGCATCCCAGCACGTCCAAGGACTACAGGCCAGTGGCTCTAACCTCTCAATGAAGACGATGGAGAGGTTAGTCCTGGAGCAACTCCGCCCGGTGATCAAACCCCACCTAGACCCACTCCAGTTTGCCTACCAGCCCGACTGGGGGTAGACGATGCTGTCATCTACCTGCTGAACCGAGCCTACACTCACCTAGACAAGCCGGGGAGCACTGTGAGTTATGTTTTTTTTACTTCTCCAGTGCTTTTGATACCATAAGGCCTGGGCTGCTGGGTGAGAAGTTGGAGGCGATGCAGGTAGAGGCCCCCCTGGTGTCCTGGGTTGTTGCTGACGGGCAGACCACAGTATGTGCGCCTACGGAGCTGTGTGTCAGACAGACTGGTCAGCAACACTGGGGACAGTCCTCTCTCCCTTCCTCTTCACCGTCTACACCAACGACTTCCACTATTGGTCAGAGTCCTGCCACCTTCAGAAGTTTTCTGAAGACTCTGGGGTGGGATGTATAAGGGACGGTGATGAGAGGGAATACCGGGAACTGGTAATGGACTTCGTCACATGGTGCGATAAAAACCACCTGCAGCTAAATGTGGCGAAGACCAGGGAACTGGTTGTGGAGCTGGGGAGGAGGAGTACACCTGTGACCCCCGTTTCCATCAGGGGAGTCGATGTGGACATGGTTGAGGGTTACAAATACCTCGGTGTGCACATCGACAACAAACTGAACGGGTCAAAACACGCAGAGGCACTCTACAAGAAGGGCCAGAGCCGACTCTACTTCTGGCTGAGATCCTTCAATGCCTGTACAAGGCTGTTGAGGATGTTCTACGAGTCGGTGGTGGCGGGCGCCTTCTTGTACGCTGTGACCTGCTGGGGCAGCGGACTGAGAGCAGGGGATGCAAACAGGCTGGATAAGCTGGTCAGGAAGGCCAGTAGCGTGGTTGGAGTGGAGCTGGCCATGGTGGCGGAGAGGAGGAGCCTTGCTAAGCTCCAGGCCATCAGGGAAAACCCCTCCCACCCACTATACACAGACTTGGCTGACAGGAGGAGCATGTTCAGTGCTAGGCTAACACTCCCTAAATGTAGCACTGAACGGCACAGGAAGTCCTTCATTCTGCCATCAGACTTTACAATGCATCACTGTGCCTCACCGAGCACAGGGTGACAGTTACCATCTTCCTGGACTTTTACTTTTAAAACAACACTGTTCAATATTACACTTACTGTAGACTTCTGTAGACTTCTGTATATTTACTGTATATTTTATTCTATTATTCTTAGGCAATTTGTTTTGTTATTCTTATTCGTGACTTTGTTCTGTCTAAATTAGGGCTGTCAGTTTATCGCGTTAATTAGATAAATGAATTACACAGCAAATTATCGCGTTATGAAAATTAACTCAAAATGAATTACAAAAATAATAATAATTTAATAAAAAAATTATTTTTATCTCATTCATTCCATAAGAACGTAGAATACACATTTACAGACTTTTTTATATGGTCCATTTGCATGTTCTTGGTATCTGATTCTAGGGACATCTATGGATCTCAGGGAATGTATTCCCAGTGTCAGAAATACTGTGTCTGTTACTAGGCTTGAGTAAATTGTAATGAACCAAATGAGAATATCAATTACATTGTTTGTATCTTTGACTCTGAATAACACCATGCTCAAATTGACCAGACCTGAAAAATCTAAGCAAATTAATAGATGGAAGATGATTAAACAGACGGTTTTGTAGATACAGTACTGAATTCTGCCATCCGGACACATGCTATTTGAAATATGATTATAGAATATAGAATATCAGGCATAAAATGGTTATGCGATTAAAATTCGATTAATTCGATTAATTAATTACAAATCCTGTAATTAATTAGATTATTTTTTTTAATCGCCTGACAGCACTAGTCTAAATGTTTAATGTGAGCGATGTTTAATTAGTGACGAATTTGTGAGTGTCAAATTTCCCTCGGGATGATTAAAGTATTTCTATTCTATTCTATCGAGGCATGTAGTAATATTTTAATCAAAAAGTAGGCTACCTTTGCTTATACATTATATTCCAAATCAAATACATGCATAACGCATCCAGTGTCAGACTAGCTCAGCCATAATGTTGACGGAACACTCAAGACTGTTGCCTGTATTGTTGAGTTGAGTTTTACCAGATAACGGAAACCCTGCTTTGTGTGCTCGGCACGCTGAGCGCTGAAAACAAGCTAAGTGGCCAGTGCTGTCTAGAACATGCAGTACTGCAGTGTTTCCATTGAAATCGAGGAGAAAAAGAAGCCTGAGCTGAAAAGGTTTGGCAAAGGTTTATTAGTGCGTGACTGGGGGCTATTCTGCGGGTCTTGTAAAGAGCCTGTATAATGCATTAAGGCTAGCTCGTGTAACGTTCTAGAACGGAGGTTGTATACGTTTACACCAGCCACAGATGTAATCAGTTAGGGGCTTCTCCTATAGCTCTATCGGTTCAAGTGAAAACGGAGCTGACCTCAACAGTTATAGAGTTTGAGGCTGAATGGAGCAGAATAGTAACAAGAGTCGACATCTAATTTCAATGTCTATATCCAGCCGCTAAACATCATTCAAGCATTCTCCAAGACGGCATGTTCAAATTGAATCACAGAGGTTTAATGAAATAAGTGTGAAACTGAAAAAAGATGGAAATAATATCTGCATGAGTCTAGATTCAAGAAAACAGAAACAATACAATACAGTCCCATCACAAAATGTGTAAATAAATCAAACAATACAATTCCTTTTTATACAACTACTTACGGATATGACCTTCGTAGGGCTCAAAGAATATGAGGGAGAAAACTTGCTGGACCATACAGATAATGTGCAGAAATGTGACTCACAGGAAATGCTACCATAAAATACCCTGCTATGCACGGAGCACCACAAGGTGGTAGTGTAATACAGCTCAATCCACTATATTCTGATTCAAAATTACTTAAAAGCTCGATCCAGGACGCATGAGATGAGACACGTTACGACTGAAATTACCCCAAACATTTAGTTCCAGGAACTACATTTCACTCTACATTTTTGTTCCTTCAGCCCATTGTTGTCTGTGTTTCCACCACAATGTAAATATCTGCTGCAAAGATTAAACAAATTAGTTTCACTAGAATACGGAAGGACAATGTTCTCTGTTCAGATCTTTGTGATCATGGTTAAATAAACAGACCAGTGTTCCCTCCATATTGGTCCTCACATTGAACAGGAACGTGCAACCGACCGCTCAATACACTGACTCACAGGAGTCCAGATGACTTGTATTTCCAAACAGGGCTTAGTAGATTGTTGATCTTTTCTGCACCAGAGGGCAGAGTTGCCTAGTAATTGGCAATAGTGATCTTTAAATTCTTGACCTGCAAACATTTCACCTGCTTAGCTCATACAATTGTGTTGTTCTAACTAAAGAATATTCACTTTTTGTGCATAGATCACTAGATTTATCAGCTTATAATACACATTTCACATTTGCATTCCCTGGTTGAAAGCAGATAACATTGGCGAAATGGACGTTAAATGTCTTGTTAAATACTTGAGCTACAAACTTAAGACTGTTCTGACAGCACAATATTGATGTAACTAAAATATTTGTTGGGGGGAAATGTTTTTAATCCTATAGCATTACCGTAGCTCAATTAACCAATTCTTTTTTTTAAATGCCAGTATTTAAACTCGAAAGGCAACTGAGGTTTCCCTCATTTACAGTCACGTCGAGTGTACATAGAGTTAAGCAAAAAAGGCATGTAAAATCACGTAAAATATTAAATCATAACAATAAGAAAAGTAAGGATAACAATCATTTTAAACATCTACAACTTGATTGACAAAGGTTGGAGATCAATGTTTTAAACTCTGCAGGAGTTTACCAACCAACCTTCTCATAAAGCACACAGTGATGAGTGTTGTATCTATAATTAGTGATGAATCTGAGGGCAGAGTGATATACAGAGTCAAATGATTTAAGGGTTGAGGCCGCAGCATGCCTATATTTATATTCAGTGACTCTCTCAATGCTGGAACCACTTAAGGTAGATATGTATAAACCATCACATTCAATGTTTCTGGCTCTAGAAAACAGCATACATTTAGGGGGAAAGGCTGCGAGTCCTACCCCCAGAGCAGGGACGTTTTGGCGGGTAAAATAAAGTCCCACAATTTCTGCTTAGACCCCGCGGTGGAAACGCACAGAGTTCCTCAAAAGGTCCCTAGTTCCAGGGGGAAGTTCCTGCGGGGGAAAAGGTGTGTTATTCTAGACACTGGACACGCACTGCACTGTCATCTCTGGGTCTGGTTGGATTTAGAGACTCTAGGATACAACATGATACAACTACAAGATTGTTTTTGTTCACAGCAATGATGGCATTGATTGATTGGTTTGCTTTTCTGATGTTTGGATTTGACCTCGAGACGGAGCTCCTTATTCAGCTAAGGAAGTTGCGTGGAAGAAACTAAAGGAACTGGCAAGACACACACACACAAACAGATTCCTTAAGGAATGCATTTAACTTTGCCCACAAGCATTTGCACTTCTGTATGAATCCATTTAGCTGAACAAACGCACATGTACCCTGACGAATCCATAAAAAAGCTCAGTCAACAACCACTGCTCTCATGTATCTGCAGTGTCCTTAGCCCTTAGCTGCACTTATGACCACACATACACACCAGTGGCGGCTGGTCCATAGAGGGCGCTCGGGCGCTGCCCCCCCTGGTGGAGAGAGAAGGAGAAGAAATATATTTTTTTGGATTTAGATTTTGGACTCTAAAAATACAATAAACATGTTTAAAATAAATAATAATTACTAATTTTAAGTGTTTGTTTAAAATGCACAATAACGTTAATATATCGAATATAAATCATTGTTTTGTGCGTGATTCACGTCACTCTCTCCTGATAGACATCTACCTCCAAGCCTGAGCGCATAGACTTAACGCTCACAGTGGTGGGCGTCACTGCAGCCAATGTATTGTCGCAGCCAGTAAATGGATCAAGCAAATAAATGTAGCCTATTAGGATCTTCAAATATGATGTCTGGGGGGCGCGTTTTCTAGCGCTCGAAGCAAGCTCAGTGCGCCACTGTACTTCAGTCGTCAGACAGAAAATAATGCTTGGAGGAGGAGCCAGGAGTATTTTCAGATCGTGAGTTAGCTTAGCTAGGCTATACTAGGTCGTTTAGCTGGTTCGGTAATAAGAAGTGTATTCTCAGGAGTCTGAGAGATAATCACGAGATACTGTACATTCAGACAGTGTTGGATCTAACTAAATGGATTTATATGGACACTTTATCATGGAAAGTTCAAGCCCGGACCACAAAACAACAAGTGAGTCTAGTTACTGAAACTGATTGAATATGGCAAGATTCAAGAGGTTTATTTGTCACATACATACACTCTCTCTCTCTCTCTCTCTCTCTCTCTCTCTCTCTCTCTCTCTCTCTCTCTCTCTCTCTCTCTCTCTCACTCACTCACTCACTCACTCACTCACTCACTCACTCACTCACTCACTCACTCACTCACTCACTCACTCACTCACTCACTCACTCACTCACTCACTCACTCACTCACTCACTCACTCACTCACTCACTCACTCACTCACTCACTCACTCACTCACTCACTCACTCACTCACTCACTCACTCACTCACTCACTCACTCACTCACTCACTCACTCACTCACTCACTCACTCACTCACTCACTCTCACACACACACACACAGTATGCACGGCGCAAACTCACCAAAATTGACTATTGCACAACTGACCCCACCCCGCGCCCTTCCTATTATACGTAGCACCGGCCGCCACTGATACACACACAATTTAACCCATTGCCACATCTCTTGACGGTTCATCGAAACTTGTCTTATGTTACACTTAGCCTGAGGAATGTACCGGTATATTGCCCATTACCGATGACAAGGTGGAAAGAGCCATCTCATTCTTTGACACGTATTCTTCCACATGAACTGACGTAAATGAACAGTGAAATATATATTTTGTTCACCGTTATTATTATTAAAAGTCATAATGCCTAGTGGCTTCTGCCTGTGAGGAGGCCCCCCTCTGTGGCCTGGTGGCTACTGCCTAAAAGGGAGGCCGGGTGGCTACTGCATAGAGCTGCCGCGGTTACCGCAATACCGTGGTATCGCTGTTATGTCACGCCCACCGCAGCGTTTAACTGAATACCGCATCAACGCTGTTTTTTATAATAATACTCTCAACCAAAGCAATGCAAGGGGACATTTTTGATTGACAGTCGAATCTGCCAATTACGTCACACCGCTTGCACCCGCCTCTGCTGTTACCACCAATCGGCAAGCGCCTATTCGGTTTTTACTTCCTGGATGTTAGCCATTGATCACAACAAGGCTAATAACATTAGCTCCCGGCCGGAGTGGACTACCAGAGCTCCAGTCCACAGGAGTACTAAACGAGGCATAATGATTTTACTGCAACGAATGTTATAATAAAAGCCCTTCGTTCTATACACTTGTCTGATTGAAAACTTTATTAACAGACCGCAGAATGTGCACAACTCGGCACGCTCTGAGCAAAGGAAGGAACGGAGATATGAATTGAGTAATGCTTGCCTTGCTATGGTCCGGTAAATACGCTGATGTTATTGAACATGTAACTATATAACGTTAATGCCACAAAACGAATGCCTTTGTTAATTAAGTAGTAACTTTATAATAATAAGAAGAAGAAAGGGTTGGGGGGGAGGGGGTAACCACCGGGCGCTACCAGCCTACCACCCCTGCCCGCGACACCGAGTGAACCGGGCACGACCAGAGGGGAGACTTCAAATCCGTGTTTCACTTTCAATAACGAATGCGTGATTGCCGAATCCCAAACAATATTCATGCTGCAAAGTCATCCTCTAAAGATAGACATTTAGACTAGAGGCAGGCTATATGCTATAAAGAGTAGACTACTAAAGAAATATATAAAAAAAATGCATTCCAACGGTTATATTGCGGCGGTATGAAATATTACGCAAATTTGTGCGGTAAGGAAAATATCAATACCGCGGCAGCTCTACTACTGCATACAAGGGAGGCCCTGTGGCCTGGTGGCTACTGCCTACAAGGAAGGCCGGGTGGCTACTGCCTACAAGGGAGGCCCTGTGGCCTGGTGGCTGTTGCCTATGAGGAGGCCCTGTGGCCTGGTGGCTGTTGCCTATGAGGAGGCCCTGTGGCTTGGTGGCTGTTGCCTATGAGGAGGCCCTCTGGCCTGGTGACTACTGCCTACGAGGAGGCCCTCTGGCCGGGTGACTACTGCCTATGAGGAGGCCCTCTGGCCTGGTGGCTGTTGCCTATGAGGAGGCCCTCTGGCCTGGTGACTACTGCCTACGAGGAGGCCCTCTGGCCGGGTGACTACTGCCTACGAGGAGGCCCTCTGGCCTGGTGACTACTGCCTACGAGGAGGCCCTCTGGCCGGGTGACTACTGCCTACGAGGAGGCCCTCTGGCCGGGTGACTACTGCCTATGAGGAGGCCCTGTGGCCTGGTGGCTGTTGCCTGTGAGGAGGCCCTCTGGCCTGGTGGCTGTTGCCTATGAGGAGGCCCTCTAGCCTGGTGGCTGTTGCCTGTGAGGAGGCCCTCTGGCCTGGTAGCTGCTGCCTATGAGGAGGCTCTCTGTGGCCCCAGTTACAGATTTATGCCAGCAGGGTAACATAATTGATAAATATTCCTTTGAGCCTTACATTAACACATTGGATTTATTTAACACGATTTATCGCTTGGATGTCACCACGTTAATGAATGGGAGGACGAGCACATTTGCGAACGCATAAACTATATCTTAAATTATCGCTGTGTCTAATACACCCGTCGCTTATCAATGACTTGCTTGCAGTCAACATGTACGAAACGGATAGTTTTTTCATCAGTACATTTCCGTTTTATACCGTTTTGAATAAGAGTATAGTTTCTGAGATTTCTAGTCATTCCAGAGAAATCCGCGAAAATAGCCATTTACTGGAATACACAAAACACGTCATTTTCCGGCAGATTTATGAATCGTTTTCAAATAAACGCTAGATTATCGAGAGTATTTGTGTTCTTATGCACGATACAAAAGCGGGCTGAAAAATAATTTATTCGTGCCACGCTCAGCGCCGAACGCCACACACGCGCACACACACGTTGTGCAATCTGTGAAAAACAACTCTGATTAACCCAAAACTGGTAAAATACATTCCTTACCTCAGATCAGATGTTCTGCAAAAAGATGAATCCAATTCCTGATCGCCATTCCAAATATTGATCGCGTTTATTGATCCAACGTTATAGTCCGAAAAGCATGATCCAAGCTGATTCCAGCCTCGCGAGTGACTCTGGTAACACGACACTGCTTGCCAGAGGTGGGGAAACCCTGGGGCGGAGTTTCTCTCTAATGCACTTTTTCACTCAATCCAATCCAATTATGTGCATTACCATCCGGGAGACGATAGGGGGCGGTATTTGCCCTTTTCGAGCTCAGAGCCATTCCCAATGATAATGTCAGGCTGGACGGATGAAAAATTTATCAATATCGCTAATAAAAGAAATAACGATTAAATAACGAGAAATCTCGTGGTTGGCACCCAATGTGTTAATGCAATGCTTAAATATTAAATGGGATTTGAATTTCTTTTTTTTAAACCACAGAATAGAACTTGAAAGGATTGAAATGGGTTTTCCAAAAGCGATTTTGTGTTTGAGAATGTTATCATGAGACTAAACATTGTTTGAAGTGTGTATGAAACTCAGAAGGTTGGGATGTGTAACACAACCTCTGCTCTTGCAAGCCAGAAATGCAAACAAAAATTATGCTTTTGCCATGTTAATACATACATTTCTTTCGTTTTTGCACCAAACCAACATGGATTTCAATTACATCATTATCAAACATTGGCAGCCATCTTTTAACCTACTTAACTGTCACCGGCACCTATACGTGCCGTTTTGCACTCGCGGCACTTTGGCCTAGTTTTTAAGGCGATCCAATGCTTTTATGCCAATGAACCACTACATTGCTTGAAAGCTAATATTGTCACTGTTCGATTGATACCCTATTCAAGGTATTAGGTGCTCGCATAAAATAAATAATTTTAATAATATATATTTTTATTTAATATATTTTTTTATTATTAATTTTTTTATTTATTATAAATAATGTGTAACTATGTGTAACCTTTCATTAGAGCCCAAGATTTTGACTGTACGTTGAAGCGTTCAAGAGTTATAGCGTTTTGACATACCATTATAAAAAGTTTAGTAAAACACTCATTTCCTGTGGTATTGTTATCAACTTTGGACCTGCACTAGATAAGGTTTTAGGCTATGAACCCATTGTGGTTTCCAGGTCATACCTATCAGCTGGAACCTGTAAGAGGCCTCCGTTTGCAAGATAATTCAAATGGAAGTAAAGAAAAACGTAAAAACTTAAGTTAACTTAACTTAACTTCAAAATGTTGTGGATGAAAATTCAGAATGTTTCCTTTAGAAAGAGACCAGAGTCATGCATGTGCTATAAGTATAAAGTATAATAAATTGCAGATTACTTTGGGTATGCAATTTTCAGGTGTTTTCTAAAAAATTTGCCCATCAATTAAGATGGCCATTCTATAAATGCAGTTTCTATGATGTTTCAAGTTCAAGTTTCAAGTTTCTTTAATAGTTGTCATACAGAAGTACAGACTACTTTTATACAAAATGCTTCTTACTGTTATGCTCCAGAGACTGTGCTAGACAAGATAAGTATGAAATAAAATAAGAAATGAAATAAAATAGTATAGCATGTAATAGAAGTAAAAATAGAAGTCACAGTGTTCAGTATAGACATATGTACAATGTTCGATGCAGAATAGAAGTAACTGAGTTACCATACAATATACAATATACTATGCAATGTACTAATATACAATACTATATAGTGCAAAGTAGGGATGTCCCGATCCGATCACGTGATCGGGATCGGCGCCGATCACGTGCTTTTCAGAGGATCGGGATCGGGAATCTTTTTTAATAAAAATCGGCAGTCAAAAAAAGATTTTTTTTTTTATTTTTTTTTTTTCAACAAACATGACCATGTTCACGTCTTAAACTCATACGGAGGCCTTAGTTTTGGATTTAAATTACATATAATATATCATTAATGTATTTATTGTCACACAGAGCAGAATAATTGTCCACAACAAACACATCCCCTTTAATTTACACCGTTGCAACAAACACTTTCCCTTTAATTTTAGACACTCACATCACAACAACACGTTGCTCCCCGAAACATGGTTATCCACTGACTTGAGCAGCTGCTAGAGGTTTGTAACTAAGCATTTTAAAATAGAAAGTCAAGCCAGTCCAACAGCAATTGCAATGTTTGCAAGGAGGACATTTCGCGTGGAGGAAAAACTCATGAAGCGGCAGGAGGCGGAGTTTTCAGACTAACTTTTCAGATAACGGCAATTATTTGCTGTGTGACTAAGGATTATCGTCGGCGTTTCAGACCAGAATGGAGCTAATCATTACGTAAGTCGAACACTGAATGTATACTAATGTGCAAACATATATTGAAACTTTTAATATTTCTCATATGAAGCACATATGAATGTAATAACAAGAGCCGCCGCGCTCGCGCCCCGGACTATAGGCAACAGAGGGGCTTCTTGCTCCGCCAGTTTCTGACACAAATGCGTCAAAATTGATTACTAATGTGAAAGATCGGATCGGGAACGATCGGAATCGGTAGATATTTAAAATCACATGATCGGGATCGGATCGGGGGCAAAAAAAGGCGATCGGGACATCCCTAGTGCAAAGCAGAAATGGGATGAGGTACAATTTAGGTACAATTTACAGTAAGGTGTACGAGTTGTAGTGCAAATCCTTTACCAATAAATATAAAGTGTGTTTAGGTGATCTAAAGTGTGGAGAGTGGGTGCTGCAGTGTGTTGTTTGTTTAAAGTGAGTGTGCGCATGTGGATGTGTGTGCTGTGTGCATTTGATGGTTGTTGCATAGTGTTTATTGTTCGTTGAGCAGCCTGATGGCCTGGGGATAGAAGCTTCTTCTGAGTCTTTCTGTGCTCGCCATGAGACTCCGGTATCGCTTGCCTGACCGCAGCAGTTGAAAGAGGCAGTTGTTTGGGTGGCTGGAGTCCTTGATGATTCTCTTGGCCTTACCCCTACACCGCTTGTTGTAAATGTTCTGGAGGGTGGGAAGCCCCCCTCCAATTGTGCGTTCGGCTGAATGTGCCACTCTCTGTAGTCTGCTACGGTCTTGTGCGGTGCTATTCCCAAACCAGGAGGTGATATTGCCAGTCAGGATGCTCTCTATTGTACATGAGTAGAAGTTCTTAAGGATCTTCTGACTGACTTGGAACTTCCTTAGGCGCCTGAGGAAGTAGAGGCGTTGTCGTGCCTTCTTCACAACACTGTCAATGTGTGTGGTCCATGTCAAGTCCTCGGAAATGTGCCAGCTAAGCCTGTCTGTAGGTGTTTGGCTGAATGTGCAGTAAGTGAGCAGAGGAGGGATGGCCGTTTGAAGGCAAAGGGCAAAACGACCACAAGAAGAAGTGTGCAATGCACTCATTGTGTAGCCTGAGGGGCTTCTGCGATCCTCACACTCACTAAACAAATGATCATAATTGTGACCGTTTTCAATTTATTCGTCAAATGAATGGATCCTGGGAAGAAAGCTCAAACATCAGTAGGCTGAATCTGTGCAGTTGACACAAACAAAACCATCAGTGATAATTGGAATACCTACATCATTTTGAATATTCAAATAACCATTTGCATCCCTGGAACAGAGCAAAATAGTCTAGTGACACGTTTTACAGAAAATACTGCAGTAATGAGAGGGATGCTTAGACAAGACATGGTGATAGTTGGGTTGAGCCTAGGCAGAGATATAACCTAGGGTAGGGGTGGCCAACCAGTCAGAGACTACACAAATTACTGTGGTACCACAAAGAGCCACACCATACCAGCGTTTCTCAACCTTTTTTTTCAGTCACGGCACCCTTCATGTGTTTATAGGTCTTAAATGTCTTTTTTATTTGGGCCTCACAGGGTTAAAAGTACCCTGTGAGACCCACGGTTGCAAAATTACAAAATCACTTTTAGCCATTTAAAAAAATAATGTTTATTTAAAAAAATTTAAGCACATGTATAGTCAATTGGTCCTGTTGTTCAGCCTCACAATGCTATTTGATAGTAAATGTGTTTATATGTCCCACCCTCTGGCCTCTGAAGTTGCTAATGTCTTTTTAATTTGGGCCTCACAGGGTTAACCTCTTAAGCCCGAGATATACAGTAAAAGTGTATATTTTCAGCATTACCTTTGTTTACCAATTATTTTAACTGTTATTAGTGAAATATAAGATTATAGAAATCTCAGGGCATTGAGTCGGAAACCGGCGCATATTGACAGGAGGAAGTGGCACAGCCAAAAGTGAGTAGTCTTTTGAAGGAAGAGACTCAGGGCCTTTCGAATTTTGAAAAACTACCCTACCCAGCTCACACCAGCCCCTGTCAATCATCTGACTTCTGGATTAACTTTTTTATTTCTCTTATTTTTTGGGATTATCTCCCACAAACCTGAACGTTATTGCCATAAAACAGAACGCAGTTAGTTTCTCTACCTTTCTGTGAACGTCTTGCAAAAAACGGTGTTGCAATACGATGAAAAATGGTGGACAAATTTACATTATAAAAAAGATGGCAGAATTCAGTACTGTATCTACAAAACCTTCTGTTTAATCATCTTCCCTTTATTCATTTGCTTAGATTTTTCAGGTCTGGTCAATTTTAGCATGGTGTTATTCACAGTCAAAGAGAATAATTTTTTTAAATAGAATTGATATTCTCCTTTGGTTCATTACAATTTACTCAAGCCTAGCAACAGACACACTATTTCTGACACTGATCCATATATGTCCCTAGATTCAGATACCAAGAACATGCAAATGGACCATTTAAAAAAATATGTTTAATGTTTATTCTACGTCCTTATGGAATGAGTGACATAAAAAATTATAATAATAATTGTTTATTTATTTTTATTTTTTTATGGATGGAAGAGCCGCACATTGACGGGCAAAGAGCCGCGAGTTGGCCACCCCTAGGGAGATGAGGAATTATTTTTATAAAGCAGAAGTTCTAGGGAAGAGGATGTTTATGTGAATTATTCTAATTATTATTATTCTGATATTTGGGAAAGAGAGACAAACAAAAACACTGCGTGCGAAAGAGAAAGGACAATGCGATAGAACTGGAATAAACAGACTGCTGCTTGACCTCATGTGGATGGATGGACAAAGTCTTCTGATGTTTTGGTTGAATGAAACCCTCCTGTTCTCGGAGTCTCCCTGGAGTTTCAGACACTTGTTTGCCTGTTTCACCCTCTCTCTTTGTGTTAAGATTGGAACTTGGAGAGAGGAGGGGGGTGCTGTTAGTGATGAAACATGGCTTCAGGACTGAGGCTACATTGTTACCGGTGTAATGAGAGAATCAGCTGAAAATCAGCTGAAAATCTTTAGCAAGAAGTAAATAACCTCTTTTGTTATACAAAGCTCTGCTACATGTGTCGCGCCTTTTAACACTTTCAGAGCCCAAGCTTAACCTTGATTTACCGGTTGAATGCCCACCATCCACTTCAATGTTAGCGTTAATAACGCCTAATCTATGTTTTAAATTATGGCTATGTGTCTAATCTGCCCGTCGCTTATCAATGACTCGTTTTCCAGTCAACATTGTCGAAGCGGATTGTTTTTTTATCGGTTCATTTTCGTTTTATAGCATTTTGAAAAGCCCTCGTTTTCAAGGAAAATAAAAAGATTCCATGATAAAAGACGTTTACTGGAATATTCTAGAATACACAAACTGTCATTTTTCGGCCTATTTATGAATAGTTTTCAAATAAACGCTAGATTATCGATAGTATATGTGTACGTATGCACGCTGGGGCCGCGAGCTGAAAATGGATTATCTGAGTTCCTCATCAGCGATCGCGCACACACACACACACACACATAGGGCAAACGCTGATATATCAGCGAATACAACTCTGATTATCCCAAGACTGGTCAAATAGATTCCTTACCTCAGATCAGATGTTCTCCAAAAAGATCATTCCAATTCCTGATCGCCATTCCAAAAATCGATCACTACTGTCTACTATCGATTGGCTACTGTGAATATATATTCCAGGCTGATTCCCGTCCCGCGATGACTTCCATGTTGAGCAGACAGTTTGCCAGCTCAAGGAGCCAGCTGGCTCCGCCTCTACATATCGACTGATCCCAGGTCAGTCTAAGCGACTGACGTGCAGTTACTCAGGGATAGACGATAGGGGGCACTTTTTTCCATTCTGAGCTGCTGGAGGAGCTGCTGTACCAACGGGAGACTCGGTTGATGAAATATGAAATCAGATTGCTAATAAAAAAATAAAACGCTAATACACGTCGTGGGCATTCAGGCATTGGGCTGATAAAACGTCATATGACGTCTAGGGGTGGGATGATACATCCGTCCAGATCGATACATCGATGTAATTATCAACGATCGAATCGGATCGATGCGATGTAATAAGATCGATTCATATCGATACTCTTATTTTGAAAATCCTGTGGCGAGTCTCGTAACTGATTGTGTTAAATGGGCATATGATATCATCTCATATCGATCGCAGGCACCTGAATCTAATCGTATCGTATTGTATCGTGAGAGACTTTGTGATATCGGCAAATATCGTATCGTTGTCCAAAGAATCCGTATCGTATCATGATGAAACTGGTGATTCCCACCCCTAATGACGTCATGGGCACTGAAAGTGTTAATGGAGGAAGATAAACACACTCGCGAGTGTGCACGCACACACACGCGCGCCAAAGGGAATATGAGCAGCTCTGCAGTGAAATTGAACCAGCCACGTGCACTGATATAACCATAATCTATCTTCACACGGGTTCAAACATAGTCCGTTTTCCATCAATGTAATGTATTGTAATGCACATGAGCTTAGAACAACGTGTCCTAGTGTTGCCCTTGGAAAAGTGAAGCATAATTTACCTACTGTCTCATACATGCTTTTCTCCTAAGCCCTCAATAGATCAACTGACGGTATGAATGCATTATGTCTTAGTTTTGATCTTTTAGTGTGTGCAGAATGTAAATGGTAAATGGACTGCATTTATGTAACAGCTTTTATCCAAAGCGCTTTCCAACTTATGCCTCGCGTTCACCCATTCACTCACATTCACACACCGACGGCAGCCATGCAAAGTGCCAACTTGCTCATCTGGAGCAGTTGGGGGTTAAGTGTCTTGCTCAAAGACACTTTTGACATGCTGCCGGAATCAAATCGGGAACCTTCAGATTACCAGACGACCGCTCTAGCTCTGAGACAGTGTCACTAAAAGACTTGGGGCTAGATCCACAAAGAATGGATTGCACGGAGCAAGTTGCACCCTTACTTACAATTCATTATGAATTGAAAATGGGGGACCCTGATGTAAACAAGACGAAAGTCTTTCTCTGGTCTGCATCCCTTAACACATCCACCGCCAATCCCGTTGTACAGCGTGTTTGTCGGCCATGCGAATTCTGCCAGACCACGCTGTACAGCGATATTGAGATCATATTTCATTTTTTCGCCATGGCATTCATAATTCCGCCACCCAGCCTCTGGTGATACAGTGGGACCCTGCACAATAGTGCAACGCCTCAATACCGCCGCCTGGTGGATGATCGGGCGAGTTACAACCGGAAGTGGCCATCGGTGCATCTGGGAAATCCGTCCGGCAGTCACATATCGTTGCGGGACTACAGACAAACACTGGCGTGCATATGGATCGCTGCCATAACTCAATAATCTATATGATTTGGGCGTTTATTGCGCCATACAAACCGGAAATGGATCTAGTAGATAGTCAAATAAGTGGGATCTTTTTCCTCCAGTCTCATCTGCGAACGGTAAGAGGACAGTAATGTTACTTTCAGCTTGATTGTTTATTCTTTTCACTGCAAACCAATCTGATCAATATATCACCCATACTACATAAAGCATTTACTGACGATCACGGAATTATAAAATACCCCCCCCCCCTTTCATCCGCGCATGATGAATCATAACGTATAGTATCATATACAGTTGAATTTTTTAATATAGCGTGCATCGGCAATAAATGGCAGTTGATAATTGTTATGTACTAGAGGCCTGGTCACTCCTGTGTCACCAGGGCAGGCAGGTGAGGGCTGCCAATTAGCCAATTAGTGCTGATTGGTTACCTGCTGGGGAGCTGCAAAGGCAGACCCAGAAACACGCATGCACGGTCTGTGCCTAGTGAAAGAGCTGTCAGGTTCTTACAGTCCTTGTCCGTTGGGTTACCACTACCAGTACATTAGCTTATAGTTATATTAGTAGTTCCTTGGTTTAGTAGCATTTTTGAGTTAGAGCACAGGGTTTTGGTGTTGATTACACATAGGTACCCATGAGCCAGGGTCGTAACAATTGGGTGCTCGTCCGGGATCTTTTACCCCTAGCACTTTGTTTGGTGATTTTTTTTTGTGTTGCACGGGGTGTCATCATATTATGGTTTGGGTGGTGTTCGTTACACATGGTGTAACGTGGGGGCTGAGCCATTTTCATCAAACAGGTGAGTATGCCGTATTTGTTTGTAATTTGATGTGACTACTTATGCTGTTAAAATATATAGTTTAGTAGGCACCACATGTAGATAGGGATATTATTTTCTGGTTGTTGGTTAGCGTCCGGTGCACCGCATACTCCTGGGGCGGTCAATGAAATGATTGTATATGATTTTTGACTGGTAGCAGGTGTGGTTGAAGAAAGTTAGGTCTACAGGGCATTAGTTAATGGGTAGGTAGGTTAGGGCGGCCACGAAACACAGGTAGTGTGGTAGGGCTTGATTTAGTGTTTCTTAGGGTAGACATGTGGTAGGCCGGGGTTTTCTGCAGTTTAGACGTAGAAGCATATGTGGTCACATCAGGTTAGAAGGCGCACCTGTTTGGAATATTTTGTTGGATTTATTTTGTTTGTTTAAGTGTTTGGTGAGCATACCTGGTAGCACCTAACACCCTGCGTGTATGACACGTCTATTTAGGGTGGGTGTGTTTTATTTTTATTTTTTTTGTTTGTTTGTGCAACCTGGAAAGGTGCGCTCCGTGGAGCTCACATTTCCACCGCGTCCCTTTATGGTTGTTATTATTGACATTAGCATTCTTCATGGTTCTTCAGTGGTTCTTCGTGGTTCTTCAGTGGTTCTTTAGTGGTTTTTCAGTGGTTCTTTGGTGGTTCTTCGTGGTTTGTTAGTGGTTCTTAGTGACTGTAGGGTAAAGTGAGTAGCTTGTGGTGACTGGTACAGTAACGATGGCTACCATTAAGGATTTTGTTGAGAACCCCTCTGACGAGATGTTGGGAAGGTTTTCCAAAGAGCAGCTTCTGAAGCTTGCTGTGCACTACAATGTGGAGCTTACTGCCAGTGAGAAGCGGTTAAAAACGACTGCCTTGGGGACTTTGAGGGCTATACTCATTGAGGAGCAGGTGATTGTGGCAACGGTGGATGAGCTTCTTTTGTCTGAGGTGTCTCCACAACTCTCTGGCGTGGCGGAAGGTGTTGCCATCGATTGGGGGCCTAGGGAGTTGGCATTTAGGGAAAAGCAGCTACAACAAGAGCGTGAGTTTAAGGAAAAACAGCTACAACAAGAGGAGAGGAGAGATGAGAGAGAGCGGGAGCTTAAGGAAAAACAGCTACAACAAGAGGAGAGGAGAGAGGAGAGAGAGCACGATCGTGCAATGAAGGAGCTTGCATTTAAGCATGCTGCCTTGCAGGCGGGTTCTCTGCATCCAGAGTCACGTTCCGGGTTTGATGTAGGCAGGAATATTAGGATGGTGCCACCATTCTTTGAGAAAGACGTGGAAAGATATTTTCCCCTTTTTGAACGGGTGGCAACCACATTGAAGTGGCCTGATACCGCCTGGACACTGCTGCTGCAATGTGTTTTGGTTGGTAGGGCACAAGAAGCCTACACTGCTCTGTCCCTTGAACAAAGCGCTGATTATGAGCTGGTTAAAGCTTCCATATTGAGGGCTTATGAGTTGGTCCCCGAGGCCTATCGTCAGCGTTTTAGAGGTTATCGTAGGCAGGAGGGGCAGTCTTATGTTGAATTTGGAAAAGAGAAGGAGAACCTGTTTGACCGGTGGTGCACCTCGCAAAAAGCAGAGTCAAGGGAGCAGCTCATACAGTTGGTTCTCCTAGAGGAATTTAAGAGGTGTGTTCCTGATAACGTTTCCACACATCTAAATGAGCATAAGGTATCGAAGATAGCCGACGCTGCTGTCTTGGCTGATGAGTTTGTGTTAACACACAAATCTGTCTTTGTAGAGGAGGGCCGTGTGGAGTCCAGGGGTAGTAGGCGTCCTTCTCAGGGGAGCCGGTTCCCGGCACTCGTGTCTGCTGGTCGGTTTACTTCGACTCCTAGGCAAGGTGGCTCTGCTAGTGCATTCCCAGAGGGGGTTATCTGTTTTACTGTAAGGAGCCTGGTCATATCGTTGCTGGATGCCCTGTGCTTAAGCAGAAAAATGTAAAAACGGTGGCTCTGGTAGAAATCATAGACAGGACACCTATGCCGACATTAGAGGGTGGGGTGCGAAGTATCAAAGGTGCAGACAGGGAGCTAGAGGGCTCCTCAACATTTAGGATGGATGGATTTGTTTCACTGGTTGGTGAATTAGGATCAAGGCAGGCTATTACAATATGGAGAGATACAGGAGCTTTCCAGTCTCTCATTCTGGATGGGATTTTGCCATTTTCGGAAGATTCTTCATTGCATTCCGGTGCCATTGTTCAGGGCTTTGGAGGAGGCTTTGTGAATACTCCTTTGCATGAGGTCTCGCTAAACTCTCCCTTAGTATCAGGCAATGTTGTCGTAGGAGTGTGTTCTCACATTCCCATAAAGGGGGTGTCCTTCATTCTAGGGAACGATTTGGCCGGTGGCAAAGTGCTGGCTACTCCAGTTGTAATTCCCGTCCCTGTAGTTTCTGAGGTTCCTGATGAGCTCGCACAGAAGCATCCAGGAGTGTTTCCTGTGTGTGCGGTAACACGCGCAATGTCAAAGGTCAAATGTGACACCCATGAGGTTGTTAACTTAGATGGTGATATGACACTTAGTGACACGTTCTTTGTTGAGTTGAAAAGTGGCCCTGATGAGGGGTTTGGTAAGGTGATTCCGTCTCATGAGCAGTTGGTACTAGAGCAAAACAAGGATGTCTCCTTGTCGTCCCTCTTTGAAGAGGCGGTTTTAGAGGATGAAATGGTAGATACGTCTCAAGGATACTTTGTTAGCAATGACGTGCTCATGAGAAAGTGGACACCACCTAACCTGTCCAGTCTGGATGACTGGGGCAGTGTGTTTCAGATTGTTGTTCCAGCCGTGTATCGTCCTGATATACTGCATCTAGCACATGATCATGATCTTGCTGGTCACATGGGGGTCAGGAAGACTTATGACCGTGTGCTGAGACATTTTTGTTGGCCTGGTTTGAAGTCAGATGTGGCACAATATTGTCGCTCGTGCCATGTGTGTCAGGTGGTTGGTAAACCAAACCAGAAGATCCCTCAGGCTCCTCTGCAGCCTATCCCTGCCGTTGGGGAACCTTTTGAGCGGATCCTCATTGACTGTGTTGGTCCCCTCCCTCGAACTAAGACAGGGAACCAGTACCTTTTGACTATTATGTGTGCAGCGACCCGTTTTCCTGAAGCCATTCCTTTACGCAAGATCACAGCCCCAGCTATATCCAAAGCTCTGGTTAGGTTTTTTTTCGACTTTTGGTCTACCAAAGGTCATTCAATCAGATCAAGGGTCTAACTTCATGTCCCGTCTCTTTGCTCAGGTCCTCCAGCAGTTGTCTATCCAGCATTGCCCCTCCTCTGCCTATCATCCAGAGTCCCAGGGGGCGCTGGAGAGATTTCACCAGACTATCAAAACAATGCTGCGGGCATATTGTACGGAGTTCGACAAAGACTGGGATGATGGAATTCCTTTGCTTCTGTTTGCTGCTAGGGAGGTAACCCAGGAGTCTCTTGGCTTCAGCCCGGCTGAGCTGGTGTTCGGCCACACAGTGAGGGGTCCTTTGAAACTGCTGAAGGAAAAGTGGTTGGCTGACCAGACTCCTTCCTCTACTAATTTGTTGGACTATGTGTGTGACTTCAGGCTTAAGCTTAGTAGAGCATGTGAACTAGCGAAAGAGAACCTAAAGGTAGCCCAAGGAAAAATGAAGGTGTGGTATGATAGGCGGGCCCGACATAAGGTGTTCTCACCGGGAGACAAGGTGTTGGTTCTCTCGCCTATTCTTGGGTCTGCATTACAGGCTAAATACAGTGGGCCATACTCCATTGAGCGCAAAGTTGGTGAGGTCGACTACTTGATTAAAACTCCCGACCGCAGGCGCAAGAGTAGATTATGTCACGTCAATATGTTGAAGGCGTACAATGATAGGGCTTAGGGATAAGCCTGTGGCTGTTCTAACAGTTTCTGCATCTCCTATTGTAGCCGACTGTTCTGTGTCGAAGGAGATTTCTCAGGGCCGGTTGCCAAACACCCAGATACTAGGTGACTTGGACTCACACCTGTCGTACTTACCACTTCCTGAGCGTACGGATGTGGTGCGCCTACTTAGACAGCATACACGTTTGTTTTCTGATGTCCCTAGTCGTACTAATGTACTCAAGCATGACATTGATGTTGGTAGTGCAGGGCCAATTAAGCAACATGCCTATAGGGTGAATCCGGAAAAACGAAGGATCTTGAGTAAGGAAGTAGACTATATGGTGAGACATGGCATTGCGGAGCCCAGTTCTAGTGCGTGGAGCTCCCCCTGCCTGCTTGGTGATAAGCCAAACTGCACTACTCTACTATAGAGAAGGAGGCGCTCGCTTTGGTTCTTGCCTTGAACCATTTTGATGTTTACGTGGGATCCTCCAGTTTACCCCTTGTTGTGTATACAGACCATAACCCTTTGGTTTTTCTTCGCAGCATGGTGAATTCGAATCATCGTTTGATGCGATGGAGTTTGTTCCTCCAGGCGTATAACTTGGATATTCGCCACATTCGTGGGAGGGACAACGTGCTAGCAGACGCCCTCTCACGATCGTAGTACCGGTGTTTGTGGTACCCGTTATCGCTGTTGTGGTAGAGGCCCTGACAACTAAGGGGTCACAGTTGTTTTTGTTTTGTTTATGGGTTGTTGTGTAGTGGTTGCCTCTTGGGCAACCAGTTTGGTGGGGGAGGTGTTATGTACTAGAGGCCTGGTCACTCCTGTGTCACCAGGGCAGGCAGGTGAGGGCTGCCAATTAGCCAATTAGTGCTGAATGGTTACCTGCTGGGGAGCTTCAAAGGCAGACCCAGAAACACACATGCACGGTCTGTGCCTAGTGAAAGAGCTGTCAGGTTCTTACAGTCCTTGTCCGTTGGGTTACCAGTACATTAGCTTATAGTTATATTAGTAGTTCCTTGGTTTAGTAGCATTTTTGAGTTAGAGCACAGGGTTTTGGTGTTGATTACACATAGGTTGCGTACCCATGAGCCAGGGTCGTAACAATAATCTATATATGCGTTTATGCCAATGACTCACGTTCTATGAATTACTGCAGAAAACGATAAAAACATACTTATATTCTAGAAGGTATTTTTGGAAGAATCTATGAATGAAAAAGTATAACGTTCCTACATCCTGAACGATAGATAATCGATGTTGAATGGGCCATAGTAATGTCAATTTAGCAATACAATTTAAAAAGTTATAGCCCTGCAAAGAAGGTGAACATCTCCATAGGCTTAGAGTGGTGGCAGTGAGCCTACATTGATGAATATAACCGTGGCAGGGAATGTGTTAACAATTGTGTGTATTGAGCCTTACTGTATTGTACCCATTCTGCAATCTGTTAATAAAATATTCATTCAATCAATTACCGTGCAGATTGATTGATTGAATGAAAGTTTTATTAACAGATTGCAGAATGGATACAATACAGTACGGCTCAATACACACAATTGTTAAGGGGATGCAGACCAGAGAAAGACTTCCGTCTTGTTTACATCAGGGTCCCCCATTTTCAATTCATAATGAATTGTAAGTAAGGGTGCAACTTGCTCCGTGCAATCCATTCTTTGTGGATCTAGCCCTTGGTATCTCATGCACTACGTCCAATGGCCGGTTAAGGTGAGGTCCAGTGAGGTTAAGGTTAGGTCATGGTAGGGGTGGGTTTATACATGAAAATCCAAAATCCTGCAATCTTATCTTTCTGTTTACAGTAACAGTAATTGATTTAAAGATTAAATAAAATGTAGCTGATACCACAATACCTTTTTCAGACCCACGATACGCATCTATTCCCGGTAAAATGCACTGCATTTATGAAGCGATTTTATTTATCTATAATTTGTTTCGTAATGAAGAGAACATTTTGAACCCGTTTTACTTCGTCCATTGATTCTTTGATTTCAGTTTTGTCTTAAGGTGATTCATGATCCCTTGTGAAGGATGTGTTTTAGTATGTGCCTATACCGTACAAATACACGTTTCGCAATTATGCCACAACAATGTGGATTCTGTGGAACGCCCTACCCAAAGCTGTAAAGGAATGTGAATCCCTGCCCACATTCAAAACCGCTCTTAAAGAGCACCTACGGGAGGCTGCAATTCGAAACTGGCCACCGTAAATGCCCAAAACCCCCACCACCTCCTAATAGACAGTCTCCTCCCCACCGCATGTATATATTCCCTCCCCGCCGTATGTATATTTCTCTCCCACCCACCCACCCCCTCCTAATGTACAGTCCCCTCCCCATCATATGTATATACTCTGTCAGGATCTAGGGGTAACAGTACTGTATATTTGAATACCGTTTATGTCACAAATGTATCAGTACTAAATACCTATATGTCCCTATGCCATAAATGTCATGTATGTTGTGTATGTCATAAATGTCTATATGAATTGAAAATGGGGGACCCTGATGGAAACAAGACAAACGTCTTTCTCCGGTCTGCATCCCCTTAACAATTGTATGTATTGAGCCGTACTGTATTGTACCCATTCTGCAATCTGTTAAATAAAGTTTTCATTCATTCATTCATTCACACTGTGGCTATACCATACAAATAGGGCTGGGCGATTAATCGATTTCATTGATTAATTCGAATTCATGATTTAGGACGATTAAAAAAAAATTAAGTGAAATTCATCTTGGTTTGATAATTTGTTTGTAAAAAAAAACAATGAACAATGATTTCCTTGGCGTTTCTAGTTTTTAAGAGAAAAAATCTATGTAAATCGGATGTGGTGTGAAAATATCTGAGATTATATTTTTAGGCCATATCGCCCAGCCCTACATACAAATACACATCACACTGTCTATACCGTAAAAATACACATCACACTGTCTATACCAGTGGTCAGCAATAGGCGGCCCGCGGGCCAAAATTGGCCCGCCAGCAATAATATCTGGCCCGTCAGATTATTTTGAGAATATGATTTTTGTTATATATCAGACCGACTATAGGCTAGGCTATTATATTTAAGCTATAATGTCCAAACAGAGAAACTACCACCACCTAAAGAATGCTTAGAGATGCTCGATATTGGCTTTTTTACCTATACCGATATTGTCCAACTCTTAATTTCCGATACCGATATCAACCAATACCGATATATGCAGGGTTTCCCCACCCCAAATTTTTTTATAATTTCTGGTAATTAACATTACATATCTCTTGTTGTGGAATTAACACAACATTATGCATACTTTTGACAATAAATAAAATCAGAATTTATTCTTACTTGCTTGCCTGGGTAAATAAAGGTTATAGAAATGTTAAAAAAAAAAACGATACATATATTTTTCGATATCACATTTTAATGCCGATATCGGCCGATATTATTGGTAGGCCGATAATATCGGACATCCCTACTTATTATACTTTGTTGTATCCACACTGATGGCTTTCAGGTCTGCAGGTGCAGTAGAAGCTCATGGGAACAATTTAATTTCCATTTCAAAGAGTTCCACACTCAAACCTATTCTGTGTGTGATGTGCATAATTATTTCCCCAGCCGTCTAAATAAGCACCTGTGAATAAAGCATGTTTTTTAGGTATTAAATCCAGCTTTTGACTCAACACAGCTTCTGTAAGGTTACAGTGGGATTGGGTTTCTTCATTGATCACCTATCCTTATCATTATTCAGTCATTCAATCTTCATTTAATCTCGAACGATCAGCGTTTATTATAAATAAACTTATTGTATTAATACATTCAGGTTATCATGCAAACAGCGGGAGGGACTGACGGAGAGAATGTGTGTGTCAGTACGTCTAGTTTAAATATGCATGTTGTTTGTTAGATGATTTATTCATGAGCAGTTATTTCTAAACTGCCGGTGTGTCACAAGTGTTGACAGAAGCACTACTCTGTGTTCAGTGCAGATTAGAACATGGAACAGGAAACTGGCAGAGTGAGCTCAAGCGATGCCTGGGTGAAGGTTAGCCGCTAGCAACAAATAAACCCTATGTTTGTGTGAATGTGTTGCCAATGGGTTACTTCTCATGCATGTTTTTCTTCTCCTTCCTGTAGATTTTGACCCGAACCTTGGCATGATGAACCCCATGATGGGCATGGGCCCTCCCCACACGGTGGATCTGCCCATCATCAAGGAGATCATTCACTGCCAGACCTGCACCCTCTTCCCTGCCAACCCCAGTAAGTCCCAACACCTCGACACCTGACTTCTACTATACCCAGGAAGAGGGAGGGAGGGAGGTAGATACATTAATATTGGGCCTTTCCTCTGTCTCCTCCCATGTTCCTGTACAGCCAATAACCTGATCACCTCTGTGTCTTGCCAGTCCATATTCTCCAAACCCAAATCTGTCACAATGTCTTTGAGTGGAGATGTGTTTGTGCAAGTTTGTACTGTATATTTATTTTCTCTTCTCTGTCTAACTAGCCATAGAATAGACCTAATTCATTTTTTTGTACCCTCCTGGGAACTCCCCTGTAAGATCTCTGTAGTTGTTTTCATTCATTTAAATTGTTTAATTGATTTTCTGTTATGTACTGTACCCCTCAGTGTCATTGTAAATTAGAGCTTGCTCTCAAAGTCTCAATGATCTTTTGAGATTAAAGAAAGAAGAGGAAGAATGCTATTCAAAGATCTCTGGTTCAATTCTAAACTACTCCCTACAGCAGGCTTTGGGAATTCACAAACCCCTCAACAACAACAAAAGTCATTAAAACAATTCCCTTGACAAATATATTTTCTCTCACATATTTGAAGCTGTACCACTGTCTGTGTGGGTGTGTTTGTCATAATATGTCACAAAAAAGGCTGTCTTGAAAGGTCCACACCACATTCTAACTGAGGCCCACATCACATGTAAAGACTACATTCTAACTAAGGCCCACATCACATGTAAAGACTACATTCTAACTAAGGTCCACATCACATGTAGAGACCACATTCTAACTAAGGTCTACATCACAGGTAAAGACCACATTCTAACTAAGGTCCACATCACATGTAGAGACCACATTCTAACAAAGGTCCACATCACATGTAAAGACCACATTCTAACGAAGGTCCACATCACATGTAGAGACCACATTCTAACGAAGGTCCACATCACATGTAGAGATTACATTCTAATGAAGGTCCACATCACATGTAGAGACCACATTCTAACTAAGGTCCACGTCACATGTAGAGACCACATTCTAACAAAGGTCCACATCACATGTAAAGACCACATTCTAACGAAGGTCCACATCACATGTAGAGACCACATTCTAACTAAGGTCCACATCACATGTAGAGACCACATTCTAACAAAGGTCCACATCACATGTAGAGACCACATTCTAATGAAGGTCTACATCACGTGTAGAGACCACATTCTAACTAAGGCCCACATCACATGTAGAGACCACATTCTAATGAAGGTCTACATCACGTGTAGAGACCACATTCTAACTAAGGCCCACATCACATGTAGAGACCACATTCTAGCTAAGGTCTACATCACATGTAGAGACCACATTCTAACTACAGTATATTAGGAGGGGGGGTGACGGTGGCTCAGGAGGTAGAGCAGTCTAATCTTCCCGGTTCGATTCCGGCTTCTCTTGGCAGCGTGTTGAAGTGTCCTTCAGCAAGACACCCCAAACTGCTCCTGATGAGCAGGTCGGCACCTTGCATGGGCGCCTCCGCCATTGGTGTGTGACTGTATGGGTGAATGTGAGGCATAATTTGCAAAGTGCTTTAGATAAAAGTGCTATATAAACGCAGTCCATTTATAAAAGCAGTTATAAATCCATTTAAAATCTATTTAATCGAATTAGTCTATGGAACTAGGATGGAAAAGGAAGCAACACTTTTCTGAAGATAGCACAACCCTGAGGCTGAAGGTTCAACCCTGAGGCTGAAGATTCAACCATGAGGCTGAAGGTTCAACCTAGGGCTGGGCGATAAAACGATAGCGATAATTATCTTGATATATTTGTCCTATATATATATATACATGAAACATGGTCGATAATAAAACATTTTATTGTGACCTGCAACAGGGCAGCTTTAAAACCAGAGACGGTGGACAGACTTAAAGCAACTTAAAGTAATGGCTTTGCTTGTCCAAATGACAATACTGACCAAATTGAGATTTATTTTTCTCTTGTTTATTTTGGTTGCTTTCTAATATAAAATACAGTTTTAAACCGTCTGTACACAGTAGTCTCTGTGTGCTAGCAGAGCTAGATAGATAGAAAAGAAACTAGCAGAGCCAGAACTGTTCAACTCCCCTGGAGCCACAGTCACTTTTTTTGGTACTTTCGCTTTCAAACCAGCTGCAGCCTGTGAGTGTGAGGGGATGTAACACTAAAGATGGCTGCAACGACAAATAATAAAATAAAATAAATTATACTAATAAAAATATCGATAATTATCGATATCGAACGATATGAGATCGGGATAAAAATGTTGGCCATATCGCCCAGCCCTAGTTCAACCCTGAGGCTGAAGGTTCAACCATGAGGCTGAAGATTCAACCCTGAGGCTAGCCCCTTTCGTGACTGTGATGCACGCCAACAAGGTTTGGCCGTTAAAACACAGTCACTTGCTCCTTAACACATTGCCCGCCGGGGGTTATGCCCATCTTATACCCCTCTCTGCCAGCGCTGTAAGCCTATGGAGATGTTTACCTTCTTTGCAGGGCTATAACTTTTTAAATTTTATTGCTATATTGACATTACTATGGCCCATTCAACATCGATGATCTATCGTTCAGGATGTGGGAAAGTTATACTTTTTCATTCATACATTGTTGTGTTAATACCTTCTAGAATATAAGTATGTTTTTAATATTTTCTGCTGTAATTCCAAAAACGCTAGTTATAGGCCCAAACACATATATAGATTATCGATTGCCGTTTCTTTCCCATACACGCTATATTAAAAAATTCAAATGTATATGATCGGTATATGTAGCTGAGGGGTACAATTCCCTGACTGTATTGTTAGATATGATATTTAATACCACTACCTCATGTACTTTAACTTCTGGCCACCCAGTACAAGATATAAGTATGATGAACACTTTCCCACCTGATGAAACGAACCAACACAAATGGACCAAATCGAATATTTAATACAGCAAAGGGTGTACACAATATTCACTTAATTACATTTATGATTTGAAATGTTAAGTATGCACTTTTATGGCAAATGAGTATTCGTAGGTAAATCAACATTGAATGTCCAATCTCTGGTTGCGCAGGGAGTAAGTATACAACCTGGAATATTTAGGAAACGATAGCGATAGTACTTAAATAATTATAGCTGGATACACTAAGGGGGGGGGGGGGGTCCCGCTGGTTGTAAGACAGTAGGAGGGGGGGGGGTTAGAGAAGTCGCTGGCGGTATCCCATCTGGCCGACGGTGTCTTGGGAGAATCCAAAGTCTTAGACCCAGTGCCCACAGAACCTCGGGCCGTAGACGAACACAGCTGGACCCTCTGTGGAACGGTATCTGCCGGTCCACAACGGAGAGACGTGGTGCGACCTCACGTGTAGAGCGCCGCCTCACCTGTAGTCCTCTCCGGGGGGTAATTCCAACACTCGACAGTGTTGGCCTTTATCCATGGAATAATCAAAGCACATAAAGCATAATCCAAGAGCCGTGGAAGGCTCGCCGTCGTCGGGTAGAGTAATCCAATATACAGGTCCAGTCGCTCTTGACCCGGAGCTCCTCGGATGCAATCACCACTAGGGGTCTGACCAGCCTGGATAAGCGTCCAGATAACGTCAGGAACGATGGGGGTACTGATAACTGTAGAACTCGAACCGAACGATGCACCATACATAAATAGACTATTATTAGCTTAATAGAATACGTCCAACTCGACGGTATGGTGCCAAACTATGACCATTCAACTATTAATCTACACGATATCTCAATGCCTATTCTGGGCCAAGTAGGCCCTACTACACCGCACGTGCTTCGTGGGGAGGCTTTTGCGTCTGTCACTCTGTTGGAGGGTAAAGAACTGGACTAAAAGAAAGTTCTACTTTACGAGCGTCATATATATATGCGCTATGAACAAATAGTACCACACGTATTTCGCCCGGCATATTACTGCGCGGAACCGGGGGCTGCCTCGACATGTTAGGCGGCACGATTGAACTTGAACCTAGGGGTATGGCAACCTGGCGCCAGGTTCTAGTCCAATGGTAGAATGAAACTATTATGGGCTGTTTAGTAGAAACGGGGATATTCAATGCATATTGTACAAGGAATATACAGGGGATATCAAACGATATACAAATACAATTAAATATATATATATAAATAAATATACATATTCGGTTTAATCTGATCCTTCACAACAGTATACATTATGCTTAATCATGCGTGGAGGAAAGGGGGGGGGGGGTCGTTTATAATTCCTTGATCATCAGTAACCGCTTTATGTAGGTTGGGTGGATATATTGATCAGATGGTTTGCAAACAAGGAAATGCACAATCGGGTTGAAAATAACGTTATATTCCTCTTACCAATGAGACTGGCGGTGAAAGATCCCAATTATACGACGCCGATCGCCTAGGTCCATTTCCGGTTTGTATGGCGCAATAAACGTCGAAATCATATCGATTATTAAGTTTAGAAAGCGATCCATATGTACATGGTGTCTGTCGGGAGTCCCGTAACGAGATGTGACTGCCGGATGATTTTCCTCGATGCACTGATGCCATTTCCTGTTTTGCGAGTGTAACTCGCCCGACCATCCACCAGGCAGCGGTATTGAGTCGTCGTTGCAGTCACATCTGGGGTCCAGCTGCAGGACCGTGGGTGGGTATATGAATTATGAATGCCATGGCGAAAAAATTAAATATTGATCTCAAAAACGCTGTACATCGATCCTGGCAGACAACGCATGGCGGCCAATAACGCTGGAAGTGTTAATAGGAACGCAAGCAATATTCACCCTGATGTACTGGTTTTGGACGAACGGTTCACTATACACGTATCACAGAGAAATTTCAAAGGTACTCGCAGTTGCACAAGGGTTTCACACAAAAATACGGGATGGTTTGAAAGCTCGGCGTTGCTAATAAACATTTAAAATAATTTTTATAAACGTGTAAACATCACCGAGATCAGTGTTTCATCAAAATGGCTTACTCTTTTTCTTCCGCTTTGTGACATGCCGGAGCGCTGTGATTGCTGGGCGCACCAGGCATGTGACAATATCAGAAGAAGAGAAGAAGCCAATCACAGCGCTCCGGCTGAACCGGCAACTACTCATCGCTGCTACATTAGATTGCTACACCCAGTCATCAACATTCTGTGTAGACTCTTTTGGTATGATTTAAGCAAAAACAACAACCAACAAACATCTGGAGGGCTGAAACCAAGTGCAGACATTCATAAAGGTGCTGAGATGTCATTTAGGGTATCGAGGAGTCCACATTGCAGCGGCAACGAGCACAGAGCACTCCTCTGTATTGGCTAGAAGGCATCCACATTACAGCTGGCTGTCTCTCACCCCGGAAGAAGAGCGCTTCATGCGTGTTGGACTGTGGACTCTTGGAGAAACCTAAAGGACGTTCATGTATATACGGCAGTGCCTTCTTGGTAACACTGGTAAGGAGTACAGCAGTTCTCTAAAGTTATTTGACTATGTTTACATTCTCATGTCACGGTTCAATTTGTTTATTTGATTTATTTGCATTGATGGCTACACTTCTGGTGGACTCGGTCATGATTTGTCAAGAGAAACGAATTTAGAAAACAAGTATAATTTCTGGTGCAAGAATATTAGATAATATCTTCTCTCACTGAAAGCTCAGAGGGTTCCAGCAGAATATTAACCTGGAACCATCTCCTCTGAAAGAGAAACAAGATCCCCGCTGCTGCACCCAGATCAGTATCCCATGCTGCTGACGGGGCTTTCTGTCATACAAGATGAGGACAGAGTGAGGAGACGAGTGTTACAAAATCTTTGTTGGGTCTGAGTGAGGTTGTCTGTTTCTGGATCATCAGAAATGGTTAAGAGGAAGGAATACAATATAGATGCACTCTCATCTAACATCTCGATGCAGCTACTATGAATTTGTCTGCATTAAATTATTCATTATGGGTGAATTGATAGGGTTGATGTGCCCACAGAATACAAGGACTTGGACAGCACCACTGGAAATCAAATCTGCAGACGGAATAAAGGAGATGATGTACAGTAGGCCCACGTGTATTATGGGAGGGGATAGTGAGGCTTCTTGGCAGCAGGTTGCATACGGTGCCCATCACAAGTAGTCGTTCCCTCTAGCAGACGCACTTAGCCTGCATCCCTTCTTACTGACCTTTTAGATGAACGACTGCAACCCCACAGCTCTGTCTAATCGCCCTTTCTCTTTTTGGTGTGCGTAGCCTAGATGTCAATATGCATCCTCATCAATCGCTCCCTCCTTTCCCCCTCCTCTCCAGTGCCTTAACCCTTTCAGGGTGTTCTTTTTTAATTCTATCCTGAAATTCTTGAACATAGCTTTCCAGCAGCCTGAAGCCATTGTTCCAGTACATCAGAATCATCAGAATGTTCACTTTTCCAGATTGTATATTACATAATGAGATTGTACTGTACACCTCAAATGGGCCATTGGTCAACCAGGAGGTCTAGCTGGTTGCTGGGAGTTGGAACTCCAGCGTGGATGGCGAGCACCATTACCATCAGGTTGGTGAGGTTCAAGCACGGTTGACCTAACGTAGGTCCCATGTATGTCAAGATTAGCTTCCACGCTATTATCTTTAAATGTACCATGGGCACAATTTTCCCATAAGCTTGCTTTATTCTCATGAAATCTCAAATAAATGGTAGAATTGTTTAGATTAGCGGCCGTAGGCTGCATTATTGGGAATAGGTGTAGGCTACTACTAACCACAATGATGTGAAGGGCTTTCCTCTGACATCCTGCTAATGAAAATAGTAGAAGAGCAATGCAGAATATAATGTCAAGTGGACCTAATTAGACAAGTAGAGACTGGTGCGTACAATCATGGTGCAGGCAGGTGTGCTAGATTCTGAAGTCTCCTGCTAGAGATTTCGTCTTAAGTTTACAAATAAATCAAATGTATTTTACAAGTGATGGGTTTCCTGGAGACGTCAGTGTCCTCTTCATCTGCACCACAGCTGGAGGGTTAAATCAGCCAAATGCGGTCCAGAGTAAACCAGGGCAGGCAAAAACAGGGTAGCTGTTGCCATGTCCAACCCGAGAAAAAATGGAAAATAGAACATTACCGCTTGCTTCCATGATAACTTGTAGTGCTTCCAGTCATTGCAGTGGCAGGTACTTATTACTGGAACAGCACAGAAATCAGGCATTTTCTTTTTAAAGTGGTTACTGTAAAGTAAAAGCATTCCACTGCCCACACACGCTGTGTTCTGTTAGTTTGTTTACTTCTGATGAGCCAATGAGCAACAGCATACAGGTTACGTCACATATATAAGTACTGAATATTATGTGAAATGTCAAAGGCGTCAAAGGTCCACTTTACGCTAGTGTCATAAAACAGGTTACTTAAAGGCATGGTGCACATACATATAAATACATATAATACATTCTATGACATCTCCCCTTCAGGTTTTTTGTGTTCTTTCTTGTAACCAATAAATATTGCTTGAGCATTACTAAACATTCAGAACCTATACATATAGTATGCCATTAACGTCCATTCTCTTTCCTTTTTTTTCTCTCTCAGATTTAACCTAATCACAGGTTTGCTCAGTCTGCCAGACCGGGTATATAATAATAGTCCACCCTGTGGATCCGGTGGTCGGACACAGGCGGCCGGTGAGACAGTGTCAGTGGTGACTGTAGGGTCAGGTTGCTGTATAGCAACTCCATGTTGTTGTTCATCTGGAGCTAGAGGGTGCGTCTCTCCAGCTGGTGCAGGGACGTACTGCAGGTGACGACGGTTGCGTCTCAGTGCTGCTCCCTGTTGTGTCTTGATGACATAAGACCGTGGAGTGATGCTTTCTCCAGTTATAACAGCGGGTGTTCCCCAAGCTTTTTGATGGTCTAGCTTCACAAGGATAGAATTGCCAGACTTCAGGGGGGCTTTGCTCCGTGGCGATGATTAAAGTAGAAAGCTTGTTTCTGTTTTTCCATTGTATCCTTACTCTTGACATCTTCTAGATTAGGCCATTTAGGCTGAAGGTTCGTCTCGAGTGTTGGAAGCATTGTCTTTATCTTCCGGCCCATAAGCAGTTCAGCTGGGCTCACACCTGTGGTGGTGCATGGTGTTGACCGGAAGCACATGAGAGTGAGTAGAGGATCCTTCTGTTTTAAAATCCTCTTTGCAATTTGAACTCCTCTCTCGGCATGCCCATTCCCTTGGGCGTTGTGTGGACTCGAGGTAATGTGCTGAAAGTCAAATCCTCTAGCAAACTCCTTAAACTCCTGACTTGCAAACTGAGGCCCGTTATCGGACACAACCTCATCTGGACAGCCAAATCTTGCAAAAACTGTCTTTAGTTTTAATACAACCTGTGAGGCTGTGGTTGTTGGCATGTGAAGTATCTCGAGAAACCTGGAGAAGTAGTCTGACACAACGAGGTACATGTGTCTGTTATATTCGCACAGGTCAATAGCGAGTCTTTTCCATGGCCGCTCAGGTAGAGGAGTTGAGATGAGAGGTTCCTTTCGCTGTGTTTCATCTCACAGCAGAGCAGACAGGCCTGAACTTTCCGTTTGATGTCAGATGAGATCCCAGGCCACCACACAGATGTGTGAGCCCGCTCTCTGCATTTTGTCAGACCCTGGTGTCCATCATGTATCCTGTCTAGAATATCTGTTTTCAACACATCCGGAATTATCATGCGGCTTCCCCTTGTAACAATTCCAGTGTATTCAGACAGTTCACTTTTGACAGGAAAATACTCTCTGACTGTTGCTGGTACATTACTGACATACTCCGGCCACCCGCACTTGATATACTGCAGCACCATCTGTAGCTTACTGTCAGCTGCTGTAGCTGCCCTTATGGTGTCAAGCATATTATATATATATTTTGTATCTACTTTTTCTCCCCATTTTTTTATTTTTTTTTCTCCCATCCCAATTTCGTATTATCCAATTCTACCCTCCCCTGTCTCGAACGTTGTTAGACCATGCCTCCCACTGGTCGGCTGCAATGTGGACCAAGCCTTGCATCACGTGTGTCCCCCGGTACACGAGGAGGCAGCTGTCGCATATTTTCACCTGAACAGCGCAATCTCTCAGTGGCGAGGAGTAACGCGTGGGAGGCTCACACTGCCCCCGCTACTTCCTGCTTCCGCCGCACCGGCGTCACCAAACCGACCTGTAGGAGTCGCTGTCCACAACGTCCAATCCCCACCCACCGGCTTTCCCACCCTCTAACACTTGCCAATTGTATTAATATGAACGACCGGCCAGCCGGTAGCAACGCCGAGAGCTGGGCTCGAATATATATATATATATACTATATATATATTATATATATATATATTTTTGTTTTTCGTTTATTATTTTTTTGTGATTTGCTAATTGCATCATTTCAAATTTTGATTTTAAATCGTTCAGCCCTATCAATAATGCCCACAACTATACGGTCACGACTATGTTCATCTTTGTTCACTCCAAAGTCACAGTGTTCTGACAAATCATAAAGAGCTCTAATAAACATTTCAGCTTTCTCACCGGGCCGCTGTCCTCTCAGGCGTGGAAACAGGCGTGCTTGTGAATTACATTCCGTGGTTACGGGCAGCCATACTGGAAGAAAGAGATGTATACAAACATTCTGTTCAAGGCCTCTATTGTGTGACTGAGGATGCGAAGATTAAAATGCACAAGTCAGTTGCGAGCCGCATCATTCGGACTCGGATTCCTTTTATTGTCGCATCATTCGGTACCTTTTACAGCAAAAAAATTGTGAAATTCTTGTTGTGGTTCCTCGATCATAGCAGCATCCAATAATATAAAATTAAAAAAATTTAAATAGCATTGGAATAAAATAACAGCAAGATGAATATATACAATTCTAACAAAGTGTGCGGATAACAGGATGTGCAGTATGCAGATATTACACTATATAAATAACAAAACGGCTATGTACAGTTCCAACAAGAAAATACGCAAGTATGTAATGTGCAATGAGGAATGTGCAATAATGAGCAATGGTCAAAAATTCAATGTGCAATACAATATATAGCAGCAGCAACAGTGTTTCTCAATAATGTAGCTCTGAAACCTCAGAGCATGTCAACCTCGTCCCTTGGCCATTTGCAATTGACACACAACACAATGTTGGTACAAATAAACACATAGTGGTAGGTTACAAAAGTGGCATCGTTCATCCTTCTGCACTAAAATGCGCATTTACTTTAAACCACTGTACACAACCAACCAACCAACCAGTGAAAGTAATGGTAACAGTCAAGTTATGCAGTCTACAGAGCACATCTGTTGAGGTTGTCTCCAGGGTATGAAATAAACATTTTCTAATAACAAACACATTCTAAATAGACCGCTTTATATTTCCTGTTGCAATGTTTGTTAATACAGGGGCCACAGCTGTTTCCCTAGCAATGGAACAGCAACAGATCACTCCTGGAAAGGTATATTGAGTGTCCCTCTCCTTCTAAACACTGTTTGGTCTAAGGGGTTTGGTCCTCCACACCAGGGAGTGAGGAACTCTTTGATGGTCAAATGGAGCCTGAAGCTTTCCCTCGTTTCTCTGTTTCTCTCCCCTCCCTTCCACTTCTGAGGCTGGTCTGTCTGGGAAACATTCTTCATAATCACCCTGAAGGGAGAGACTAAAGACGACCTGCAGAGCCGGAGAATAGCAGGGTTACACGCACACACAACCACACACACACACCCATGCACACACATACACACTCATACACACATTCATACACACACACACACTCATACATGCACACACACACCTATACACACACACACACACACACACACACACACACACACACACACACACTCAAACACTTTTCTTCCCCAAGGCCATACAGCTGCTCAACTCCTCCTAATCTTCACCCCATGCTTGTTGTGTTTTCTGTTTTTTTGTTACGTTGCACCTGATGTTTGTATTTTTTCATACTGTACTGTTCCGTTGTGTATTTTTTAGGTGGTGTATTTCTGTACTGTACTGTTCCGTTGTGTCTTTTATGTGGTGTATTGTCGCAGCTACCACCTGCAACGTGTATGAATTCCACCGGCCTGGCCGTGTGGCAATAAAAGGAACTTGAACTTGAACACACTCATACTCACACACACACACACACTCATACACACTCATACACACTAATACACGCATGTGCACACACATACACACTCATACACACACTCGTACACACATAAACACACACACACACACATACTCATACACACATGCACACACACACACACACACACACACACACACACACACAGTGGTAAGTGCAGTGCATGATGTTTGAGTTTCATCCGTTCTTCCACGTGGCTGATAAAGACACGTAAGGGTCTGAGTGTATGCTTACCAACTGTTTCGCCTGTTTTATTGCAACACTACTATCACCGACATCTAAGAAGGGAGATCCCCCCTTGAACGGCCCTTCTAATGTTTCTCTCCTCCACATTGCCTGCGGTGCATTTTTCCTATTGCTAGGTTTTAGTGAGTTTTTCCTTACCTTCGTGTGCGGTATGTCTGGGAGTAGGGATGTCCGATATTATCGGCCGACCGATATTATCGGCCGATATCGGCAGTCAAATGTGATATCGGAAAATATCGGTATCGGTTAAAAAAAAAAAAAAAAATTAACCTTTATTTACCCAGGCAAGCAAGTAAGAACCAATTCTTATTTTATTTATTGTCAAAAGTATGCATTTTGGTTTAATTCAACAACAAGAGATATGTAATGTTAATTTTTACTTTTTTAATTATCATATTTTGCACAGATAATGCTTACATTTAGAAAGCCTTTTGAATGCATCCAGTGAAATTATTAGTTACCTGAAATTATTCTGTTTTTTTGGGGGGAAACCCTGCATATATCGGTATCGGTTGATATCGGTATCGGTATCGAAATTAAGAGTTGGACAATATCGGAATATCGGTAAAAAAGCCAATATCGAGCATCCCTATCTGGGAGTGTTGCATTTATTTGATTTATTTTTTTTAAAAATTGACTTTATGGTGTTTTTGTTTTGTTCTTGATTTATTGTGATGTTTCTTCTTGACTTGTTTAAAGAAGACGTGTCCGGCCCATGGGGACATTAACGTGTGTTGTCGGGCCTTACAAATAAATTTGATTTGATTTGATTTGACAGTATATGGCACTGCTGCTCCTGTGGGTCCTCCTCCTTTTAACAGGCCCAGGGCCATAAAAAGGTATGTAGGTAGTCTGACTGATGGATGGTGATGGCCTGGCTTAGTGGAGCAGACAGGTGGCAGACAAACACACAGCAGGCCTCAGGGACATACATACCGGCTGGATTGGAGTCAGCAACTCTGTTCCGTCTACTTCCACTCTATTGAGAACAGCATCTATGAGCAGAACAGCCAGACAGATTATGGGTCCATCTAGCTAGAAGGAACCTCGTACTTTGGACCATTTTTACATTTACATTTAGTCATTTAGCTGACGCTTTTATCCAAAGCGACTTACAAGTTCTGTACTACAAGTCATCAGGAAGGGTACAACTCTATCAGCTGAGTAACAATGTTCATCAAAGTGTTGTGTGTTACAGTGTAGGTTAGTTTATTAGGACAGGTGCATGACAGTAAGGTTAACGGAACGTAGACCAAATGCGTCCACATTTTTATAGGATTCTAGCACATTTTCATAACAATAGCGAATATTACCATTTTCATTGAGGTTTCTTACAAATTAACAATGCTTTATGTTGTCCTTTATATGCCGATTCTCATTAAAATCTTAAATTGTACCATATGTCCCCCTTTAGACAACATATGTAACGCTACCTGTAAGATAATTAGTTTACCATTCGCGGTCGCTATACCGAGGTCGCAGTAAACAGTTTACCGCTGTTTAGATCAGGTCGAAGAATAGACACATCCCAGTAACCTGTGACCTGTGCTAAGGATCTTGGGAAATGTATTCGTGTAGTTTTCAACATTTTCACCTTTTAATTTTAAACCAATGCTGCCATCTACTGACAACAGAAAGTGTTGTCTAATCGTCACCTTGAGAGCCACTTCCGTATACTAGCGTCGCCCCAAACCCATTCTAGAGATTCCCACTTTTTACTGGGAATGGGGCGTGGCCGTATTTGGTCCCAGACAATAAGAGTGGCTGCGATTGGTCACTGTGACGTTAGTTAGGGTTAGTTTTTTTTTTTTTTTTTTCAGATAATGGTTAAAGAAGTGCGTCTTTAGTCGACGGCGAAAGATTGGACGGGATTCGGCTGTCCTAACTGGGGTGGGTAGTTCATTCCACCATTGTGGGGCAAGGACTGAGAATAGGCGGCTTCTCTTTGATGACCCTCCCGGAGCTTGGATAGGAGTAGGTCTGAGGCGGCCAGAAGATGCAGAGCGTAGGGGTCTTGAGGGTGTGTAGTTAGAGACCGGAGGTAGGCGGGAGCGGTTCCCTTTGCCGCACGGTATGCTAGGTCGAGGGCCTTGAAGCGGATACGTGCAGCAATGGGGAGCCAGTGCAGGTCCCTAAGAAGTGGGGTGACATGGGCCGACTTTGGTAGGTTTGAGATCAGGCGGACCAGTTTACATTTATTCTTAATTTAGAGAACAAATGTTTTAAGAGCGTCAGCGATGCTGAACCCTTGCTAGAGAACCAGATGCACACCATCCTTAATGTTAGAACAAGTAGATCTGCACCGAAGAGGTCCTTTTAAAGGACGTTTAAGACTTAGGAAGTAATAAAATACCTTTTAATGGGAACTATTTGGTGTGTGGATCCACTAATTTTACATTTTTTTTTTATCCACTTTTTCTCCCATTTTCTATATTTTCTCCCATCCCAATTTCGTATCATCCAATTCAACCCTCCCCTGTCACGGACGCTGTTTCTTGCCTCCCACAAGCCGGCTGCAATGTGGACTAAGTCATACATAGCACAAGTCCCCTCCGGTACTTGAGGTAACAGCAGTCGCATCTTTTCACCTGCGCAGCTCGATCTCTCAGTGGCGAGGAGTAACGCGTGGGAGGCTCACGCTGCCCCCGACACTTCCTGATTCTACTGCGCAGGCGCACCAACCGACCTGTAGGAGTCGCTGTCCACAACGCCCGATCCCCACCCTTCAGTTTCCCTCCCCGTAATACGGCCAATGTGTATTACTGTGGACGACCAGCTAAACTGAAAGCAAATGTGGAGCGCTGGGCTCGAACTGACGAGCCCAGCGTCTCCAGCATTTCGTGGCGAGTGCCTTGCCCACTACGCCACGTAGCCGCCCTCACTTATTTTAATCTTAAGGTATAATTTTTGATCCAGCACCTATTGGCTATTGAGATGTGTCTTTTTTTTTATCGTTTATTACTGCATCCTTAGTATTTCATTGATGAGCTGGGGGCCAACATACAGACCCAAGTAATCACATGTATACGCCATGAGAAACCTGATTTATTGGAGATTATATCTGTGTGGGATTAGTCATGTCTGTCGAGCCAAAGGGCCGCAGGAGAGGATCAGCTCTCTGTGGCCAAAGGGATTTCATTTTCATGCATGGATGGTTTGATGTTATTAACATTTATATCTTGTGATCCTAGGTTATTGCTTCAAGTTGTTATTATTATCCATGAAGTGAGTCTGTTCATAATTTCAGGAATTCATTGTCTGAGCAATAATGTTTTAGAATTTATTTTATTTATGTATCATAATACTGGTATTGTATCCAATGATATGACTGACAATGTGTGAATATTGTGCTTTAAATTGGCAAGCAACTTCTCCCATAGTGTGTACATTTTTGTGTACACCACAGGATATTTTGGCAAAGTCATTTGACTTTGTACCCCCTGCAACCCCCTCTAGGACCCTTGGGGGTAGTTTGTGTTAACCCTTAGAGTAACCTACGTATGTCTGAGTTTACCTAGATGCTGTGCATTGACTGAGTCACAGAAAATAAATTCGCTTATTGTTGGTCTTTGAACTGACTCTCATAGGCTGACCATACAAGCTTATATTTGGTGTGTTTTTCCTTACAGCAGGACAGTGACCGTCTCCTCTCCTCTTATATTTGGCTTATTCTTCCTTACAGCAGGACAGTGCGTGACTGTGTCCCCTCTCCTCTCTCCATGTTTGACAGACCTTCCTCCTCCGGGATTCAGGGACCGCCCTCCAGGCTGCAAGACGGTGTTCGTCGGAGGTCTACCAGAGAACGCCACCGAGCAGCTCATCGTGGAGATCTTTGGACCGTGTGGTGAGATCATCGCCATCCGTAAGAGCAAGAAGAACTTCTGCCACATCCGATTCGCTGAGGAGTTTGCCGTGGACCAGGCCCTCTTCCTGTCTGGTGAGCTATCTGGACCTGTGCTATTCATTAGTCCCCCATTTACAGTAAGTACTGACAAGGGATGAGATTTTGCTCCTTTTTTAACATAATTGCTTCGATAATATTGGTCCTCGGAGAAAGCCGTTGGTGCAAAGCCCAAAGAGAGATAGATTGCTTTAACCATTATTGAAGTCAGTTAGACCACTAACAGTGGTTTAGTCAGTGTAATAAGTTTCCCCCACACCAGCTGCAGAGCAGCAGAAGAAATGAATCGCCACAACGTGGAGAAAGTCTCTCTACTGATCATGTGACATGAGCTGATGCTTTCTTAAGCATGATCTACGCTGACTTTTAAGCTGCGCCAGTGGTTGTGTAAATTGTCATCTGGCATGTAGATTAATCATTATGCTAGGCAGGGGCGGGGCTAGGGGGTGGCTACTTGGGCTCAAGCCCCGAATGTATTCTGAAAAGCCCCGAATCTATCTATAAAAAAAAAAAAAAAATTTTTTTTGTTTTTTTTATTTTTTTTTTTACAATTCATCATTGTTACATGAAAATATGTTTGCACCAGATTTAGCAGAGGCTAATTTCCATCTGTGGTCTATCCAGCTGCTAACTGTATTTGAGTGAGTTAAGTCTTGGTGTTATGGTAGACTCAGACCTAAGCTTTAAATCACAATCAACAAGTTGACAAAAACTTAATTCTTCCACCTTAGAAACATAGCTAAAGTACGGCCATTTATAAATCAAAAGGACGCTGAAAACCAGATCCATGCCTTTATCTCAAGCCAACTCGACTACTGTAATGCACTCCTTACTGGCCTCCCGAAAAATACGATGATAACTATTTTATTGCAATGCACTATTGCATTATTTTATTCTATTTTACTAACTATTTTATTGCACTGCACTATTTTACTTTGTATCAGTGAATCATAGACGCCTGGCCATAAGAGCATTCGGAGCATCTCTGCTCTCCCACTATTGAACTTGGGGGAGCAAAGGTATGATCTTGCTCCACCACTTTTTGATTATATGAAAAATATGATATATCCCCCCCCAATATATAAATCTAACCATAACTACGTTATGGTTAACTGAGTTTTATAGTGAAAGATTGAAGGCTCTATATTGCAGGAAATTGCACGTACAGGTTCATTAAATTCAAAAGAAATCTGCAAACCACCCCTTGCCTGCCCAAAAAAATATTAAAAAAATTGAAAAAACAAAAAAAAAATTAAAAATAAAGGGCTCCTATCTGGGCTAAGCCCCGGATCTCCTACAATCCTAAATCCGCCCCTGATGCTAGGATTATGTGTGCAATACTTATCAAGGCGCTGTGACATTAGTTAATTGGCTGGAAGGAAGGGTTCAGTGACTTTGGATCTTTATTTGTTCTCAAGTTCAAGTTTTGTCTTATTTGTCACATATAAGGTACATTACAGTGAAATGCTTGATTCTGTAGGATTGTGCTTCATACAGTACAGTAAAAAAAGTTAAAAGAATAAAGACCAAACACTATACAAAGTATACAATATACAAAACTAAAGTACAAAATGCACCAAATTGCTAAAATGAGGTAGAGATGTAGTGCCAATCTTTTAGTAATAAATAGATCAAATATGGTGTAGTGTTAAAAGGTGTTTAAAGTGTCTAAAGTGAATGTTAAAGGTGCATTATTGAAGTGAGTGTGTGCATGTGGATGTGTGCAATGAATGCAGAATGGATGGGTTAGTGTTGCATAGAGTCATTGAGCAGCATCTGGATGTCCTGGGGATAGAAGCTCCTTCTGAGTCTCTCTGTACTGGCCATGATTCATGAGACTCCGGTAGCGCTTGCCTGGGGATAGAAGCTCCTTTTTGAGTCTCTCTGTACTGGCCATGAGACTCCGGTAGCGCTTGCCTGAGGATAGAAGCTCCTTTTTTAGTCTCTCTGTACTGGCCATGAGACTCCGGTAGCGCTTGCCTAACCACAGCGCTTGCCTGTTGTCAAGAACAGAGAACATTGTTGCCCGTGACGGCTGTCCTTCCAGGTTTCTTCTGTGGAATCACTCGTACCGTCTATGTTGGCGACAAGAGTAGCTAACAACGGAAACAGGCCACGGCACCACTGTCATTATGCAATCAATATTTAAGAGAGAAAATGCATATATAACTATGTAAACAGTTTGCCATATATCCATGCCTTGCAAAGCTTATTTAAAGCATTCCAATAATACCCTCTGATTTAGTGTGTGTGTCCTGTTTGAGTCAGTCTACTTATTTTCTTTATATACTGTTAGATTTGGATCAATCAGCCAGTATCACCTCTTCATCTTTTGGCTTGTGTAGTTCTGCGTTGTGTTTATCTCTTTGACGTCTTCTCATACTGGCTGTACAATCTTTGTCATTCCCCTTTAATGCAATCCGTAAACATAAGAATTCGACACTGGACAGCGTAGTACCTTTGGAATCGTTGTTTATTACATAAACAAAAGCCTCCGATGTTACCCATTTCGTATTGTCCTTGAAAAGTCTTTGATGGAACACTAAATTCATTATTCGAATGATCTCCTGTTACCCCGCTCGGTGGTCGTTGCGGCCTTGTCGTAGCCAACAACCATATCTGCTAGCCGAAGCTAGTGATGAGGTGTCACTCCCCTCCCCCACCCAGCGAGGGTGGAGAGGGATGAAAGTCTCTGATCAACGCGTGCGCTCTTCGGTGTGGTTAGTTTCTCATTCTAACTGTACCCGGAAGAAAACTCCATTATATTATCTTCGCCATAGCAACGACAGGCCCCGCCCCTCTTCTTGTTACTATGTGACGCTGCCATGGCAACTGCTTTTAAGCTTTAGTATGGTTCGATGTCGAACTCTGCATAGTTCTCTCTGACCAAATCTGCGCTGTTCCCAGTCCTTATCAGTGTTTATGTTTAACAAGCTGAACGACCTCGAAGCCCTGGGCTCTATCTTAGGGGGCTTTCTCACTAACCATTCGGGGTCGAATCACAGCGCGATCGCATCAAAATAGGGTGTGATCGTCCTACTGAGAACGCTCTCCCCCCGTCACCGGAGACGCTGATTCACTCCAAACCTGGACCGCTGGAATAGGTGGTTTCGGGTGCGCGCCAGTGGGAGCGGGGGGCGTGGTGCATGCTTGCTTGAATTTTGGGCAGATAAAAACATACAGCAACAACTGGACAATACCTACAAAAACGATATTTATGGACAATTTGGCGAGTTCAGACCTCAACCAAACAAGCATGTTGAGCCTCACGTCTCAGTGGATGAAAACATGAAGCCATGTTACAAGCACAAGACTTCCCTGGCTTGCATTAGGCCTGGCAATTTTTTTGCCATTGCTATGTCTACTATACATTGGTTTCTTGTTCAAATGCAGTGGTGCCCAACCAGTCGGCCATGATCGACCGGTAGATCAATGACATGCAATATAATTGACACAAGCGATGGGCTAATGTTAGCTGCTAACTAGTAATAAATAGGCTAAGCTAAGCGTTAGCGTTAACCCTGGAAAACGCTCAAAGCGGACTCCACGACACCAGTTCCATTCGTGAGAAAAGGGGGTGGGTTATATTGACAAGGCTTGACAACAGAGGTTCAAATATAACTTCATATTTATTGGTTATTTGTTTCTTTATATCAGCATCCAGTTTCCACCACTGTGTGTTAAACTCTTCCTGTGTTGACATTAGAGCGTGACATCATCGCTACGGCAGCTTACACGCTCAAAACGCAAACCGTAAACAAAACCCGGAGCGCACCAAGACTGCAGTGTGTACACAAACTAGAGGGGGGAGAGGGAGGGGGGAAGTTCGCACCCAAGGACTGAGCGAGGACGGAGCGGAGCTGATTCGACCCCGAATGGCAGTGAGAAAGCCCCCTTAGTCTGCTGCTAAACACATTGACTCTCTCTCTGACCGCCTCCACCACCACATCTACCTCTCTGACCTGGCACCTTTAGATGCTGTCATCTCCCCCAATATATACATTATATACATTGAAAAAACCTTGACATCCTCCAATATACGCTCTATACTGTAAGAGTTCTCTATATAAGTGTGTGTGTGTGTGTGTGTGTGTGTGTGTGTGTGTGTGTGTGTGTGTGTGTGTGTGTGTGTGTGTGTGTGTGTGTGTGTGTGTGTGTGTGTGTGTGTGTGTGTGTGTGTGTGTGTGTGTGTGTGTGTGTGTGTGTGTGTGTGTGTGTGTGTGTGTGTGTTAGAGAAAAAGGTAGTGCACACACAGAAGCTGCCACAGAGACTCTCTGGATCATTCAGTTTACAGAATAGGCATGATTTCACTTCGAATCCACTAACAGCCATTAGAGAATGGCGGAGAACGAGGGAGAGAAAATGGGAAGAAATAAAAATGGTAGCAAATATATTGGATAAAGGAAGATGGGCCATTACAATATGTGCCAAACGGATGGAAGCGGTGTAGTTTCTGTCTCCTAAGTGGGCTGTGCACTTAACAGGCTCCATCATGGATGCTGTGAGATAGCTGGGCAAGTTCTGGGCCTAAACAAAATAGTTTTCTCTCTGAATCTGCAAGTCATCAAATGGTAATGTCGGCAGCAGAATGTTCAGAACACCTTCCCCTGGTTCAATATCACCCCGATTTCTAATGAACAGAACAATATGAGCCATATTCAATCATAACATCTACATCTCCCATTGATGTGACTGTAACCTGGGCCTGCTCTAGTAATGTAGTGGGGAGCGCTGTTGAACAGTCACGCTTCAATATCTCAGATGGTACATTCCATACATCTGTTTTTCATACATACTCAGTACAGTATTCTCTCAGACCCACACTAAATACCTCACAGCTATACAGTAGTATCTCAGACCCACACTAAATACCTCACAGCTATACAGTAGTATCTCAGACCCACACTAAATACCTCACAGCTATACAGTATTATCTCAGACCCAAACTAAATACCTCACAGCTATACAGTAGTGTCTCAGACCCACACTAAATACCTCACAGCTATACAGTATTATCTCAGACCCACACTAAATACCTCACAGCTATACAGTAGTGTCTCAGACCCACACTAAATACCTCACAGCTATACAGTAGTGTCTCAGACCCACACTAAATACCTCACAGCTATACAGTAGTATCTCAGCCCCACACTAAATACCTCACAGCTATACAATATTATCTCAGACCTACACTAAATACCGCACAGCTATACAGTAGTATCTCAGCCCCACACTAAATACCTCACAGCTATACAGTATTCTCTCAGACCCACACTAAATACCTCACAGCTATACATTTACATTTTACATTTAGTCATTTAGCTGACGCTTTTATCCAAAGCGACTTACAAGTTCTGTACGACAAGACAGCAAGAAGGGTACAACTCTATCAGCTGAGTAACAATGTTCATCAAGTGTTGCGTGTTACAGTGTAGGTTAGTTTATTAGGACAAGTGCATGACAGTAAGGTTAGTCAGGGTTAGATTTTTTTTTTTTTTTTTTTTTTTTTTTTTTTTTTTTTTTATCATTTCAGATAATGGTTGAAGAAGTGAGTCTTTAGTCGACGGCGAAAGATTGGACGGGATTCGGCTGTCCTAACTGGGATGGGTAGTTCATTCCACCATTGTGGGGCAAGGACTGAGAATAGGCGGCTTCTCTTTGATGACCCTCCGGGAGCTTGGATAGGAGTAGGTCTGAGGCGGCCAGAAGATGCAGAGCGTAGGAGTCTTGAGGGTGTGTAGTTAGAGACCATTGACCGGAGGTAGGCGGGAGCGGTTCCCTTTGCTGCACGGTATGCTAGGTCGAGGGCCTTGAAGCGGATACGTGCAGCAATGGGGAGCCAGTGCAGGTCCCTAAGAAGTGGGGTGACATGGGCCGACTTCGGTAGGTTTGATATCAGGCGGGCCGCTGCGTTTTGAATGAGTTGAAGAGGGTTGGTGGCAGTGGCCGGGAGGCCAGCTAGCAGTGCGTTGCAGTAGTCGAGGCGGGAGATGACTGTTGATTGGATGAGGAGTTGGGTGGCTTCTTTTGTCAGGAAGGGGCGTATCCTTCTGACGTTGCTCAGGAGGAATCTGCAGGTTCTGGTTGTCGCTGCGATGTGAGCAGAGAAGTTCAACTGGTCGTCGAGGACAACACCAAGGTTCTTGGCGGTCGGGGACGGGGTCACAGCTGCATTCTCGATTGTGATGGAGAGGTCGGTCAGGGGGGAGGATTTGGCCGGCAGGTGGAGCAATTCTGTTTTGCTTAGGTTCAGTTTGAGGTGGTTGGTCGTCATCCAG